>NC_071311.1:2528137-2842904 GCF_027563975.2 Plodia interpunctella | reverse complement strand
GAAAATTTCTTCATTGGGCATCTCAGCATAACAACTCCTTATTTCTCTTACGCTTGGAAAGTTGAAAGGGAAAGGGGCTCGATATGACATCTGCAATTGAATAATTACCCATTTTTAGTCATCAATGGTTAAAACATGTCTTACAGCTTTTATTATCTAAACAAACCACAAAATGTCCTTAATCGGAGGTATTTTGATTGGAAACAGTGATGGCGGTCTCTTTTTGTATTGATAAATTATTCCACTGCAGCTGTGAAGGAGCTTAGCTATGGAGAGAAATTGTATTAAAAGGTTTCAACAACCGACACAAGTATTGGAAGACATGTTGGGTAACATGTAAGAGAAATAAGAGGTCCTGTCATTAAAATTTTCCAGAAAACTGACAAGACAACAAGTTACTCTAATCAGAGTTGACTATGTAGAGAAACTTGTAAAAAATGTCTTATATGTATATCTATCTAATGGGACCACCACAAAATTCTGCATGTTTAGAATAACTAATTCAATGATATACCTAACACTGAAACTAATCTTGTCTATACTGCATTTGTTTTGGTTGTATTGTATTTATAGAAAGGGTAAAATCTTCACATGTATTTTTATGGAAATATAGATGTTATAAATAAAGACCTTAGTACAACAACTTAATTATTTTACAAATCATAAATTACTTAATTTGTAATGTGCTGAGAGTTTAATTTTTAAGTATTTTATTGCAACAAAAAGACATACAGAAAGATTTTTGCCTTTTTTTAAATACCTAAACAAAATCAGTATAACATGGACGAAATAGAACACAGCTAGATATGGGTTTGCTATTAAATACAGTAAGGATTGGTATTAAAACTATTCCATTACTTGTTTGTATATTACTACCCTACTATTAAGACTACATAGAAGTATCAGTACTTATCCTAATACAAAAATAATTAAATTAATGCCACTGATTTCTTTTTTCAAAAATAAACTAACGTACATAATTTTCTACTGCTACAACCAAGTTAAGCAATGAAACTAAATTATGTTAAGCTAAAAAAAATTTCTACAGTAGGTAATTTTTAATTTAAATAGGGTTTTTCTATGTAGGAATATTAATTCATGCATGGGACATAGCTGTTTTTTTTTTCAATTTAAATTATATTTTCTCTAACATTTATTCACAATAACTCAGCTCCATTTAGGTTATATACCTACAATGAGCTTAGCTGAATTACTGTTTTGAACATAAACTATGTTTCCAAACTCATGAAAATCCTGCACAAGTACTACTAATATTGTAATCATTAAGTTTGTCAAAATTGATTTTTGTTGTAGACTTTCAGAAAAACTACTTCACAGATTTTGATCTAAAGAAAAAGCTGGAAAAGAATATTTTTGATGATGCTTCAGTTGCATGACTATGCCAACCTTTTAGGGAAATTGTAGTTTAAGAGCTTGCAAAACCTATCTCTGAGAGGCTTGGAACCCCAAAGTCAGTGTTAAACATAAACCGAGCCAAGTGCAATTACAAACTATTGTTGATAACACTGGTTAGAGACAAGGTTTAAAAAGTAAATTGTCTGTATTCAATCTTGTATATATAAATTAAAAAGAAAAACTTTCTTATTCAGTTAATTATTATGTTTCGAGAGATGATATCAGATCTCATCTATTACATGATGTAAAAACAGGTTCAGTAATAATTATAATACCTATATATATAATTAGTTAGACAGGTACCTAGGTACCTTCGATGCTTATTTATTCAAAGTTTCTAGGGAGTTCCAGTAAAATGTCAGAAATGAGAATAAATGTTATTATCTACATAACTTATAGGTAATTTAGGATCAATGAATATTCAAATGTATGCAGGTGCCTATTAAAAATTTCATTATTTTATTTTCACTGTGATTACCGTACAATTTTAAAGTATATATTAGACGGTCTCGTTATCATCTTATAGTAGTTTGGTCAAATTATAGATGTATTTATTAAAATTTTCAGATTTCCTGAATAGAAAAACATAGGTAGGAGGACCACCACGTTTATAAGTTGTGATGGCAAATTTAGGAGATTAATTGCGAACAACGAGTTGATACTCAATTGGGCTTTAATCATTTGAATGTAATTAATAACATGAATCATAATAAGTTTAAGTAACTATTGATTAAAAATCGATAACATTAAAACATTCAATAAACGTATTTATTTTATAAACAATATGGATGTCACACACATAAAACAACTTACCATGATATCGCGTTACCGTAATCGTAATATCTACTCATATTAACAGTTATTTAAATATTAAAACTAACATTTAATTATCACTTTCATAAACATTTACGAATATATTTCACTAAACGTCCGCCATATCTTGACGCTTGTACGTCATGCTTGTACGACAGCAGCACGGCAGCCACATTGGCAATAGACAAGGTTAATAGTTTTTTAAAATAATGTGTCCCTACCTTTATTAATTTCAATATTTTATTAGTTTCTCTACTAAAAAATGAAGCATATTATAAGTTGTGAAAATGTTTATAGGTAAAACTGTTATTTCATTAATTTACATTTCAAAACAACCTGTGGGCTAATAAAATTTAATAAAATAAATGCCCTAAGGCGAAGTACACACACGGCTAGACATAGAGAGCTCGTCTAATTTACATCACGTCCGTTTCCTAACTTCCTGTGCTGTGCCACAGGCGTGCGTGGGTAGGGTTGTTTTATATTAAAATGAATAAAATTGCTATATATCTAGATAAATAATTTAAAGATTGTAAATGAAATTAAAATTAATTTGAATTAAAACGACGATGGCGATTTATATTCAATTATTAGTTTAAATTAATTTAATAGGTATTTATATGTAATTTAGTTGTATATTGAATATATATTTTCGTAGACTCAGGCACAGGCAAATGGTTAGGTAGGTACCTATTGTACTAATCTGTCATTATTTTGGTCATACAAGACAATCTTTTACAACTTCCTGGCCTTTTTCATACCATGCGTTCGTTTGTTTATCCTGTACTTGTATGAAATAGGCCAGGGAATCGTAAAAAAATGATCTATCGCTACCTACGCTAGCCCGTTGAACCTATTCATTTTACCTTTCACCGCGTAAAAACCATATTCCCGAACATTTATACATAGGTCCATAAATGATCCCGTGCGAAGCTGGGCCATATCGCTTGTGTGTACTAATATTATATGAGGTTACATGAAATAAAATAAATTTGAAAAATAAAAGCAAGGTTTTTGTAATTTAATACATCAAATAAAGTCATGAATGTATTCATTAGATTCCGCAGACAAAAGTCGGACATATATGATATAAATGCTAAATGCCACCCCAAAAGCCCAAGAAATCAGCCCAAAGATGATCAGAATGAGGTTCTTAAAGAAGTAGATACGATATTTGCCGTAATTCTCTGGGTACAAGAGGCAGAGCTCCATGGTAGCGGGGAATACAACCGATAATAGTGTGGTGCAAAGATTTCCAACGAATGCCACAAACGGTCCTTGAAACGGTATGGAGTAGGAGATGAAAACTGAAAAACAAAAATTGTATTATAGATCAGTCACTGTCTACAACAACAAGGCCGATCTAATATTGATAGTTCCGTACTTATATTGCCACACCATGGGAATTGTTTTAGGTGGTTATATGATTTAAATAATTATCAATTATAAAAAAAAAAATTCAATTTTCAACTATAAAACTAATTTTCAACCAGATAATGTGCAACGAGGCTAAACAAATTAGGAACACAATAAAAATAGGTATATATAAGGTAAGTATGTACATAAAAATACTGTTTCAGTAACTTACATGTCATTACTACAAACATTGGTCTAGCAATGTATTCAAAGATTTTAAGGGTTTCTTCAGATATTGGTTCACTAAAGTCGTAGTTTTTGATCACCTCAACCATGATCTGGACTCCAGGGAAACATTGGAGTGGGTAAGTGAATCCTACTGCTATGAGGTAAAGACCTATGGCAGTCATTGCTGAGCTGTAAGCAAAGTTTAAAAATAAATTATTAAAACTTTAGAGTCTATTTTTTGGGTATATCATATTTAATAATATGTGACGAGACAATCATCGCAGCTTCTGGATTTCCAGTGCATTCATTTGACGCAGGACAGCTTGTGGAGAGCTGTTGGTGAGTGGCGTCACCACGGACCCGATCTCGATTTTTCTTACTAATATAAGTAAACAATCTTACCACGTCATTTTATGATTTTACACCAATAGGTATAAATTAAAATAGACTTTTTAGGAATTTACTTTCGTGGGTAAAGTTTTACTTTAGAATGTAAAGTCGGTTTGAACTAACGATGATTATACTTATTTACATATTAACCTAGTATTCATAAAAAAGATAAAATATACTTTAAGCTAAAGTATGTTTTGTCTCGTTCTGTCAATGCCAAATTTTATAAAGTGCGATAGTGACAAAACATACTTTAGCTTAAAGATAACAGAGTAAATCTGAAACTTGACTTGTACACTGACTGTGACACTTATGTGAAGATGTTTGTTACTTAATCACGCAAAATCTACAAATTCAAGTGTACAGAAAGATTACATAACGAACATCCACGAGAGCTGAGCCCCGGAGCGTATTAAATTTATTAGTAACTAGCAACCCGTCCCGGCTTCGCTCGGGTAATACCATAATAAATTATAGGTACACCAAAACCGGCCTTGGGAAACACACTATCTACTGGTGAAACCCGTACAAGAATCCGATCTGTGGGCGAAGTGCGGGTTAGCATTTCATTTCTCACCATCGAATCGATTCGAAATGAGAGTGTCTGGTTATGAGACACAACGAACCAATCATATTACGCCATTGTGACGCAACAACAACCACACGGTAATGTCATTGGTTCGCTGCGTCTCACTTCGAATCGATTCGATGGTGAGAAGTGAAATGATAACCCGCACTAACCCCTCCGTAGTTTTTGAGTTTATCACATTCATACTGATAGACAGAAAGCCGCGACGGGGGGTCTTTTTATAATATGTAAGGATACGCCAAAAACATACTAATCGTCATATGGCAAGGATCGTAGAATATTCTCTTCCATTGTGCCAAAGGACCAGTAACCCAGGGCGCCGAAGATGGTGCAGACAACAACGGCAACAGCCCCTCCTACATTGATAGCTCCATAACGGCTCACCATCACTTCGGGATTAAGAAGATTCTTGTCCATGGATAGTACCTGCAAATCAAATATCAAGGCTTATTATGTATGTAATAACTAATACGACTTTTGTACACCTATATCCCTTTCTGTCGGTCGGATGTCGGAGTCTGCCAAATCAGACTGCTACTGGCAGGGATATTAAAATATGTTCGTATCTGTTGAGACCTGAATTCATGTTGAATCCAAAACAGTTCGATTTATATAACTAACTAGTGTACAATTACGCTCGTGTAGAAGACGTTGGAACGATAATCATATAATACAACTACTATTAAGTTGTAATTTACTCACCACTCCTACAGCTGACATATTGAAGAAGAATGTTCCAATAGAGAACAAAATGGATAGAGGGTTGGTGTTCACGACAAAATTTTCTCCATGTGGATCAGCAAATATGTGATAGAATATTAGTAGTATGCCTACTAATGCCAAAATATTTCCTGAAACATTTCATACAATGAGTAAACTAGTTATTTAGTTCCTACTTGGTTATTTACCAATCTTTAATTGTCCTGCTATCTGCCGTCATTTGATTCGAATATATAATTCGAATCAAATGACGGTTCGTAAAAACCGCTAAAATTCAGCCTACATACAGCTTCATGGTTAGAATGGTCAAATAGGTACCTAGTTTAATACAGTTATCTAGCCACCATCCAAAAAGATTCGAATTCTCGATTTGGATTCTGTGGCTCGGTTCATTAGCGGGATGATTTTTTTTTACTAGGTACATATAGTAATTTTTGGTAAATGTCTAACCTCATATTTTAATGTTATATCTACTACACATCCACCTCGAGTTAACGAACGTCAACGGCGATATTCAGTGATATAGAGGTACTTGTCTCTTCCCTTTGTATGATTTCATGAGAATTTCATAGTTTGCAGGAAAGAGATAGAAACTTGCCCTCGATGATGCACCTTGTTTTGGCTCAGTGGGGACTATCTCGTTCTTAAAAAAAGTAAAGCATACTTTATGGTAAAGTATGTCTTGTTTATTTCTGTCAAATAATAAATTTTATAGTATGCTTTAACTTTTTTATGAAATTCAGTATCATTTACATGGAATGAACACTGGCAACTACTTACTCTTCTTAGCAATATCTCGATGTGTAAAGGTATGTAATGGTGGAAAATAAACGTAGTCCACTAACCGGCCATAGACACGTGACTTATTATACTCAAGTTCTTCATTGAGAATTCGAGTAATAAATAAGGCAATAACAAAGTCAATAGTGATGAATTTATACTTTGCCAATCCATTATCTAAAAAAGAAAGTTACATTTCTATTGTAAAGTTATGTTGCGCCTAAGGCATGCATACCGGAATTCCGGAATATCGTACCTCCGGTATCTCGGACAGATTTTTTCGATATTTCAATACCGGAATTGAAGGACAAATACCGTAATACGGTATTCATAAAAAAAATACGGACAAATTACACTATAATAATATAATTCAGGCCGCTAGTTGAACGGCGCTGTTTGGTAAAGAGGCTACGCTGCTAATTTAACGGCTAATTAAGCTAGTTGACTGCGATATAGATACGGCTCGGCTAAATCCGAACGCAAGCCGCGAGCTGCGAAAAGCGCTCCCCGGTCCCCGCGTTGTTTCCCCCGCCCGCACCGAATTCGTTTACTCTACAGCTCGCTACAGACTACAAGAACAATATTAGATTGATATTATTTTGAATTGTAAATATGAAGAAATTAGGAGACTGATTAGACGATTGTTCTTTTATTTAAACACACTATGTATGTAATTATAAATAAGTATAGATTTATAGAATAAACAAATTGTGCAAATTCCGGTATTAGGTCTCTAGTATCGAAAATTAATTCATATTGATTACTATCCGATATTACATGCCCTAGTTGCGCCACAATATAATACCTACCTACCACAGACCATACCAACCTATGGACAGAAACATGGCTCACACGGCTACTCTCTGACTCTTTCCATAATCAAGAACCCAATTCTCATACAGTTATTTCACACAAATTTTCCACATTTTTATAAAGGTTTAACTCAGCTTACGCATTTACGGAAGATCCTAATCTAAAAATACAATTAGAATACAATCGAACGCACAACTCCGCGCAATTGCCTTATAGGAACGATCTTTCATGCACTGCGATTATGGCGTCAACCCTGGCATCTTATCTTAAGCTTTACAACTCCTTCCGGTGCATAAGATTTGAATACCTACTTACATCTTTTAAGCTATCAGCGGTGAATATCACAAAGACTGAGCATATCCCAAGTTGACTCATTATCATAAAGGTAGCTATAATGCACCTGAAAGAATTAAAAGCAAGAAATTGGAGTTTTATTTCACGGGTTGTATGTAGTTGAGATTTATTATGATGGAGAAGGCATTACGAAGGAAAATGGAGTGTGTTCGAGTTATATCGTGTCTAATATACGAGGAACACATGGACAAATTATTTACACCAAAAAATGTATATTTGGTCTGGGATAGATTTGAGAGGCACCATCTCTATGAAGTTATCTCCATAAATCATTAAATTTTATCAAAATCTATTTAGACGTGATAGAGAACAGATTTTCGAATTTAGGATTTATTAAAATGGAGTATCGATATACTTACGGCCCATATTCACCGAGGCACTTCAGTATAGGAGGACCATGAAGAAGCGCTACTCGGAAGCCATAACGATAGGATATGTAGGGTATCTTGAGTTGTCGACTAATTTCGTTGAGACATTCTAGCTAAACAAACAATAATGTTAGCTATTTTCATGGTATAGATAGGTCACATTTTAGTCGCCTTTGACAAATATTCCATTTTTTATGTTAAAGCAAATTCAGTGTAATTCCTCTTTATTGTTTAATCCATAAATTGACATGTACATACCAGCATTTTATGTGTGTGGATGATTAGGAGTCCTATACATATGCATATGATTATTCCGAGAACCATGCCTGCCTGGCTTACTGCTAACGGCAGGCCTAAAGCGCCTGCGCCGAAACATGTCCTCAGCAAGTTGAAATAAGCCATTCGTGGACTGGTGAAAAAAAAACACAGGTGAAAAAATGCTTATTTTTAAACAAACCATACCAAAAAATCCACTTGTTGGCCTGTATGTACGCAGTATTCGAATTCTTATTATAATATTACGAAATAAGATCTTTAAACAGGTGATCCACCAACGAGGAAACACCGCCATATAAAAAAGTACTGTTTGATAAACAATTTTGCCTAATCCTATATTTGTAAAATTACCTATTTAACAGGTTTTCTATAAGAAGTCCGGCTTGCTTTCTTGTTATTTTTTTTTTAAGTAAATAAATAAAGACATGAAATGCGAGTAAGTACAGTAAGCTGCAAAAGTCCATATAGAGTGAAGAAAAAGTATCGTATGCAGCGGTCACGTTCGGTCGCGTTCACTCACATATCTACACAAGTAAACAAATAAACTACACGTTGATCTTTTAATTAACCAAGTAACATATCCGTAATTTCGATAAAATAATCACTGGCTCGGTGGTATTGCGGTATTGAATCAGACTCGTAATCGCAAGATCAATGGTTCAATCCCCGCTATAGTGATCTTGTGCAGTTTTTTTAAAGTTTGATTATAATGTTTTAATAGGAACAGAAATTATAAACGTTTCTAAAGAATGTTTAAAAGTGAAGGGTAAGACTGATTTAACATTTTCTTAAACGGTAAAAAGTTACGTAACTGAAGAAATTACACAGCGATTGATTTTAACTCGTGACTTTGCGTTGTTACTAGTTCGCTAGCGAGAGTGATTGTGCTGTGACAAAGTTGATTAAATACTACGTTCCCTAACTATGCAAGCTAATATTAGTATGCAGGAAAGGACGCGCATTATCGAAAATCTAGATACATATAATATGAGATATACTATATCTACAATTGCTAATGAGACAAGATTTACCTACTGTAAGTATGCCTTTTGTTTATGATTAGGTATTATTGCAAAAACTGTTTTAATTAGGCTCTCAACAGATTTTTCACTTAATATTATCATGTTATAAGTATTTATATTTACTTTGTTTTGTTTCAGTAGATAACGGTAAAGGGGCGGAAAACTCGTTTTCCAGAAGGTATTGTTGTAACCACTAAGTCACGTATAGTGGTCGTCTGCGGCATTAGTGCATCAGCGAAGCTTCATGGTTGAAGATTTTGACAGGAGTACTATGTTTAATGATGAGAAGTCGTTTTTGTCATCTCAACATGGAAGACTTCACTTATGGCGCAGGGTTGCAACTCGTTAGTGACCAAAATGTTATGGCAAATATGGAATCTGAACGAACTGTATGGAAGTATGGGAAAATTTAAAAGGAACAGATATTTTTTTTAATATAGACGGATCATTGCTTGCTTGCAGTTATTGATAATAGGGGAGGTTATATTAAATGTTAACTTTATTTTCTCTTTCATCTTAAATATATAACGTTTATAATTGTAAAATAATAATATATTTGCAGTTCGTATGTAAAGTAAAAGTATTTAGATTTCTATTCAATTCCCTACCGAAAGAAAATAAAATCCCGCGCCGTCGCGTGATATTATTATTATGTTTAGCTAGCTTCAATTTTCTTTTCGTTTCGAAAACGAATAATTAAGCTATAGCTAAACATTTGAAATTGATATAAATATGTGTATATAATATTTATTACCCATTGATATATGTGTAAACAAAGTGTTGTTATGTAAAACATTGAATTAAAAACTTATAGTAAACCACCGTACATCTGACCTTCCCACTCGGGCCTCCCTCGGTCGGTTGCCGACGCGATATAGAGAATAGCAATCTCTTTCAAACACCTGCGCGCGCATCGCATGATACATCGCGCATGCGCACTACGTCATATAGCGCGCCGTTTGCCCCGACGCCTCTGTGCTCGGCAGTCAGCCATTAACCGGCAAGCTATTCACATCTTCCGCGTACCTACACTGATGTGCCGCGATCCGCGCGCTCCCATATCTATCGCGACTTTATTAATTTTAAGGGATTTTTCCGAACCCTTCTGTATTTTGTAACCTCCTGTGTGTGTGTGACAGACAATACATTTTATATGAGACTACCTCGTTTTCTTACACCCCTGAAACCCTTCTCATATATGGCGCTCCAACGTTTTAAAGTCGATAGTTTTATCCCAGTGTAGTGAAAATTTGTGAATAAGTAGTGACAATGCCCCTAAATACGCGTTCGTCGAGCCTCAGTCGTAAAGAGGAAAAACCACGTGCGACTACAAGTGCAACAGAGAGTACTGCGTTACTCACCTCTGAAAATGTGGCCTCTATTATTGCGTCACTCCAGCGTTCCCAAACGGAAGCGTTCCGTGATATCCTGGAGTCCATGAGTGCAAACTCGTCCGTGCGCGTTCCGTCAGGTGATGCAACCCTGATGCGCTGTAGGGCAACTTTCGCTGGTCGTCCAAAAGAGTCTGTTGAAGCATTCATAGACGCCGTCGAGGCGTACTGCGAGTGTGCGCAGGTGGCTGACTCCAATATCCTGCGTGGCCTCGCCTACCTATTCAAAGACGATGCAGCCACGTGGTGGCAAGGTATTAAAGACACCGTCTCGTCATGGCAACAGGTGAAGAATACCCTGATTAGCGCCTACGGTGACCGCCGCCCACCCCATCGAATTTATATCGAAATTTTCGCTTCCCCTCAACAAAATGAAAACACCGATATATTTGTTACGCGATTACGCGCTCTCTTAGCGAGATTGCCAAAAGGTGACTTAACATTGTCTGCCCAATTGGACATTACCTACGGCCTAATAAATAATCGCATAAGAGAAAGACTTCGAAGAGAGGAGTTTAACAATTTTACGGACTTACTACGCCTGGCACGAATTGTAGAAGATGCGTTCGACGAGGCACAAAGGCCAAGTGCAGGGTTGAAACCCGCATCTCACGTGTCCGCTCCAGCAGCCGCGCCCTCATCCGACGGCGCAAACTCGCGCGATTTGCGCGACGCGCCCGTCGTGCCCGCGCGTGCCGCGACGCACGCGACACGAAACCAGCCTTCGACCTCGGCTTCGGCGGCACGACAGCCGCCTGCGTCGCCTATTACGACGGCGCCGAGCCGGGACTCCGCCCCTGCATCCAAAAAGTCCCGTCCTACGTGTGCCTACTGCAAACGTTTTGGACATACAAGGGATCAATGTCGTAAGCTATTGGCGTCTTCAGGTGAGTCCCAATCCCTAACACCTAACTCTGACACAGTGCCTAAAAGTGTTAACGAAACAAGTTTTTACTCTCTTCAAAGTGTTCGTAATCGTAGTTCGGTTCCATTGTGTTTTTCATCGAAAAACTCTATGTGTAATAATAATAATGGTTCCGTTTCATCGTGTTATTCATCGAAAAACTCTACTACAGACAATAACAATAGTGTTAGCAATAACAACGTTAGTGTAAAGCGTAAACATTATGTACCTAACTTATCCAACGATAATGTATGTAATAAAATTCTTCCTAATAACTATTGTAGTCTAAGAGATAGTAACTCTTTTTTACATAGTCCTAGAGACAGTTTTGATTTTTGTAATAGTCCAAGAGACAGTAACTTATTTTCAAATAGTCCAAGGGACAGTAACTTATTTTCAAATAGTCCAAGGGACAGTAATTTTTTTTCACATGACTTTTGTGTAATAAATGATCACAATAATGTGCTTACATGCGGTAACGACTCCGGGAGACCATCGACCCGAGATTTACGACCGATTTTTAAAATTAAAATTTTAGGTTTTAATGGTACCGCCTTGATTGACACTGCGGCTAAACATTGCATTGCGGGTCATTCTCTATACACTCTACTTCAAGGAAGGGGACACCCCCTCCTCCCGTCGACGCGAGAAGTTAAACTTGCCGACGGTGTTGTACGTACCATGGAGGTACTCACTACCACCTTACAGGTGTGCTTGGAAACGAAGTCTATTACTATGCCATTCATAATTTTTCCGGATTCTACCAATAATGAAACATTATTAGGTATCGATTTCATTACCGCCGCTGGTGTAGTTATAGATTTTAGTAAGGAAGTTTGGTTTTTCAGTGCAAATAGTACAGTCAAATATGACTTGTGTTTCGAACCACCCACCTCGCGTAGCGTGTCCTGTGCATATACCGACATACTCCGAAAGGATGAAGGTACTCATCTCAAACCAGCTGAGCGACAGGCGCTAGCTGAGCTAATTACCAGGCATGCACACATTTTTAGAGCAGGGGGAGGACCAACACCATACGCTGAACACCGCATCGATACAGGTGAGCATCCACCTATATCAGTACCTCCTTATCGCCTCAACCCTTCAAAGAAGGAGCTGATGAAGACTGAAATAGACAAAATGTTAAAAGATGACGTCATCGAAGAATGTGAATCGGCTTGGTGTTCACCGGCACTCATGGTACCGAAGCCCAATGGGTCTATCCGTTTTTGCGTCGATTACAGACGCTTAAATGCAATCACCAAAGCCGACTCTTATCCAATGCCACGCATTGACGAGTTAGTACAAAGCACGAAGCGTGACTGCTACATGAGTACATTGGATTTGCGTTCTTCTTACTGGCAAGTGAGTGTACGAGAAGCCGATAGGGACAAGACAGCGTTTATCTGCCCCCTAGGCACTTACAGGTTTAAAAGAATGCCATTTGGTCTTCGCAACGCGCCGGCTACGTTCCAGCGTCTCATTGACCGTCTACGCTCGTGCTCTGCTCTAAAAGACGTAACTATTTTAGCCTATTTAGACGATCTTCTGATTATTTCTGAGGGTTACCAACGCCATCTACTGGACCTCGAGGCAGTTTTTAAACGTTTGGCTGAATTTAACCTCCACGTTAACAGGGAGAAGTGTTTTTTCGCTAGAGAGAGCGTAAAATATCTCGGCCACGTTATAACACAACAAGGTATATCCACCGATCCAGAAAAGGTGAGTGCTGTTCTCGAGATGAAGGAACCTGGTAATCTTAAACACTTAAGAACGTTTTTACAAACATGCTCTTGGTTTAGAAAATTCATCCCTAGCTTCTCAAAGGTCGCTGAGCCTTTGACGCGATTAACTAGGAAGAACCAAAGCTGGTCTTGGGGCTCAGAACAGACCCAAGCATTTAACGAGCTGAAACATCTCTTAACCACAGCTCCAATACTGGTACAAGCCGATTTTCGTCGTCCCTTCGTTCTGCGTACAGACGCAAGTAACTACGCCGTGGGCGCCGTTTTACTACAGGGTGACGGACATCAGGAAAGGCCAATCGAGTACGCGAGCCGACTACTCAATGCTGCAGAGCGAAATTACTCCACCACCGAACGGGAGGCGCTCGCTGTAGTATGGGCTGTAGAGCGTTTTCGGCCTTACCTAGACGGCCAACCAGTCATAATCGGCAGCGATCATCAGCCTCTCCGTTGGTTGCTATCTTTGAAATCACCAGCAGGCAGGTTAGTACGTTGGGCCTTAAAACTCCAATCCTTTGATATCCAATTCCAGTATACACCAGGCAAGGCAAATGTCGTGGCAGACACACTTAGCAGGCCAGTTTGTTCCAGCGAATCTCGCGACGACTGTGGTATCTGTACCGTTATATGTGATCTGCCCACAAAAACCCCTAGCCAACTCCGCTCAGAACAGACGGCGGATGCTGAAGTGGAAAAAGTAATCAAAGAGCTCGAAGGATCCGACGATGTCGCAGCTCAACGATGGTTAGAAAGGGGTTATCTGATGGACCAAGGTGTCCTATACCGCTTTAATCCGGACTCGGACAGCGAAGCCCCTCAGCTAGTAGTTCCAACCAGCCTAGTAACTGATATTTTAAAGGAACTTCACGATTCTCCTACAGCTGGCCATCCAGGTATTGACAGAACATATTTTAAAGTAGCTCAGTTGTATTATTTTACAGGAATGCGGAGAATAATAACCGATTACGTTAAAGCCTGCATCCATTGCCAACGATATAAAGCTACCAACTCCAAACCGCAGGGCTTGCTCCAGACTCCGGTGATGAACCATCGCAATGAGGTACTAGCAATAGATTTGTTTGGCCCGTTGCCAGAAGGAGAACAGGGGGAGCGATGGGTCTTGTTGGTCGAGGACACGGCTACTCGCTGGATGGAGCTATATGCTCTTAAAGAAGCCACGGCGGAAGCCTGTGCTCATGTCCTCTTGGAGGAATACTTTCTAAGGTACGGCCTGCCACGCAGAATTGTCTCTGACAATGGAGTACAATTTGTGTCCGCAATAATGCGGCAGTGCATGTCAGTTTTGAACATCAAACAAAACTTCATACCTTTATACCATCCGGAATCAAACCCTGCAGAGCGGAAAAACCGTGATCTAAAGGCCATGCTAGCGCAACTCGTGGAGGATGACCACACTTCCTGGCCAAAGAAACTACCGGTAATCCGTTTCGCCTTAAATAACGCTAAATGCCGCACAACGGGTAAGTCTCCGGCATACCTTACCTTCGGTCGGGAGATGAGATCTCCCACTGAAGTGACTTATGATCTACGTGCTATCATGGACAAAGATAACTTTGTTCCACAAATTACTCCATATCTTCGTAAGTTCTTAAATTCCCTTTCAGCTATCAGAGAACGAGTTGAAGGGCAACAAGATAAGAACAAAGAGTATGCTGATGCAGCACGTCGCCCATCAGACGATTTCAAGGTAGGTGACCTTGTGATGATCAAGTCCCATTTACTTAGCAAAGGAGAGAAGAACCTGACGGCTAAATTTTACCCGCGCCGCGATGGACCGTACAGGATTGCCGCAAAGATAAGTCCTACAACTTTTGCCATCTCCAGCACTGAGAAACCGGACATTACTGTAGGGAGATATCACTCTAAAGATCTCTCTCGTTACCAAGGTGACACCAATGAGGAACCTTTGCCAAAGCCAATTAACCCTAAAAAAGGACGTGGACGTCCCCCTAATCCTCACAAACCTGATACTGAATCACCAGTCCAGGAGCGGGGGCGTTCTCCAGGACTTGAGGGGGAGTGTATAGTAAACCACCGTACATCTGACCTTCCCACTCGGGCCTCCCTCGGTCGGTTGCCGACGCGATATAGAGAATAGCAATCTCTTTCAAACACCTGCGCGCGCATCGCATGATACATCGCGCATGCGCACTACGTCATATAGCGCGCCGTTTGCCCCGACGCCTCTGTGCTCGGCAGTCAGCCATTAACCGGCAAGCTATTCACATCTTCCGCGTACCTACACTGATGTGCCGCGATCCGCGCGCTCCCATATCTATCGCGACTTTATTAATTTTAAGGGATTTTTCCGAACCCTTCTGTATTTTGTAACCTCCTGTGTGTGTGTGACAGACAATACATTTTATATGAGACTACCTCGTTTTCTTACACCCCTGAAACCCTTCTCATAAACTTCATTAAACTTTTTTTTTCAAATCATTTGTATAGGTAATATTAAACTCCTATATATTCATTTAGTTTTGATTTAGTTGGTTATAAACCAAGCAAAACTTCAGTGCTCGATTGTAACCGAATTCATTGCTGGTCTAAGACGAGACCGAGCCTCATACCATTTTAACTATGAGTCATTTGACGAAATAAAGAATTACTTATATTAATAGTAATAATAAACAAAACAGCAGCCTGACAACCACCCCCATATTTTATAGAAATATATTGAGCCTTATATGTTCTCCATCAAGGTTGATATTCATTTATTGTAGTTTATGTCGATGTGTGCGTGAGTTGCGCGCACGCCAGCGCACGCCAATTTAGTCATTAAACTATGTATGGATTTTTGCTGGCTTATTGTACGTGCATAAATTACGAGTAGTAATAATGAATAAAAACCTGATTGGCT
Source organism: Plodia interpunctella (assembly GCF_027563975.2). Lineage (NCBI taxonomy): Eukaryota > Metazoa > Arthropoda > Insecta > Lepidoptera > Pyralidae > Plodia > Plodia interpunctella. The sequence goes on along the minus strand of NC_071311.1, from coordinate 2,826,858 downwards.
TTTTAGGGTCTCTGTGATGGCGTGGGTTAAATGGGGTTTTTTCGTCCTCAGGTATAATCATTTGAGAGCCTCTGCTGCTTGGCGGTCTTGAAATAGGTTTCTCCGGCAATGTTACCTTTCTTATGTCTACAAAATTCATTGTACTTCCAAGTGTCTTCACTATTATTTTGCTTACACCTTCAAAGGCCGCCCTGCAAAAACAAAGTTTAAAATGAACATTATTGTGATGTAACCCTGTTATTGTATTATGCAAAAATATGATGATTGATTAGGTACATTTTGTTTATGTAATATTAAATTTAGGCAGAAGATACGTAAGTATATGAGTTAATTTCTCTTTTCAATACATGTAAAATATTTTAGATATCCAAAATTTTAAACATATCCCAAATATACTACTAAGACTGCCATCGGTATTATAATTATTTTCTTGATATGTGTCAAATACGAGGAAAATATCGATGGATAAAATTATAAAATTGAAATTAGTTTCATTGAAGTCGAATCCTATTATTTTATAGACGATTGAAAATAAATGGTATGACAAGTGTTTCTGTAAATGACATTTTCTAGAAGAAAAACATTATTGTATCCAGAGTAAAGCAAAAAGACTTATTTCAACTATTTCATCTACACATAGTATAAAAAAGGAAGATAAAGTTGAAGTATGTAAGTGGACTTTTTTTTCTCTTACATAATTGTATTGTGCATCCCTTTCTTCTACAGTTTGCAACGTAGGGACAATACTACGAAAGAATGCCCATGGCAATATGAGAAACTAGCATTAACAGATAGGCCATATTGTTGTTAGAAGCGACAGTATCGCTACGTCTTCGGGACTTTTACTTATTGGTCCTATAAAATCTGCTGCTCAAATGATCTTTTCAACTTAGCAGGTTTTGGAATTTAAATGTTTTTGGGTGCCAATTAGTAAGTGCAAATCAATTGTAATATAAATAAAATGCTCGGAAAGCAAGGTCGTACAAATGAGCCTTTATTCGCCCGTGGATCACGTCTTTATTACGAAAGAGATGGCACTAGACAGTTCTATCTCTTGCAAATATAAATTTGCTAGCCAAATTACAAGGCGTTTGCAAGATTTTAAAGGATATAGTCGAAAAAAAAATGGTTTGTTTATGGTTAACTTTCAATGTCAGTAATGACTGACATTGACAGCTCCTAACAAAGCGAGCGACGAAAACCCACGAAAATCTATCTAGGCGGAACACTTTTATTTTCTATCAGTTAAATTAATGATCTTTTATATTATCTTCGAAATCTCTTCACTAGAGGATGATGTCTACAACAGAAGGAGAACTGGATCTTGAAATCTGCAATGAACGAGAAGATGGGGAGGTTAAATCAATCTTTTGATAAAAGCTTTTTATTGAAAATTTTGTTGATAATTTCAATTATTTCCTTAATTATAAGCGTATATATTTAGATATTATAATTCACGTGCTTGCTACTTATCAGATAACATAGGAAATACATGTATTTTTCATGTTTATCTTATTTCTGCGTCGTAATAGTTAGGCGTTTATAAAATTGACATGGCCTTCTTTCTTTTGCAGCTGGACGATTCTGATGTCGAAGAGGGTACATATATACCGCTGGAGAGACCGGAGTCATTCAATCCTCCGTCGTTAGTAAATATGCAAATTCAAGATGAGCAGAGTGACGACGAGGAGGAGTCTTCTGGCTCCGAGTCTGACGACGAGCCCCGGCGGCGTCCCAAGCGGCTGAAAGTGCGCCCGCGCCGGCCGCACCCTCAACCACAGCCAGAAAAGAAAAACAAGTACAATGTTTGGTGTACAGCATTACAGGTATAACATGTAATAATTTGTGTTGAATTTAGATTTATGTCTAGATATTAATATTTAAAAAAGTATCAAGCCTAAAATACTTCTTGTACACCAATCACAGTGCACTTGTAGTGGGTGCATAAGTATTGTTTTAAAATGTATTTTGAGAAAGAGGCTTTTAGAGGACACTTTATTATTTTTTCCTGCTTAGTGCAGGTACTTGACAACTAATTGGTCCTCCCATCATGGTACCATTTTACCTAGTAAGGGACACTTAGGTCACAAAACTTCTGTATTATAATAATTGGGTGATACAAAACAATTAACCAACCAGGTCTTTGAACAATACTGCTATAGGACTTGACTTGATACATGCAAGAGATTATAAATTTCAGGCAAAGCTTTATAATCTAGCTAATTTCTAATAATATTCCAGGAAGACCTATTAACAGAGGACATGGTCAGCTGTGATGTGTCAAAGAAAAGCAGATATGGCGTGGAATCTTATGATTATACTATTAAGTATAGGTTAGATGATGACTATATATCTAAGAAAGTATTTTCCAATAATAGTAATGATCAGGAGCGAACATCTAATAAAAGGACAAATGAAGATCGATCTAATGTGAAGTTAAGGCTTGGTAAACGAACCAACAGTCACAGGCATTTGGAGGAGAAACAAAAGCCGAGGTACTTACCAGATTTGAGTGTCAGTGCCGATGATGCAGCAGAAAGTATTGCAAATGATATTGCTGAAAAGTTAGAGGAAGAGAAGAAGGATTTACTAGGTAAGTTAATATTAAAATTTAAGTTACTATACAAACTAAAAACACTGTGGTGAACTATCTGGTGGAAACCCCAAAATTTACAAATACTAACAAGTTTATTCATGCCTGTGTTATTATTATTATGTTTATTATGCTCATTGCAGCCAGGGTCTGGTCGCCCTAGAATCACACACTTTATATCCATATATAGTCATATGAAACGACTAAAGGATAAAAAGTTATGACACCAAATAGACAACAATAGCAATCCCAAAGGTTTACCTCAGGCAGGTGGTCGGTCGTAAAATCATAGCCGAATATTCAAAATTCTAAACCTTTATGAATAAATATTTTTCACGCTGAGCCTGGCTTGAGCTGAGCGGAATCACAGACGCCTGTAAAATCGCTAAGATGAGAGAAAGAGAGAGCATTAATATAGAAGCAGTTAATAGCTAGATGTTTATTTTGTTTTCAGGGAGAATCGTCCAAGTGATTGGTGCACACAAAGCTATGGAAATATACAAAGAAACTCAAAGGTTGGAAGCAGATGGAGGCATGCTTATTGTGGTACGCTGTTTGAATATATTATGTTTATTTATTAATTTATATACACTTATCTTCTCTGTTCTCTCAAATTTTTATCCTTTGAACATAATGCATTCAATTTGAGGGAACAAGCATAGAATAAAAACTGTGATAATTCGTCTTTATTCTTTATCAATGTTTGAATATCACTAAGCCTTTTTCTTCTTCCCATTTGAAGTTACTTTTGTGTATATTCAATTTTTTATGACTTATCAGCGCTGTGGCTTTCAGTCACAGCACAAAGCTGAGATGGGATGCTTTTCGGCATAGACCCCTAGTTTGTACATGTATAACTAATGTAAAATTGTAAGTTTATGGTTTTTTTTTTGCTGAATAAAGCATTTTCTTCTTTCTAAAATGCCCCATTTGCCGTGTAGAACGGGTCGCGGCGGCGAACACCGGGCGGGGTGTACTTCTTCCTGCTGAAGCGGGACGTGGACGTGTCGCAGGAGGCGGTGAGCCAGATCTTCAACGAGGACCGGCGCGAGACCACGCGCCGCGTCAAGAAGGCCCGCGCCAAGAGCCGCCAGAAGGTCATGGAACAGCTCAAACAAAGCCTCACAGGTTGTTTGTTTGCTTATTTCAAATCTCTCACCTCCGCATGTTCTCAGGTTGGGGCTGTTAAAACCTTTACAATTTTGAAGATTTGGCTGTAATTTTACAACTGACTGCCTGGCGTCTACCATCTTGACTGACTGCCTGTCGGCTATTGTTAGTTTTCTCGTACTAATATATTTCATAAGACCATTTGCTTCTGGTGTAAGAAAAATAATACTCCTTAGTTCTTATGACGCTGCAACTCTATGCGGGTCTTGACCTCATACACGAGTACACGTACAAGAGAGTCTCAAATACATCTATCAAATTAGACCAACAAAGTTTACATTGCACTTAGATTTGTACTGATCGAAATGACAAAGACATTGAATTGAAACATTCTTGTGTATATCGTGAAAAACAATAAACGTTTCGCATTGTCAGATTCTGAACTACCCTCGCTATTATCCCGCGGCGAGGCGACCGTGCAGTCGGAGCACGGCTCCAACCCGCCGCCGTCGCCCGCCACGGACGCGCGCGAGTGCTCCAGCGACACGGACACGCACACGGACCCGCGTCCCGCCTCGGCCCTGTCCCACACCAAGGGCCGCCAGCTGCAGGACTCCGAAGACGACGACTACCTCGAAGTCATGTGCAATGATGAGATGGACTTGTTCTAATGTGATTGGACGGTGCTTTCTCGGTGTGAAGTGTGAAGAAGTGCGGCAACTTTACGAGATATTTAAACGAAACCGCAAATCACAGGGAATCGGCCTACGTTCACCAGTGAATTTCTTGCTGATATACGGAACGGAACTTTTATTGGGTCCTAATGCAACGATTATGAGAGTATATCCATTTATTTGTCATGACGAGTTACCGTGTACAGATTTGGTGTTCAAAACGTGCTATCTAGAAACCATGCTAGAAAGAGATATTCAGACTCGAAGATACTCTTTTGCCTTTAAAAAACCCCAAGCCAATGGATATGTTTAATCAAATGCTTAAATGTAGTATTCATCCAAATAAGTAACATATTCTTGGGAATATGTTCCTCCAGTAGGCAGGAGTCAAGGCAGTCTTCTTCGTCGCCATTCATGTTGGTCCATCGCTCTGAAAACTGTACCGATGTTACCAAACCTCTCAAATGATTTGTGACTACTCCACGGGCTGCTGATGTATAAGATTTGATAAAGAAAGGTGTAAATTTCTGGTGCTAAGTGAATTGATATTGGATAGTCAGTAGCCTGTACTTGATTTTCACAAATCAAGTACTTGATTTGTGAAACAAGCATATAAAGTATGCAATCTGCCATATATGCATAAACCTCTTATTAACATTGATATAAGAACCTATTGCTTTTTAAAATAAGACACTGATTGTTATTAGTTTGCTGAATGACTACCATGAAACTTACAAATGCAAATAATAGCGCATTAGTAACATCCACATACTGTCTTTTTTTCTCACTATATGGGAAAAAAATATATAATAATAATTAATATAATACATATTGTGGGAAAATGATGTGCTATGTGTTTTATGTTAGCCCCTCTGGTTTCCATAGAATGCGGCATTTGCTTACCATCAGGCAACATGTGGGTTGCCTGATGGTAAGTACTTGTCTTCTATGCTAAAAAATAGATATTGGATATGCATGATGATAGCAGATGTTTTTATAAGCCTTGATTTTGGAATGGCCAAGCGAAATAAATCTCTACATTGGATCATGGGATATAGATCCACTATTATATAAGGAATTAATTATTAAGTTTTACCCTACACTAAGCTGTTAACAAACCTTTGATGTTATACCAAAGGATTTTTAAAAGTGTACATCTGTAAAAAGGATTTTTAGCTTGATGACAACCTTGTTGGAATCTGACTAGAGGATTGTAATAATCAGCACACTGCCAAAACATATAACTATGTATGTACAAAAAAAATACTGTAATGTGTAAAGTATTACTGGATTTTAGCACATTCAAATATTGTGAAATTTTGTTATTTAGCCACTATTTGTCAAAGTGATCTCAATATAAAAAGATGAAATGACAGCAAAATCATAGTGGCATTCCTAAAATCCAAATGAAAAATGCTGTCCTACAAAATATAGTTGGATATTAAATGCTGATTAAAAAATATATTCTTAAATAGAAATCCTATTACTTTTGGCATTGTGTTCACATCCGCCTACGAAATTTATACAAATTAAAATCTGTGCCTATGGTTCAATTGACTGTGTTTGTAACATGGATTTTAATAAGTACTTCGTCAGTACCTACTCATTCCATGGTTTGTAAAAAGTGTAAAAGTAGACAATAATAGTTTGCTGCCATGGTTTCGCGCCAGTCAGCAAAATATTAAGTATTTTCGTACATGTACTGAGGAGAAATTATATTACCAAGCAGTCATGTTTATTGTCATATTTATCTCTGATGTAGTTATTTGTAATAAGATAAATGTTGTATATCCATCTCACCTAACCTGTTTAGTTTTTGTTTGGTACAACCATTTGTGTGAGTAGACCAATGCCTACAACTGTATAAGCAAAATTCATTACTTTTAACTTTTCATGTTAAAACAAAAATAATAGTCCCATTATGTTACAAGGTGCAAACTAATGTTAATCCCTTGCAGACAATCAGGTCCTCAGAAATGTTTTTTATTCTAGGGTGTGCGGCCTTCTCATGATGAATGCATGCATATTAGTTGGTAGATGCCAAACTTTGTATATCTAGTTTGGCAATAAAAAATTTCATAATATTGTTTTGCTTTTTTTCTTTCCCAAGAAACATGAGGCCTAAACAGGACAAGCAGATCATTTTCTTTTCTTTCAAAATAGTACAAAAATGCAATTTTACTCTGAAGTTATTTATATTTATTGCTTTTCACATTTCTGTACAACTACTAATTCGAAATAAAATATTTCAATTTCCATTTCATATATTTAGACTAGCAGTTTTTTCTAAAATTACAAAGTCTAGAATTCTCGCTATTGCGCATACTTTAAATTATCAATATCACAATCTAATTTCTACATTCAAAAATTTGTACTTCAACATTTCAATATAAATTTATTTCTTTCAAGCATAGAATGTGAGCAATTTCCAAATGGTGCTAAAGAATGTAGAGTTATTTCTGTGTATAATCAAAGTAACTAGTGATCTGTGGTATAACTGCTAGGTACTACAACCTACAAAGGATGGGGCTTTCATAAGACTTACAAAGCTTTCACACAAAATCTAGCCATATAAGTTATGCAAATCACATTTTTTATAGCATAAATGAATTATTTTTTATATGGCATTGGTTGTGTTCATTAGTGTTCATTAATTTGAGACACTCTTACACTTTACTGTAAGTTGTGATAAAGATGTTCTCATACACTTACAGCAGACTCAATTATTATTGTTAAGAATCCTATAATGCACATATAAAAATTGTGTTGTACACACTATAAGAAAATACGGTGAAAATGCAAGAAAACACTTGGTCCACAAATGTGACTGGTATCTTTACATCACATCCACATCTCTTGTGGGGCACATGTTTTTCTGATTTCAAGAAAAGAGGTGTGATCATGTTTTAGTCATTTCCCCTTTTATGGAAAGTCCAGCATCTGCAATGAGAAAATATTATGATAGTAATATTTTTACAGATTTCATCACACTCTTGGCCTTAGAAACTGCTATGTATTAAAAAGAAAATTATTTAATATAAGTACCATTTATAATTTTCTATTTAAACAAATATTCTAGATAAACGAATTGGCAACACTCAATGGCCCACATTAAGCAATAAGGATGTATCACAGATCAGATGGACACAAACATGTACAGCAAACCTAGACCACAGACAAAATATTTTTTAAAATATACTTACATATATTTGCCTACGCTGGGAATCGAACCCAGGACCTTCAGATATCAGACAGGCGTGGTAACCTAAGGGTCACCACGAAGGTCGTCAGATGAAGTGTTAATTAATAATTTTGAAATAAAAATCTTACCAGTTGAGGAAGGCACTTCTCAACATGTTCCAACTCAACCTTGTCACAGGTCTCCCGCAGGGCTTGGTTGGAGGCTCGCAGACAGGTCTCAGTAACCAAGCACTTTGCTACTTCGACGACCAAAGACAACGCGTCATTGCCAAGCTTGGTTTTATTATCTTGAAATGACCCCTGTATCAGCTCTTTTATGATGTCCTAAAAGTAAAAGCCAAGCCAGCTATTTACATCATCTTTTTATTAGTAAGAAGAGAAGCCTATGCAGTGACAGAAAAGAGCTGAGATGATGATGATAAAATATTGAAGGTCCCACAAGCAAGTAAATATCATCTACCTACTTACGTTTTTGATAGTACTTTTCACATGAGATGTTATCGACGTCGGATCTATACTTTCATCATCATTTTCATTGCAATTGCGAGCCATTTTGAGTGCAAAATTAAATTGAAATAATTAAACAAAAATAACAGCGACTCAACCAGACCAACCAAGCTATGACAGAATAACATTTTAAGCGATAGCAATGACGTTTTAATTTTCGTTCGGAAACTATTTTAAATCTTTGGCGTCACCCTGTAGTGCCTGCAGGGCCTTACTTGGGTAATACCATAGATTTAGTCTATGGTATTACCCATAGATTTAGAAAGGCCTCGCGCACGGTTTTTTTATCTAATGTCAGTGAATCATTGAGTTGAATTGAGATATCAAATCAAAATCTGTCAAACGGTTGATTTGTTTTGTAGGTTTCACAAGCAAAATAAAAATGTTTTTTTCTTTAAAAATAATAGGTAAATTACTTATTTGTTAAGATTGAAGATTGATTTCAAATGAAAGATAAAGAATTGAACTAAATGACAGCAGTTCCGCAGAATTCCGACCAAAAACACGCGCAATGAAACGTAAACGGTCAGCTCGTTTATCTAATCTAATCAGTTTTGCATGCGTATTTATTTCCATAAAACCTGGTAGTAAACAAAAATGTCTTCTTTATGTTCTTTATGTTATCCTGCTCACTTTTAATTTCGCATATGTGCCATACATTGATTTATATTAATAACTTTACAGTGCGTTCAGTGATAGTAGCTCAGATGTGGATCATGATGAACAGGTACCAAATACTTATTATTACTAATTAGTTTATAGTTTTTTTCACCACTTTAGCAGACACGAGATTGCTATATCAGCTACACAGACAACATAAATAACATTTTGTCTTGTTGAGTGCTTGCTAATATTTGCCTGGAATCTAATACTTATGTATGTATTTCAGAAGAACTTAACAGTTTCTAAGCTACAAGAGAAAGAAGCTTCTCCAAAAATTACACAAAATGATACTGGAAAGTCACCTAAAAGCAGACCAAGCACATGCAAAAAGAAAAGAAAACGGTTAGACATTTTTGATATATATATATATATATATATATGTTACAGAATATAGTAGTATTATTATGTTGAGTAATAACATAATAAAAATTGTGTTACGGGATAATAATCCCGTAACACAATTTTAAACTTAGTTTGGGGCTAACTCAATCTTTGTGATATGTAGCTATGTATTTATTTCTATTTATTTAACTGTTTTGTATCATCTATATATAACATGAACACTTTTACAGTGCAAAAAGCAACAGCAGTTCAGATATAGACGATGTTCTTCCAGAAAATACTCTAGAGATAGAAAAAAGTGTTATTGCAGCAGCAGTGAAAAATAACTTGGATGATGCTGCTGTCAAGAAGATTTTAAAGGTACATACACAATTTAATTAGGACTGACTATTGCCAGCAGCATGAACAGTCCAAGGGAATAGTTCTTTTTCCAGAATAAAAGGTCTATGTTCTATTCACTACGTCTAAGTATGTGTATGAAAAAAAAGAAAATTGTTGTATAGGTAAAGCCTGATAACAAACGAAAGTAATTTTTGTATTTATAATACTTGATTTGATGGGATGGAATTGACATTGATCGGTCCAGTGGTTTAGTTGTGAAAGCACAACAGACAGACTTTCACATTATACATATTAGTATAAATGTGTTTCAGAAAGTGGTAACGAATGACCATGTATTGGCTCTAGTCAAGTTACAAGAGGAGGAAGAACAGGCGAGGGAATCTGAAGAAGGGACTCATATTCCCAAACTTACCAGATCGAAAGTCAAGTGAGTATTCTTTTGTTTAGCATATCGACTCTAAATTTGGGAGGATCTTATACTTCCTGTTCAATATTTTCTTCAGGGAATTGAAGAAGGCATCATCATGCAAGACCCCCTGGGATCTGGAGAGACTGGAATTGACCCCCATCAAGCACATCCCAGTGAAGACGCGGCCCGAGGTGACGGCGCTCATCGCGCAGGAGCTGCCCGAGGACGAGGACGATGACGAGTACCACCCCGCCAACACCACCGCACCGGTACACTTGTCCTTATACTTGCGTGTTCTAAATTGCGTCCTCGCGTGTTCTTGGTTTTATTCTTGCATGTTCTAAAACCAAAAAAGGCATGTACATCCCAGTGAAGACAGCCCGAGGTTCCAGAGTATTTGCGTGTTCTGTCTGTTATGTCTCCTTAAGTTTATCCTCGCATGTTATACACACTATTCTACGAATTATAAAAGGCGCAAAGTCGAGGAAGATGACGAGCCATTCGCCAACACTACTACGGTAGTATTAGCGAATGGCTCGTCATCCAATACACTTATCTTTAACAAAATCGACCGACCTACTTCTCTATGTAATTAGTAAAATCTGTATTTACAGAGTGACGACGACGTGACCCTGGAGTCGTGCAGCGACGTAGATTCGCAACCGCGCACCCCCGCCACCCCCACTCCCGCCCGCCTCAGCCCCCGGCTCGTCAAGGATGGACCGTTTAAAGTACCACAAGTAAGATGCTTTACATTATGAAACTAAATACATATTCTGGGATTTCATTATTATATTATATTGTTTTTGTTTTCACAATCATAAGGCTGTACTGCCTAGACCAGGTACCTAGTTCTGGAGTTTCTAAAATTAAATTTAAAAAATGTAAAAAAATCTTACAAATCCAACAGTTTTAGAAGGTCTTTGCTATGGATATGGGCTGAGTTATAATGGGCCACTTCATAAAAATTACTTTCTCTTTACTTAAAATATATTAACATTAAGTAAGTATATATAACAACAGATTTTGGTTATCTGAATTAACGAATATTGAATGGAATAAATTATAAATTTCACTCATTTATTTCTCTTTTACCAGGAACTAACTCCAGCCCGACGGAAACTCAACTTGGAGAAAGAAGAGGAAGCGACCATAGCCCTCCGGACTCGGTCCAAACTCTGCTTGTCGGAGACGCCCATAGAGCATATAGAGAGTTCGTTCATACCCCCGGACGACATACCCGTGCAGGTAACGTGATCATAGATAAATCAAAGTCTATAAATTTATCACTACATAGTATAAAACAAAGTCGCTTCCCGCTGTCTGTCCCTATGTACTCGTATGCTTAGATCTTTAAAACTATACAACGGATTTTGATGCGGGTTGACACCGCTCTGTATAATTTTTATTCTAAAAAATAATTCAAAACATTTTCGCGATCTAATTCAACATCGAAATCGTAAATTGACCTATTAGTGAGTTATACATAGTTATAGATATAGTTGAATAGCAAACAATAGTATGAAAGAAAGTGTGTCTATATAGATTTTTGCTTACAAAGTGGTCACTATCAGAGACAGTGAAGCTTGGATGATAGCCACCATACAAAGTATATTACCTGCCCTGCAGGTCGACGATCTCTGGAGTCAGTTCTTGGCGGAATGCCTGGACCCCGCGCTGACGTCACGCCACGAGGACGATGACGACGCTGACCCGGAGTATAACGTCGCTGCTGATCCTGACGCTAGTATGTTTTCATTCTATTAATTACAAATATAACATTATTAAAAAATGCGTCACTATTTATACTATCACTCGTGAGGGACCTGTATTTCTCGTTATAAGTAAGTTTTATGTATTTACAAGTTATACAAAATATAACAAAGGATCTTTGATCCAGGTGACCATCGGTGCAAAGAAAGTAGTCCAATAAATTGTTGTATTTGGTTATATACCTATATGAATTTTGTTTTTTTTCTACACAGTCAAGTAGCAAATTTTTGAAGTTTTGATTTTTGTTATCAGACGAAGAAGACGAAGAAGCACTAGAGAGCAGCATCATCAAGATCTCCAAAAAGGAGCTGAACGACCTAGTAACAGAATTATTCAATATAATGCCTGAAGACGACTGTCTCACTGGAACCATGAACGATGTGGTCGCTCAAACTCAACCGGTAAGTAGGCAGTGCAAAGTGGAGAAGAAATATTGGGTCGAACACTCAAGGGCTAAGAAAGTAGCCGGGAAACGCTCAAATGTGAGAGAGAACTTGGCTAGTTGTTACTATGGCAATATAAATTTGATCTACATCACGGGTCAAAAGAGATCAAAGTATATTTTCAAATTTCAGTTGTAGAATCTTAAAAACTCCCTTACAAAATAAAAAATATTATTTTGTAAACATGTTTTTGACGTAAACTATTTTTTTAAAAGGATTTTAATAAATCATTTATAATACAGCTGCTACTTATTCACTCCCGCGGTCGACCTGATCTAGCTAGAATCAGAGTTCATGTAGTTTTATTACCCGTAAAAGCTTGATGACGCGTGCGTTTCGCTTTTGTTTTAGCGGAGGGGTAAGCCTAGCCTCTCCTGTCTCTCAGTACTTAATGATCAAAACCCTATTTTGTTTCATTTTATTTTTTTACAGACGACCCACTGGGAAGGCAAGCAAGAACAGTTGTCAGACGAAGAAACCACAAACATTTCGGGCAGAAGAATATCTGATCGGATCACCTTCGAGAGGCGAGACAGCACTGGATTTTCAATAGGTATATCAATGAAATCACACATACAGTTCGATTTTGAGGGTTCAGAAGTAGATAAGGTCCTTGTAGTTTTGTTATGACTGTCTGTCACCGATTCGAGGAACTAGGAGTAAACCTAGTGTATGTTGTGTGGTGAGCATCGCTGAGGAGCCTATATTCTGTTTGAAATAGTATTAAATATTTTCCTTTTAAAAAAATTTGACTATGTTACTACGTAGCGACAGTAATTCTCTGTGTTTTGGGAATTTTTGTAATAATAAATAAATAATAAATATAAATAAATAATTCGTTGCAGGCACTTGTAAAATACATGACCCATATCACACTAGAGAATCCTAGTATTAGGAAAATAAATACTACCATAATAATAGCCTTTATTGAAAGTTTGATTATTTTCAATTTTTATTTTCACTGCACGAACTCCGTCAATTAAATAAATACTAGATGCACATTTGTACCATGTTGTAAGCACATTTGTCACATGTATTGATGTATATATTTTTGAAACTTATAGGTAAGATCGAGCCACCGGACGATGATGAGGAGCCACAGCATTTAGAAATAGCTGTGAACGAGCCCACAGCAGAGTGTAGACGCGAGCGAGCCATCCAACCAGCTGGGAATAAAGATATCGCGAGGAAAGTGGACCAGCTGATACAGGACACCATCGATCCACCTGTGCCGGAAGTGCCTTCGATAGCCAATATGGTTAAAGTTGTGGATGGGTGAGTTTTATTGTCTTACTATTATATATTTTTAAATAATAGTAATACCTTTATTCACACATCCTATTAATTTCCTAAATGCGAAAGTTTGTGAGGATGTATGTATGTGTAAAAATGCGCAAAATCTACTGGACGGATTGTTACAAAATTTGGTACACACTTGAGTAGAATATGACCTGGAATAACACATAGAGTAATTTTTATCCCAAAATTGTCACGGGAGCGAAGCCCTGAGGCACGGCTAGTATTTCATTATATTACAAACTCGTCTGTTTAACTGTCCTTGTATCGGAGGAGATACAAATGGCTACATATTGTCCAGGCAAGCTATGAACGTGGTGAATATAGTGGTGGGTCGTGAAGCTCACTCGGTCCCCGTGCCGTCCGCGCCGCTGCCGCTGCAGAAGATCCAGCTGCAGAACAAGCGGATGCTGACCCGGCCCAGGTCCAAGGTCACCAGGGTCGAGGTCCACATGAACTCCGAACGATGTGTGAGTCTGTTTCTACATTGTGTAATTTATTTGAGATATAATATATATATGTGCGTGAGTTTAATGTAATATAGGATGTTTGTTTATGTATAGAATGATAACATAGTATAAAACAAAATCGCTCCCTATGTATGCTTGGGTGTCGAAATCTACGCAACGGATTTTGTTGCGGGGTTTTTTAATAGATAGAATGATTCAAGACGAAGGTTGAGGTGTATAATTTATTATGGTGTTACGGAACGGGCCGTTAGTGTCGCATAAGAAAATGGTAATAATGAAGAACATTGGATAAGGTAAACAAAACTTTACTTGCCGAAGATCACAACCGTATTTTACATGAAAAACGAATCGAGAATAGAATCATGAACGAAAAATCTCAGTATCAAAAACACGTCCACCTAGAGACCGCCATTTTTTGTGCACAGTAAAGCTATACACACGTGTTCACACTTAGATTATGGCTTGTGTAACAGGGTTGAATATTAGGCAAACAAGTATAATTTTGAAGATTTAAGTGTAAAAGAAGATGCTGTGTCAAGGTCTCGACGGTTCATATATCGCGATGGAAACTCAATCTAAGGTTGTAACTTATGGTAAAATTAATACAGATACAGTATCAAGTCTTTGATATTTTGTGACAACCCTGACTACTTTGTCAAGGCAGGCGACTGTTTCGTCTTTTGCTAAAGAAAGGCGGTCGAACAAACATGAATATGAAGCACACTAAGCGCCACCTCACATTTATGTCAATTTATTTTATTTTTTAGCGAAAAATAAAAAAAAAATATTGGAACAAATCATGTTACATTAGATATGGAATTTTAGTAGGAAGAGGAAGTATTATAGCGAAGGGGTTCCACTGTCTGTCTGTTTTTAAGCTTTCTTCTTTTAAACCACACAACGGATTTTGATGCAGTTTTCACTGTTATTTAAACAATTTAATCACCAAATTTTTTACATACATATATGCCCCCGTATCTGACACCAGTGTTAATTAACACTTTAGAAAAGCCACATTGCGAAGCCGGGCCACTTGCTCAATTCTCACGCAATCTTAAGTTCATTTCACTTATTTCCTCCAATTTTCTTAGTATGTTCAACACAGTTTTTGGATTATCAAAAAACACAACCGAAAGAGTTAAATACAACGCATCAATCGATCGATTTTCTTCCAATTTGAATTTGGTTAAAACCATTGAAAATAAATTGAGATAATCGATGATCGAATTTAACTTCGATTGCGTGAGAATCGCGCCCCAGGTCGCGAGTAAATAATAAAATCTCTTGTTGCAGATCCTTCCAGAACAAATCATCATCCTCCAGCAACAGCTCCGCCAACACGTCCAGCTGGCCGCGTCCAACTTCATGCAGCTGTATGTGCACCCCCTCAACTACGGATTTGGACCCACTTACAAGAGTTTCCTGGTAGGTTTTCTATGCATACTATACCCATTTATTATTTAAAAAAAGACAGAAATATAAAAGACAATATGTCTCTCTCATAAAGTTTTTTTTTATTGAAATTATATATTAAACTAGCTTTAGCCCACAACTTCATATGTGTGTAAAAATCCGTTCCCCGTGGGAATTTCAGGAAATCTCTTCTTAGTGCTCTCCTACACTGACCTAGGAACCTACACATCAAATTTCAGCTTTCTGCGCCTAGAAGTTTCGGCTGTGCGTTGTCTGTCAGTCAGTCAGTCACTCAGTAACCCAAGAGGTTTACATATATATATATAAATAGATTAGATAAAATCTTCGTTTGCAAATTTCAAATTAAATATGATATTTATTAACCCCGACGACAGAAGGTGTGAAGTTATAAGTATTACGTGTCTGTGTAACAGCTGTATGTCTGTCCGTGGCATCGTAGGAGCCAAATGGCTGGACCGTTATGATCTTTTTTTTTATTTGAAAGATAATTTACGACATTGTTCTTAGATATGTTTGGAAAATGTTCGTTCACCCGTTTGGATATATATTGTCAGCCCTTTTCTAGCACACGAGATGATGCAAGCGACTTCTGAGGCGGTTTATATTTTTTTTTTTAGTTTTTAGTTTATCTTTATGTATTGTATACTAATAATATTTATATTTATCTATACTAATGAAAATATATGATAAATCGGAACGATTTTTTTTATCTTGCTTATTCTTGAGTATTCCCGGTTATGTTGGAGATAGGGAGCTGTGACGCCGCAAACCGTAACAAAGAAACATTAAAATTGAAAGTAATCTTACATAAATGATTACCCTATAAACAATGATTGAATGCCTTTAGCGTTAAATCCACCTTTTGTACATTTACATATTATATATTTTTTTTATATTATAAAGTTTAATATAAAAATATATAAAAAATGTTTTATAATAGGAAAGTCTAGTGAAGATAGCGGACAAAACACCCAATTCGGTGGCGGACGTGTGTAATCTGCGGCCCGCGATGCAGCTCGTCAACAATTGGCAGGCGAAGGTCTCTGAGAACACGCCCGAAAACAGAGAGTATATACAGTAAGAATCGTGCAGAATTATACAAATCATCACTTCCATACTATTATGATACTAGGTATACTTCCATACTAGCTGCGGAAATTCGGGATAAAAAGTACCCTATGTGTTATTCTATGTTATATTCTAACCGTGTGCCGAATTTTTGAAATCGGTTCCGTAGTTCACAAACACTTACCTCTTTACAATAATAGTATAGACTTCCATATATCGTAAATACGAAAGTCTTGTCTATCACGCGTTCACGGCTAAATCGCTGGTCGGATTTACATGGAATTTGGATCCGATATAGTTAATGAGACCACATGTCGAACATTGGCAATATTTCTGTGTATATGTCGCAGTAAAATAGAAAAAGCCGTAATATAGTTATATCCCTAGATTCATTACTATCTTACAAGGAATATAGTGAAACCAAATCTAGTAATATAATCATATCACTAAACTTGAACCGTTTTATAATTATATGCCTAGTAAGATAGTAATAAATTGTTTTCTTATAACTATATTCCGGCATATAATTAAATCCCTTGGGGATATAACTGCATTACGGCTTTTTCTCTCTTGCTGCGACATATATAAAATGTTTTCTTTTATTTCAGATTTATACAAGACGATTGTGCGAAGTGGTAAGTAGCTTACAATAATTATTATGAATTAATATTTTATTTTGACTTCAAGGTATCAAAGTGATTGATTTTCATCATATGAGAGTTCCGGGCTATGCATTTAATACGTGATTTCCTAAGAAAGGACTTAAAAATTAGGGTTGTTACATACAAGATTAACATTAGTGCTTTTAAACTTTCGCGCTTTAAACTGTAAGCTACATATATTAAGTTCGTGCTAAGTCCTATTAATATAATATATGTAGTCCCTTCAACATTTTTGACAAATCAAAAAGTCGAAAGTAAATATTTTTGAAATTTTTTTTCTAATCCTTTCAGGTCTCACTACCTAGCTAAAAATAACTACTACATGGGAGATTTCCACCCGATGTACAAGAAAGCCATAGCAGAGAGTAGCGTGTTCCTATATCCATATCTCTTGCCGCCGAAGCCTTACCACAACCGCCAGCGGAGGCACGCCTATCTCATATCCGAGGACGAGTGAGTTTTCATGCTTCTCATATGAAATCGAAATCAAAAAGCTGTCAGAATCAAGTTGATTCAAGTTGGATACGAAGGTGTTTGTGGCTAAAATCAAGTTGTCTTTAGCTGTGTTGTTGTATGTCTCATAGAAAGATAGAACAGGAATGTCGTTGTTATGTATGAAATTTGAAAAAAAAAAACGTAATTATTTTTAAACGGATTGGCGCTATATGATTGTTTACTTAAAATAGGTATTAAACGTGCACGTACCTTTATCTCAGTGTCGTGTCTCTGACTGATTCAACGGGCAATTGCTCCGACGACTGCACGGCAGAATATTCTTACGCCATGTTGTTTCTCCGACAAGTACCGTCACAAAAAACCAATGACAGTGTCCCTATTCTTAGTCGTAGCCGTCTTGTGACATGATGCGAAACGTCTGATGGATAAAAGATACGCGCGCGTTTAAACCTATTGTAAGTAATCAAGAAATAGTTGGATTTGGCATCGGAGCTTGGAGATACTTTGGACAGAGGTCTTTACATAGATCTTTGCCCAACAGTGGGACGGAATAGACAAAAAAAACTGTGTTGTATTACCTTTCAGACTAATAACTCTGGGCTTGGAGCAATTCTGGCAGTATGTGGTGGACAACCCCAAACTGTACCCGCCCCCCCGCAGCCAGCATTCTCGGCACCGCTGGTGGCTCAACGCCACCCTCGACCTCATCTCACAGCATATGCTGCCCTTCCTCACTGTCAGGTATAACGCTCTACCGTCTGGGTGTTACCCGGTTCTGGGCTGTCTGTCTGCTGGGCTGGGTGTCTGGGCTTCGACTTCGACGCTCAACGGCTGAGGAAGCTCAGCCGTTGAGCGTCGAATTCGATGCCCAGACAGATCCTCCGCTGTCAGTTTAATGATATTCATACAGTTATTTGACGGTTTAGTCGCCAACGTCTACCGTTCGTTGACAGGAGATTTTGGTTTTAGGTTAAGTTTTTAAGGTTAATATAAAGGTGTATATTTAATTTGATAAACCGCAGTGTTACCGTGTGTTGTGTTACTGCGGCGCCACTGTGTCTAAGTTCAGAACCGCCGTGCTAAATGATTCGGATCGTAATCTTATTGATAACCCTGATCTTGGACCAGTTGTAACAGTATGTAGTTGACAACCCTATCTCATGAATATTCAGAATAAGTAATACATTAATTGCAGGATGCTACTTTCGCACGTTGCCAACATCAGGAAGCAGCAGGGCATGGAAAATCCAGTCAATGTAAGTTTACCGAATGGGATGCATGTTACAAAGACTTTATTTTTTGACTTCCAGCGTTAACCTCCTGTCTTCTCTTGTGCAGTCAACAGCACATCAAATTACCCTGCATGAACCTCTATGATGTACAGTATGATTTTCCTAAAATATATTTTCTATTGAAGTACTATTTTCAAACATAATTCTATGAATTATGTTTGATATGAAATATTGAATGAACAAATATTTCCGAGGAAAGAAGCATTTCCTCGGAAATATTTGTTTAACAAGTGTTGCAATATTTGAATAACAGTTTGATGAAGACATGGTTCAGAAAAAACTTGATTTTTTAACTTTATTTGATAACTTTTCGACATTGCGAGTCTTGGCATTATTTACGAAAATAATTACAGTATTATCACTATTTTTAAACAAAATTAAACAAACTCAAGATCTCATGCTTTCAATGCATGATATTTCGACACCGTTGAACATTTTGTCCCTATCTCAATACAACACAAAACAAAATATTTTTTAGAGATTTTTCGCCAATCACGAGGTGAAGCCAGTGGAGCACCGCATCTTGCCGTACAACTCCGAGATGACGCTGTGCGACCAGCCCGTGGAGGAGATGCCCAAGATCTGGCTGCGTTACCTCGCCAAGCATGAGCCCAGGTTCAGGGTGAGATAACTAAGTAAAACTTTATTAGACATTTTTTTTAGCTGATGCATCTTTATGCCGCCGTAATATGGGTGAATTTGGGTAAGGCAGTATGCTGTTAACCGTACTTTTTACTTTTTAAATTATTTCCAGAAATATTTGAATCGACACAAAAATCACGCCGGCGCACCTCCCATCGGCATTCCTTTACAAGTTAACTTAGACCCGGGCGCTCCAATCATGAAGGCTCCTTTACCTTTAGACTTCACCAAAGTTATAACCACCAATCGGAAGAAAAAAACACCAGACACAAGCACTAGTAACCAACCAACCCCTGTTCAAACGTCTCAAGCAGTCGCTAACAATGTAACTACTATGCAAACGGCTGTGGGGGTCGCTACTAATGTAACTCAATTAACTGCGGTGCCTGCTGTATATAATATAGAAGGCACAGGTCAGGTAGCACAAGTAGTCCCTCTTATCATACAAGTAAATGCAGCAGGAAAATCTTTAACTACAACATTCACAACAACAAATAAACCTATTGAAACAAATACTGTGATTGATCTCACCGAAAATTGCAATGCGATTACGAATTTCAATGACGTAATCGATTCTAATTCTCGATTTTCAACTACAACAGTTAGTTGCAAGAATGCACCTATTAGTTCTACTACATGTGAAAGTACAACACAAAATGATACTGAAATGGATATCAGTAATCCACTTGAAATTTATGAAGAACTTAGTAATAAACCTAATCATTGTGAATGTTGTATATTATTAAGGAAAGTGTGTAAACGTCAGACAAAGATAACAGAGTATTTCAAGGAAAAAACGAAAAAGTCTTGCTTTTGTAAAGACGTGAATCTTCCAAGAATAACCAAAAAGCTTATACAATTAGTGAACTCATTCAAAGACCCGTACAGGATAGCGATGGACCATTTGGAAATGAAATTGGAACAGGCTAAGGATCAGGCGAAGATATTGTTTTCTTACGCTAGGAAAAGGCAGAATAAGTTGATTGAAGAGAAAAAATATCAGATAGAAGATTCTAGAACTACAGATGTCGAAGATTTGTGTAAGTATATTTAATTGCTTTTGTTGAAAGTCGTCGACCTCTGAATGGTCATCATCACCAGGACCTTGGAATGCTACACGGGAGGTCCCGGGTTCGATGCCCGATCAGGTGAAAATAGAATATTATCTTTTTCAGAGTTTGTTTGTAATAATATGCACAAATCTCGAACTAACTTTGGGGCTAACTCAGCCTGCATGATTTGTCCCTATATATTGAATTTAAAAAGTACAATAGATGGACTTAATGCTAAAAGCACTATCTAATAGTATCTTGTAATATCCATTGGCTCACAAAGCATTTAAATATCATTGTGAATGCTATATATGGGCAAAAAATAAAATAAAAATATACCAATTCTACCACTATTCACTATTCTAGTTTACGCTTTTTCATTTTCAGCGTACGTAACAGGCTACAAAATGAAATTAATGGCAAGACTAGGCCCGAATATACAGCTAAAATCTAAAGTGCACTCGATATTCTCTACTTTCAACGCCAACAGTGACGATCCGTTGAAACTTGCGAAGTCTTTAAACGAAGTGTTGACAGGGCACCACACAGCGCTATTCAGGGACTTCCTTCCGTTTCTCACTAAGGAGCAAGCGGCCAGGGTGGGGAGGTTTAAGGATTACTTCGCTCTGGTGTGCGTTGCTGACCTTGTGAAGATGGTCGAGGTAAATATATATTTTTTAATTATTATTATTGGGGTGACCACTTGCCATCAGGGCCGCATGCCTGTTTTCTTGCGCAGTAGTAGAAAAGAATGAGAATACTAGTAAATTAGATATTGCAACTTTTGTTCCAGTTAGCCTTTTCACATGCCTTTGCATTCGACGTGACATACAAATTAATGCCATCTAGCGAAAAAGTGAAAAATCAAAAATGCACTTATTACGGGTTACTGCTATTTAACTCATAACCTTCCAAAGGCGCATAAGGTACATAGATACATCTTTTGCTCTACGACTATTGTTTAAACATAATAAATACAAAAAAAATCCTTTTTTTTAATTGTAATGTCGTTTCTATAAAACGTTAACTCGATGTTCGATTCCGCTACATAACGCTACTGTACTGTCTCGTGTTGCTTGACTATAACATAGAGTTAAGATGCGTAGAATCGTAAATTTCATTGTTTTTTTTTTATATGAAAATAAAACTACGAATCACGAAAAGAAGTAGAATAAAAGGTTACATAGATACAGGTTTAAACTAAAGATTAGCTTTTAAAAGTAATCAATTTTCAGGAAGAGATAGTTCTAAGCGAGTGCCGTCGCGCTGTACTACAGAAATTGCACAGAGTACTGACGTCGAGCGCGGGAGAGCCGACAGCATGCCAGATCTGTACATCATTGCTACCTGCGTTCTACAAGTACCCTCATTTGGCGCAGAGGGTCTTTAGACTATTCCCTCATACGTTAGTTATGGAAGAGGTGACTAGGTAAGCCATTTGTAAATAGCTATTTAAATTATTCTGTTGTAGTATAGTTCCGCCCGCGGCAAAATGTATCGGGTCAGTTCACACTAACAGACTTTCCACCCCAATTTCTGGTCTTTGGGGTAATAATTTGAAAAAAGCCCCTGTATGTATACCAAATTTGATCAAAATCGGTTCAGCGGTTTAACTGTGAAAGAGTGACAGACATAATAGTGACGTGTCTAATATGGATTTTGTTTTACATATTTCTCATAAATGCCAATAGTTTGTTTAGGTCCGCATTATTCTCACTATTGCCGAAGTTTGCTTTAATCCGTATGTTTCTCATGACCAATAGTCGGTATTGATCCATAAGTTTCTTACGAGTGCTTATAGTTATAGTATTGGTCGTTTCAGTGTTGAAAACAACGTCGTTGGGCGTAGAAGACGCGCTACGAATACACAGAAAGATAAACAAAACGTAGAAGTTTCTGTACATAATGACGTCTCTACGAAAACTTCAATAGAATCGGAGAAAGATCATGCTTGCAGGTAATTTTTGAATTAATTAACTAGTTTTTTAAGATTTTCCAACTAGTTTTTGCCTGCGGCTTCGCCCACGTGATTTTCTCTGCGAAAGCGGAGGAGACATGATTGTCATAAAAACTTTCACCCCTCATTATACTATAATGGTTAAATTACTATTTATGGTTGATTTAAAAAAAAATAGCCTATGTTTGAACTGGGTCTTTAACTATATGCACACCAAATGTGAAAGCGGAACAGACAGACTTTCGCATTTATCGTATCAGTGGAATAGTGTATTAGTTGAGATTAATTTGTGATTACTATACAATTTCTAAACAGAGGTATGATAGTACAATGGTTAAGAAAGTCATAAAATATATTATATAATATGTTTGTTTTAGGGCCGAAACTAACACTGCAGAAGAAGGGCCGCGTGCCAAGAAGCCGGAATGCGAAAAGGGAATAATACAAGTGTCGAAAGATACATCGCAAGTAAATGTAGACATTGGAACAGAGAATGTCGACAGGTATATTTACTTTTACTGATCTATGTCTGAAAGCCGGTAGCCTTTATTATCAATCTTTTACAATTTAAAATAAATCTTATATCTACTTTTGGTAGACAACGATCAATCAACAATCAGTCGACCGGTGTCTACCGAATGATAAAGTAGATGTAAGATTTCGTAATTTTAAGCATGTGTTTGTCTTTGATTCCAGTAAATTTGTCATAATTATGAAAACCACTATATACCTACATACATATATACCTACATACGTATATTACACCTGCTTACTATGTTTTCCCAATTTCAAAAACGACAGTTTCGGAATATATGAAATGTATCGCAAAATTGTGTAAACACGGTAACTTGGTACAGGTTCATACAAGTTCACAGTAGAAATCGTCAACATTTATTTAAAAGTACACGATATTAATTTTATCTTCCTAACTGTGTTGGTTTGTTACTCTTTACGTTTTAACCACTGTAGTCTTGGCTTTTCCACATTAGAGGGACCGGGTTGTGGTTCCATTTTAAACACAAATATTAACAAAGAAAACAAATTTCAAATAAATATATTGTGCAGCTGTCAAACAAAATGGCAGCCGAATGTTGTCAATCTCTGTCATTGGTAAGTGGGGGCAATGAACTTTATGGCCATTCTACATGAACAATACTTTATATACCTACCAACATACATACATTTATTTTCACAGGAACTCACCAGATTTACGTATCGATACCGACAACACGGCTCAAGAAGATATGGACATCACATTTTGCAGTGACTCCACGCCTATTCCAAGTATTAATTTTAAGTGCGTCGATTCGCCACAGCGAAAATCAGATGACAATTGTGGTGAGTCGACTCAAAACGATGTTGCAGTCAAGGCTCCGTGCAAAGATGAAGGGAATGATCATACTTATAGCAAATCTATTACATCCGATGCGGCTCCAAGTTACGTGTCTCAAGAGAAAGAAAAAAGACCTCAAGAAAAGACTTATAATAAAGTTGCTGATGCTTCTAAACACACAAAAAGTGGAGACTCGTCACAAGAAAAGCGGGATGAGAGTGGAAACTCGTCACAAAATGTGGCTGATGTCACTCTCTGTGGCGAAAGGTCTCAGTTACATGACCAAGCTGATATGACTCTTATCGGAGAGAATTCGCAAATGCACGTGGATTACGAAGCGGATCAATCCTGCAGGTAAATTATGTCGTAAAGGGGTTCGGGTAAAATTGGCGTCATTTTTAATGAAATTTGGCTGCCACTCACCAAAGTTATTTTTAAAGTACATGGGCGGATCCAATTTTATTTGAAGCACTTGAATGAAAAGAATTTTATTTTATGATTTTACCAAAATAAAAAAAAAAATTGAAAAATTTATTTATCAGCTCCGATTAATTCTTCTACTGTTTAGTTTGTTATTTTGATGCTACGAAATAAATATAGAGAATCATCTAAGGTAAACCAAACAAAACATACCACAACCTAAAATAATAATAAATCGGATCAAACGTTTTTTGAAATCATTCAACAAAAACAATTAGTTGAAACATGTTTGCGCTCATTCGATAGGACTTGCTCAGCAAAACAAAATTGCGGATGATACTACTGTCGTAGTAGTATACTTTGTGTCCCTGTATTTCACAGAAAACCAAATATGTGTTTTTTTAAATGTTGGCATGTTTTTGTTGATTGTGTAGGCAAAACACGTGCTGTGTATCCGATTTAAGTACATTTGAAACATTTCAGTGGTGAAGATGAAGATAGTCCAAGCGATGTGGACGCGGAATGCGAAATCAAAGAGGAACCTGATGAGCTCGGAGACCCCGACGAAGACGGATATATAATAGAGGGCGATAATATACAGATTTTCATCAGTGATATAAAATCGGTATGTTAAACATATTTTGCCTACTCCACACGGCATCTAAGTTCGCCGATAGCGAACGAATATACGTTGCGTATTTTGTATGTGAACTTTTCTTACACAAGGATATAATGATTCTTCATTCATATGAAGACTCATTGTTTTTGTATAACTTTCCTTCTTATATACAAAAGATTTACAAGTTATACTGACAGTAGTAATAAGCACTACATGGATTAAGGGTGCTCTCCGCCCCCCACTGGAAATGATTCCTTCCTCATCAGTTTCAGTTTTATTTTGTTTGTTTTTGTGCTAACCAACAGTAGACAGCCTCCTCATTATTTTCTTCATGTTCTTGACATTGTATGTTTTGATTGTATGTTCTTTTTTAAGTTTCTTCTCTAATGTAGATAGCTACTAAACATTGTATTATATCCTTACAGGAAGCGGATACAGAAAGTATAGCAGAAGAAAATCCACAGACAATTAAACAAGAAGAACTAGACAGTGAGTCGGAGACATCTATGGCCATAGACACAGATGAAGAGACGATCAAATCGGAAACTACTGAATGGCTTAGAGAGGAAGACAAACTGATACTGCAAGTTATTAAAGACAACATAACAAAGGAACAGCGAGGTGATAAACCAATTTTGGAGTTCATTGAAGATAACAAAGTGATACATTTGCTATCAGAGAGTTTAACTCACAAATCTGAGACTGAAATCAAAGATAGGATAATTTATTTGTTACAAATACTTTTGTTAAGTGATTAGTTATTATATTAAGAAATATAGTTTGCAAATGTGGGCTTGTATTATTTATTAATCTATAAACAATCTATCACTGTTTTTCGTGTGCGTTACTCCAGCTAGAAAGTATCTCCTACAGAAATATGAATAGAACCTATAATTAGTGCCTAATCAGCTATGTATGTGTCCGGCATAAAACATTTGTGCCTGTCGTAGTTTTTTTTTAAATGGAAAATACGATTTCTGCTGGAGTAACGTTGTTCTAGCAAGAAAATTTTAAACTAATAATCGGAGAGAGAAATATTGTTCATGGTCAGGTAGCTTATATGTGTGGAAGTATGCGCCGCGAAAATATAATTTGTGCGTGTTCAGGTTATGGAGATACTGAGTTTTGCTGGAGTAACGTTTTGCAAAATCGTTTTTTTTAAACCCTTACAGGTACGCATGTAGACTAAATATACACGAGTAGCTCTTTATTTGTGCCCATGGCACATATAATTAGATATATGAAAATACTACGAGTGATCGCACAATTTTGAAAAACAGAAAAAAATCGCTGCGCCGAAATGAGAAAATGCACACCTGTTTTTCTCTCTACATATAAGTACGTTAAGTACGTCATACAGCTAAGAAGTCATAAAAGTGAGGAAAACGGATTTTTAATGAACTAAATTTTTTGCCTTCGCAATACCAAATAGAATGGTCAAGATTGGTTGATAACTATATACCCAGTGTTGCCAGCTAGCAGCGACCTCATTTTATTTTCACTTTATGACTGTAAATGTGGCCTTCGAGTTTCACAACTCTAGGCTCTGTCCACCCCGTAAGGAATAAAAACGTGACATGTAAGAGTGTATTATTTATTACAGATGATATGGACAAAAATATTATGAATATGCGCCATATTTGATTTGGGCAAAGGAATGGCACTAAAATTCTTTGAGAAATTTACAATTTTCATTTTTTTTTTAAATAAATGCAATAACTTATCATATACATTATAACCAATAAAAAAATATAATAAAAACTTATTATACTTACTTATATAATATAATAAAAACTAAGTTATATACTTTAAAAAAGTATTGATTTATTTTTTATGAGTAACATATTAAAAATAAATACATAGCGTTATAATTTTTTGGCCTTTTCATTGAATTCAGCCAACAATAACTTCATGTCGTCATATCCTGATATTTGCTGAGCCTGTTCCAGTGGCAGCCACTTTAAAGCTTGATGTTCATCTGAAAGCTTGACTTCTTTGTCTGGATTCTTCAGTTTGGCTAACCAGTACACCACTTCTTTAGGTTTACCTTTCACTTTGTAGTCAAGAGTCTTTGAGATGTCTTTGTAGATCTGTTAATAAAATAAAGATAAATTGCTTGGCTAAAATAAAAAGCTTTTTTTATGAAATATATTTTTCCACTTTATTTATGATATATGATGATGAACAATAAAACAAATCATCTGATGATAATGGATCACTGCTACCCAGAAACTGCAATACCAAGGGACAGGAGCATTGCTGGCCCTTCAGGAAGTTGTATACTCATTCTATTTATCAAGTGTCTAGAAGTGAGCAGACTGAATTTTCCCAGAAATTAATTCTGGCTAATCAATACTTACATGTATAAGTTTTATACAGTACCTCTAAATCTTCTTCACCCAAGCCAGCTTCTTCTTTAGTTTCTCTGAGAGCTGTCACCCAGTCTGACTCACCTGGGTCTACATGACCTGAAAGTTCCATCAACAATGAAAGATCAGCTACCAGTGATGTAAGACATGGTAAGTATATAGATAAAAAAATTGTCAGTAATGAAAACAAATACAGTATCTTGTTCATCCATAATAAAAGAAAAAAATACCTGGTGTGTATACTATACAGAGCAGACTGCCACAGTTGAAGGCCACATTTAGCCACGTATAGCAGGCTTGCCATCCAGCTAAATGTGGCCTTTAGTACACCTAAGAGAATACCTATTAGAAAAATTTCCAGTTCATAGCCCATATATTCAGGCTAGTGAAGAAAATGACTGTGTTTCATTTCATTTCTTTTAAATTCCTATTGCGTCTTATTGCAAATAATGTTTAAAGTGTAAATGTTATAGCTTCTTCATGCATAACTAGACAAATTAATTGAATTAACCTTTAGGAGGAGTCCAATGGTTCTCGCCGTATGAAGTTTGTAGCAATAAAAACTGGATACTTTGATTAATTTTTCTATATATTACTAATCCTGCAGCACGTGTAGGTGACATGATATCGGTATGCTTATTGAAGATAATTTAACTTATATAGTAATAAGAAAACAATAAACTACAGTTGGAAAATAGTGGAACTGCTGCAACCTGCAAGCAATAAGCCAGTTAGAGAAACGTCAAAATCAGCTGTGGTGTTGATTTGTTTGTTTGTACCTTCACGGAAAATAGGTAGCTGTACCTACCTATCTAATCGTTCAGAAATATCAGCAAGCAGAGTGCGAGAAACGAGAATACCAGCCCACATATGTTGAATGAATCGAGTGAATGAATGTTTGAATCAAATAATCATAGACGTCTTCTGTCAAACCAAATGGCTCAGTAAAACAAATTCAAATTGCAACGGCTTACAACAACTTTTTAACGAGCAACTGGAAATTATTTGTTTGTTTATAACGTCCCTATAAATTAATCGAAACTATATTAACTAATGTTATATGTGACGTACATGTATGAATTTTGTATTACGAAGACTTTTCCACCATGTTGCAGAAATGGAAGACTATCTTAACAAACTGGGTAAGATAAAAACGTAAACATAACTTTATTTACTAAATAATCATAATATATGTTTAGATTCAGTTATAGCGGCTATTTTAATACCTTACAGATTAACTGTTATTTCAACGAAAGCCCTACTGAAGAACAAACTGTGAGCTTGGAATCCATAATTATTATTATTTCACACTTGCGTGAGAATCTAAACTTAGATGAGTCCAAGTCCTCGGTACTAGAAGCTCATACTATCGAGGAGTTCATCGTAGAGAAGTACCCAGAGTTTAAATTTGAAAATGGTACAACAGAGCCGACAAATGAGGAGGATGTGTATATGGTGGCGTCTTTGCTGTTGTTATTTGTGTGTGTAAACTCCAAGAATGTTGACATAAAGAATGCTATGTGCAGCAAACTCAATGTTGAGGACCAAGAGGTCATTATGAAATTCAGTAAATATCTGATGGAATACTCCTCTATATCTTACAGGAATGTACAAAATGCTATTACAGGTATGTTCTATTTTGATTTTTTCTGTCAGTCATATTGTGATTTCATAAGGACCAACTTTGGTTTTTGTTTCATTTATATTTAAGTATATTTCTTGTTGGTGGAGTGACTTCCATATTTGTCTTATTCTCAGTCATCGTTTTGACCTTCTTGTATGATACTCTTGCCTTCTACTTTATTTGATCTGTGTAATCTGTTCCTTGTGTTTTTCTCTCTAAATCTAAGTGAATTTACTTAAGTTCTTTACACTTTTCTGTAGAAGCTTGTGGGCAAGATATGGCATGCATAGAGACCACAAACATGCAAGCGACTGTACCAGAAACGCCCCCGGCGTTGCGTTCCCTTCACAGTGAAGTACGGAGACTGCAAGCAGCGTTGGATGCAGAACGGTTTGATCGCAACTACTTGCAAGATGAACTGGCTCGAACTAATTTGAAACTAGAAAAATTATGTAAGTTTCTACTTTTTTTGGTATGCTTTGAATCAATTTAAATGTACATGACAATATATGCTGCAAGCATCTCTTATAGAAAGATATAGTTTATTTAAAAAAATATATTATTTTGGAATTATTAAACTTCAGTTGTTCCATACATGCCATACCTACAACCATGTCTTGGTGATTTTATTTATAGCTCACATTGTATCTCTGATTCTTGTATCCTTTCACTCAATATTCTGAGACCCTTTTTTGGGCTTCATGCAAAATTTTTAATTTTTTTTTATTTTCATTTCTTTAATGTTTGTTTCAGTAAAAGACAAACAACAATATAAACTGGACATGGTCGCCCTGAAGTCCAAAATATCTCTATGTTCTTGTGCGCAAGAGGTGGACTCCAAGACTGAAAGTGGAGATGAGAATATAGGCAAGCTTCGGAGGCAGCTGCAGCAAATGGAAGAGCGACTGGTAGAGATCCAGGGGCAGCTTGATGATGTCATGTATGAGAGGGATACATACAAAACTAAGGTAGACTTTTTTTAATGTTTTTTATGTAATTATTTATATGTTATGCTATAGGGTAAATAAAGATATTAACAACTCTTTGTTCTAAATATTAAAATTGATTATCTTGGCTTTTAATTAAAAGCTGGTCTTAGAATAAAGTATTTTGCTTTTGTACTTTGCATGTGTTTTGTGCAATAGAGTTTAAATAAATTAACAATTATTTTAACATCCATGAACATATTATTTTAAACTAGGACTATTTTAAAATTCACTAATGCTATTGTAATCTTAATTGTAAAAATGCAAGTTATGAAGAAGCTGCTGGTACAATAATTTTATGCTCAATGGACATTCCTTACAAACATAATTGTTTACACAATTTTTCGTTTATTAGCTTCTCTCCAGATGGTGAGCATAAGCCTCTCTTTTTGTATGCCATTCTTCCCTGTTCTGTCTCAAGCACACAAATAATATTTTTTATTAAAATGAATACTTTTTATTATTTTTTTTAGTTGGATGAAATGAAAGAAGAGCGAGACAAGTGGCTCGCGCTCAGCCAGCAGGAGACAACTCGAGTCAGTGAGCTAACCAGCGAGCTGGAACTCGAGCGTCAACAAGTGGTGACACTGAAGCAGTTGTTGACTGAGCTGCGTCAACACAACCAGCTGAACAGACTTGATGCGAGCCAGTGTGAGATCGATGATCCTGATAATAGCATCCGTTCGATGCACAACTTGTGTGAGTTGCATTAAGGACAAGTTTGTTACAAAATTACGTTTTTGCAAATTTACAAATTTTTCAGAAAGATCTTGTTACAATCAAAAATCAAGTTCATGCAGTAAAAGTTTAGGAGTTTCTACTTGGGCCGAATGTGGGCGCACCATCTGGTCACGCTTATCGTACTAAAGCAAGATTTTATTACAGACAAACAAACATCGGGACAGGCGAAACTAATAATTACAAAACTTGGAACATAACCATGTTTAACTTGTCTAATGTCACAAATTTCACCATGTTTTGACCCCTCTCCTCATACTTATTTTAGACCGCCTGATTACACAAAATTTGGCCGCGCACGTTCTCGAACGCATTGCGATTGTGGCGCGTCGACTTTGGCGTCTTAATCTCACTCATTATGCTTCTTATGCATTTTATTTTCGTCTGGGATCAGCACAAAAAACAAAGCTTTAAATTTTGAAAATATAGCTATGATTTTACTACCTGACACCTGCCTGACAGCAACATTTGTTGGGAATGCTATTGTAACTTATGGGCTGTCAGGGCTATGTCTCTTATTTACCTCTTACGAGATCCACCGAAGGACAGTCCTATTCCTAAGGCAGGTTGCTACAATATATATATATATTTTA
Source organism: Plodia interpunctella (assembly GCF_027563975.2). Classification (NCBI taxonomy): domain Eukaryota; kingdom Metazoa; phylum Arthropoda; class Insecta; order Lepidoptera; family Pyralidae; genus Plodia; species Plodia interpunctella. The sequence continues at coordinate 2,795,790 of NC_071311.1, read as the reverse complement.
CTATAATTAAATATATTTCATTGCAGCGGTTTGTAGTGAGGTGTGTGTTAATGTTGTTGAAGTTCAGCTGGGGGAAGAGAGAGCAAAGGTTGTATCTCTCAAACAACTCATCCAAGGTTTAGAGGTAAGTAAAAAAGGGAGAAAGTTACATTTTGTATTTTTCGATCGTTACAAATATCAGCTTTGTCATCATAGGTTTGTCACTTTTGGGGTGTTTTTTTTTCAAAATTAATTATTTATCAAAATCAAGATTAGAATATATAAAATTACATACGTCCTGGCTTCACTTGGGTAAAACCGTAATAATTTACACACCTAAACCTTCCTCTTAAATCTCTATCTATTAAAATAACTCTCATCAAAATCCGTTGCGTAATTTTGAAGATTCAAATAAAAATAATATATATTTTAAATAACACATAGGGACAGCGGGAAGCGACTTTTTATTATACTACTTATGTAGTGTAGTGATGTTGATAAAACAATAATATTTTAGTACTATCAATAAACACATTTTTCAATGGTGTTGTAGGAACAGTTAAATGACTTAAAAAGGAAGAGTGAAGAAGAAAAGCAATCCTTACAAAAAGTTGTCTCTGAGAGGGAAAATGATATATTCAACCTGAAACATCGCATTAACGAGGAGATTGAAGAGAAAAACAATCTAAAAGAACAATTTAGTGATCAAATAAGCAGGCTTAACAATGAAATCAATGAACTTGAACAGAAACTGATAGACAACATGGAACAATCCAGAAGGGTAATTGAAGGAAGGATGCAAGAGATTCAAACACTGCAAGAAGAGAAACTATCTTTACTGCAAAGCCTTACAAATGAAACTACGAAACTTGATAATATTATCACGAGTCTTGTATCGGAATTAGATTCAGAGAAGAGTTCTAAAGCCATCTTGAAGGAAGACTATGAGAACAACATGATGAAGTTGAATGAGAAAGTTTTGAATAGGAATAACGAATTGGTTGAGCTGCAGAATAAGATTTCTGTGGCAGGCGAGCGTCTAGAGGCCCTCCACGCGGAACTTCGTAACGAACGCCAATCCAAACAAGATGTCATCGAAAAGTATAATGTAGAATTAGAACAAGTTAAACAACAAAAAACAGATATCGAAAATCGGTTGCTTCAAAAAACAAAAGAAGTCGAAGATTTGTCTATGCAGCTGATAGAAATGAATCGATATAAAGACGAACTTAATAAAACATTTGATGAATGCAAACAAACTATAGCAGGTTTGCACGTCAATTGTAAACAATTAGAAGAAACTAAAGCTGCTTTGGAAAATGAGATAGAAAACAGTAATCTAAAAGTTGAAGAGATCTTAAAAGAAATGGAAAATATGAGAAACAAGTTCAGTGAGGAAAACAATAGACTAACGCAAGATATTGACGAAAGAAACGCAACAATAAATACTCTTCAAACACAACTTCAGAATGAAATTGAATACAAAATGAAGATTCAGCAGGAACTGACTCTTTTAGAAGCAACTAGAGTATCTCTATTAGAGGATATCAATGGATTGAAATCAGAATTGTTGAAGTTGAAAAATGAAATGCAAGACAAAGATAAGACTATTGATGGTCTAGATCTTTATGTACAAGAAGAAAAAAATAATAATGTGAAACTGAAGGCTAACTGTGAGAAATTAAATGAAAAACTAAAAGCAGCGATGAATGATGTTGTTATTAAGGAAAACCATATAAAACAAGTGCAAAGTACTTTACAGAATAAAATGCATTATTATGATGATGAAATTCGTAAATATAATGATAGTATGACTCTCGAACACAAAAAGTTGCTATCGGTTATTGAAGAGAAAGGTAAAATTCAAATTGAACAGGAGTATTTAACTAAAGAAAAAAATAGATTAGAAAGTATTTTAAATGAAAAAAATATTGAATTATCACAGTTACGAACTGAGTGTGAGAATTTGACGGAATTCGTGAAAGAAAACAAATTGGGTATGTAACTTTAAACATGTCATATTTGATCTTTTTATAAGAGTTTTAGGCTCATGCATTCTTCTTAATCTTATTTTCAGTAATTGAATCATTAGAAGAAAAGTTAAAACAAGAAACATCACGCCGCGTCGAAATAGGTAATGCGTTTGATACTGAGACCTCTCGTCTTATGGCCCGACTCAATGAAACTGAAAAATCTATGAAAAAGCTGAAATCCAAGTCAAATAAAAATATCGAGGATAAAGAACTAGAGGTCAAATCTCTCAACATAGATCTAGGAAAGCTGCAGAAAACAATCACATCTGACAGAGAAAATATTGTTACATTGAAAAGGGAGAAAGATGCGTTAGTAAGTAAACTGAAGGAAGAGGTGAACTATAGGAATAATTTGGAAAAGGAGTATCAAAATAAGTGCGGAAATATGTCAGATGTGTGTGCTCAACTAAATATGCAAATAGAAAAATTAAAGGCTGAAGGCGCGGACATGTTACAGACTATCAAGGATAAAGAAAAAGGTTTGTCCATTAAATTATGTCTCATTACTTTAGATTATAGTAAAATAGTAGATTATGGTACACTTTTATTTACTTTTAACTTTTCTTTCAGAAATCTGTAATCTTGAAGCGAAAGTGTTTATGTTAGATGAACAACTCAAAAACGAAATTCAACACAGAACTCAAGCAATAGACATTTTAGAAAAAGAGAAGGAACAGTTACATTTCGTCATTGAAGAAGACAACAGTAATCATGAAGTAATATTGAAAGAAAAAGACACTATTATTGAACAATTGGAAGAGGAGCTCAAGGTTGGGTCGATTCAGTTGGCGGCTTTACAGAAAGATTATGAACAGACTGTATTTACGTTTGAAAAGTGTAAAGTTAACACACAGGAAGTTATTGAAGCGAAAGATAATCATATAAAAGAATTAGAGAGTAGTATTGAACAATTAAAACAGGCTATTCAAGCAAATTCTGATGAAATGAAAATCATGGAAGGACAGATGATTCATCAAATAGAAGGACTGCTCAAAGATGTAGAACTATACAAAGGTCAATTGGCAGAAGAAAAAGCAATAAAAGATACATTAGAAAATGAAAAGAGTTTATTGGCCGAACATAAAGATTTATTAGAGCGACAAGTGAATACCTTGATTGCAGATATTAATGCTGTAAAAACTGATCAAGACGCATTGGAGAAAAAGAACGCCATTTTAAGTCAGCAGATTATGGAAGAAAAATCCGTTCGTGAGGTTTCAGAAGAACAAATAAAAAAATTGCAGCTTGAAAAATCTAATCTTGAGCTGGAATTGGCGAAAGAAATTTCTATTAAAAAACAACTGGTTGATGACAAAGAATGTCTGACGCAACAACTGGTCGAAGAGAAATCGGCAAAAGAACTCGCAGACCAAGAAAAACAGATAGTTTTGAAAGCAAAAGAAGAGTTTGAGAGCAAATTCTCGCACGATAAAGATGATTATTCGAAGCAAATAGTTAAATTACTTGAAGATATTGCCCTTTTGAATCGAGAACTTGAAAATGAGAGAACTGCCAAGCAAGCATTGACAAAAGAAATAGAAAGATTAATGGAGGAGTCTAAAGAACATGACATTTCAAAAGAGAGATGGGTCGAAGAAAATAATAAGCTGTGTGTGTCGAATGGTACCCTTACTATTGATGTGGAGGAATCTAAACAAAACTATGTCAAATTATTAGAAGAACATCAAAAACTAGTTGATGAGAAGGAACGTGTTGAAAAAATGATGAACGAATTGCAAGTGGCTGTAGACCAAATAAAAAACGAAAAAGAAAATGTTGAAAAGTTACTGATGAATACGCGCGAAATGAATGATCGGTATGCATCGGAAATAAAAGAGAAACAAGAGAAGTTGATGGAGCTTGATCAGCACATAGCAGGCCTGATGAAGGAATGCCAAGGTATGTGTTATCAAATATTTGAGTTTTTTTATTCTACTCTATTCATTTGTGAAATTATTTAATTTACGATCGTTTTAGAGCAATATGTTCATAATCTAAATGTGATTTCGATATTTTTCACAGGCAAGGAAGAATGTGACACCAAATGTGCAGCTATGTTAGATACCGCTTTAAAAAATATATTAGAAAGTATCAAAAAAGAACACATACAAAGTGATGTGCTGCAAAAACTGATAAGTGAGAATATAGAGAACAAGCATTATAATGATAAATGTGAATGTTTGATCAACATTGCTGATACATTGGTGTTGGAATTATCACTAAGGAAGAAGGCTGAACAGGCATTGGAAGACGAAAATTCTTCTCTTGTTGAAATGAGGGATTTGGTTCAACAGAAAGAAGTCATGATACACGACTTGCATAAAGAAAATAAAAGACTGCAAGATTGTGTGGAAGAAAATAAAATTGGTGAGCATATACTTGGCACACAAATTCCGCGAACCCCTTACCTTACCTATAATACGTTTGTTTAGCTACTTAAAAGTTGATATACAATTTTGATATGTCTATTTATTGAAGTGTACACTTTAAAAATCAATATAGCTCATTGGAGATTAATGTGAAACATGTAATTACAAAATAATTTGCAATATGCAAGGATTTTGATTTTCAAAGTGAATATTCCTACCACTAGTAGTATGAATAAAAGCTCTCAAATCTTAAATCTTTTCTTTCAGAATTATCAAAAACAATTGACGCAAATGCGGCTCTGGAGGCTAAGCAAAGAGACATGCAAAAACTTCAGCACGAAAACCAATCACTCCAAAACGAACTGAATGATGTGAAAGTACAGTTGGAAGTCAAAGTACACTCACTCAAAGAAAAACTAGTTGACAATGAACACCTGACGGAGAAACTGAAGAAAACATATGAATGCCAGATTGATAATCTGAATGTTATGGTGAATAAGTTGACTAACTACTTGAAGGACAAAACGGCAGAGTTGGACTGTGTGAGAAGAGAAAGAGACAGGTTGCAGGCGATTGTAGACGAAAATGTCCAAGGTACTGTACTGAATGAGCTTGAGAATATTTCAATAAGATTTTTTGTGTCATGTCTTTTCTTGATGTTAAATTTAAATGAGATTTCGCACACATTATTTTGTCCTATATGTTTTCACAATAATAACATAATATTCAATTATATAGTGTTTTTTAAACTTTCTCATTTTGAACAGATTGAATAAAAAAGTCGTGTATTTAAATAATTAGTGATTATGTAATTCAAGTTCAAAGATTTTTTAAATAACTATGAGGAAAAAACAGTTTTTATTTTATTTGTAGTAGTATTAATGAAGTTTTATTTTTTAGCAATAAAAACATTAGAAGAAGAAATAAAAGCAGAAAAACAGAATCAAGAGAAACTCATAACAGATTTCGAAAACGAGCGCCAGGTCCTCAAAAACATGGTGACAGTTACGGAGTCCGTTATGGAAGACCAGAAGATTGGTCTCAACAAACTTTTAACCGAATATACAAAAGGTAACGAGGCATTGCAAGAAGAGAAAAACAATTTAATCATGATTCTTGAGGCTGAGAAGAAAAATGCTGATTTAAAAATACAAGAAAAAGAGAGCTTGTTTGAATCTGTTTTTAAAGAGATGTCAGCACTTAAAAGCGATAACGACAGACTTGTAACAGAGAAGGAGATGGTGGAAAAGGAGATTGCGATCATGAAGGAGAGGGCGATGTTGAAGGAGTCTCAAATTCAGACACTGGAGTCACAGAACAAAGAGCTGGAGACTATTCTAGATAAATGCAAAAATGGTGAGTAGTCGCTTTATTTATTAAAAAAAAAAAACAGTTCACATCTTACCATCAGCTGTACGCGTCATCAACATCCGCACAACGCTTCTTCAAAAAATCTACAGAAATATATCTGTAACAAACTTTTCTTTTTTGCATTTTTGAGTTATTCTTTGTGTGTCTTGCCCACGTCTTGGCCCCCACAGGAAAAAATCTTGTTGTTCAACTTGAGGACGTAGCGAAATTTGTCATCGCTTATTCCTCATACCCCTCACGTTTTTATTTCCATGTCATTGTCTTCGGGTCCTTCAAACCTAATATTGAACTATTTTATTTAGGTTTAGTTTTATGTTGTTACTACAATTTAAATCAATATAATACATGGATTGTTTTAGCTTTTAATTATTTAAATAAATGGCAGAGATTAATCTGTAATTTGAATGATATAGAAGTTATTCCCGTTGCCCTGCATCTTGGCTCCCATGGGGGCCATCAAGAAAAATGTTTTTGCTTCCCGCTTTTTCGTTCTTGTATTCTAGAGTTAAATATTTTCTTTAGTTCGAAATTTCGATTTGTCAAGATCAATTTAACAGTGTTAATTTTATTTTAGACATCGCTCTTATAGAAGAAAGCAACAATGCGCTTATACAGAAAAAGGATGGCCTACAAGGTGAATTAATAGAAAAAGTAGAAAAACTATCCAAAGATATCGATGGACATAATGAACTATGCAGCAAACTACAGGATGAAATTAAAAAGAAAACTGAAGAAAATACTGTATTACAACAAAACATTACCGACTTAAATGATAAACTGAGAGATTTGAATGACCAGATAAATGAATTAATCAAAGAGAAAAATGAATTTGAAGCGCAAAATCAGGAATTGATGGAAAAATGTAGGGAATCTGAAGCAAGTTGTTCGAAAGAAATAGATGACATTAATAAATTGACGAAAGAAAACGCACACTTGCTTAAAATAGTCGATGAAAACAAGATTGGTATGTATAATTTATATAATTTATTTCAAATCATGTCTGTGAGAACTGAAACCCATAATTTATAGGGGTTTCAGTTTCAGAGAAGGCAAGAAGGAAGTTATTGATAGATAAATATATTTATCATATACTAACTAGTATATGATGCCGGTCGCGATTTCTTCCGAGTTTTCCTCGGAAATAAATGGTGTGGTATTTCTGCTATAAAAGATGAGGTTAGCTAAATAAGTAAATCATTCATTTATATCTATTATAGATTAGCGGTCCGTCCTGTACACACACAACCAAAAATAATAACAAAAGTCTAGTCTAACTCTGTGCCAAATGTCAAAATGTCATCATAATCGGTGTAGTAGACTTATTTTATTATAACCCTAAAATAGAAGTAAGTTCGTAAATAAACTTAATTTTTTTAAAATATTTCAACATATTTTTGCAGTGATAACAAACTTGGAACAGCTGATCAAACATGAGTTGGAGCAAAACCAGCAACTACGCGACGACAACGGCAACGACAGAATCAACCTTACCAACAAATGCTTCCTCCTGCAAGAATACCAAAACAAAGCGGAGAAGGAGCTCGACCAGCGGCTGAAAGAGATAGTCGCATTACAAGAGGAAGTACGAGATCTCAAACTGAAGGTGGTTACGCTAGAAGATGAAATTGAGAAGAAGACTGAGATAATTGCCAATATTGCACAAGAAAAGGACGTAGTGATCGGCACGATGAGTAAAGAGCTGAGGGATGAGCAGATGGAGAGGGAGCGGTGTAAGAAGGAGTTGGAGAAGATGGAGTTTGAGATGGAGAGATGTAAATTGAAATTGGAGAGGGCCTCGTGTGACGGGGAAGCGTTGAAGCTGCTAAGGAGAGAGAATGAAGCGTTGGTGAAGGCCGTAGGTCACGTCGAAACATGTGAGTTTCATTAGTACATTATATCTTTCTGTTTTTAAAGATGCGGCCCGTACCGGCTTCGTTCGGGTAAAACCATAAAAAAAGTAGACTGTGTAACTTCTGAATGTTTCTTTTACCTCTCTGTCCAGTAGTTTTTAAGTTTATTCATTACAAACAAAAATACAAATCTTTTCTTTTATAATTTTTACTAATATTATAAAGAGAAAATATTTGTATTGTGGTAGTATGGTACATTTGCACTAGTGGTTTAAGCCAAAAACGACCACCAACCATTTTAATAAACGTATCACATAACATATAACATTAGTAATAGTTGTATTATACTGTTATATCAATATACACATTTGTTGCAGACCCCGTCGTCTCGTACGAAAGGGCGTCCAAACACTCGAGCTCAGGCGAAAGGGACGCGCATCACAATCAGGTAGATAACACATCTGACTACACACAATCATCCATGGAGAGCCTCAAAACCATATCAGACTTAGAAAAAATCATACACGACAAGAATAGGACGATAACACAACTACTAAGTGATGTTACTTACATGAAGACTCTCATGGCGGAATCGGAAAATAAACTTTTGGATGTGACCAAAGAACTAGAAGTTTCCAAAGAGAATTGCCACCAACTGTCTACGCAGTTGAAGAAAATAGTTCACCAGAAAAACGAAGAAATTGCAGATCTAAAGAAGCAAGTGTCCAAAATGAGCGTGACGGAGAACAGGGCGACGCAGATCGTCAAAGTCTCGGCGAAGTACCAGGCGATCATACTCAAACGGATAGCTGAAATCAAAAATAATACCGTACTGAAGGAATTGACGAATTACAGTAATAATACCAACTGTGATAATGAGTTGCGGCGAAGTATCAACGCGGGAACCATCACCATGGAGGATTTGGAAAACTTTTTAGAGACTACTGAGAGACATATCAGAAAATGTTCAGAAAAGCAGCTGGCCTTGCAAAAAGAACGCGACAGACTGACCGAGGTCAATAGAATAAACGAGTCTGAGATTATAAACTTGAAGAAGTTCTTGACTGAGCTATCGGTTAGCTTCAAAACGTTTAGTAATATTAAGGAGTTGTACGCTCAGAAGTTGAGTCGGGTGGTGTCGATACAGAGGACTGTACGGCGGGAGATTCTGAGTCTAGACGGGCGAGTGAACGACGCTACGATGTGCAAGTTGGAGCGGGGCTATGCTGCCGTGATGCAAGACTTGTCTGAGTGTTGTATGAATATGGAGAGGTGGGTGGAGCGCTGCCTGGGCAGGACTATGTCTCCGGAGAAGATCCAGCAAGCGTTCACGAGCGACAGCGACCGCGCTTCACTCGCCTCCACCACATTCCAGAACACCAGTCTAGAAGTACAACTGGACGAGTTGGAGAAGTCATTCCACAAGCTGCTAGAAGAGGTGGTGCGAGCGCAGAAGGGAGAAGGTGCGAGGGACGCCCAAGCGGTGACCGTGATGGAGGTCCGCGCCGAGTACGAGGACAAACTCAACAGAATGAAAGCTAAAATGGTCAGTATTGCACCCCTTCTGTTATTGATATTGCTATATCAGGTCGTGTGGTGGTTTTACCTTCAAATGGATTATTAGTGTGGCTTGTTGACTGTTATGACTTAAGTCATTTTGTTAAATAAATGTTTTAATGGATACTTTTTCGTTTTATTTTTTAGTTTTCATTAAAACATGTAGATTAGTCCCGCTTGCAGACGACAAGGTAAAGATTTAATATTAGGCATGACTGGCGTGCGTGTAGCATGATGCTTCTGCATGTGTGTGGTTAATATTTAAATTCTTTGACAATAAATTGAGATGAATGTTTCAGAAACAACTGTATCAAGAGCAGATCTCGGTGTTCCAAGAGAAACAGAAGAAGGAGATAATTGCCTTGGAGGCGGAGTTACAAGCGGCTCGCAACAAGCTGGCCGAGTCGAGTAAGGCTTATGAAGAACATATTCGGGGGCTGACCATGGAGTTATGGGACGTCGGCCAGAAGTTCCTCGTGAAGAAGGACGAGGCGGAGTGGCTCAGGAAGAAGCACCGGTCAGGGTCGCTGATGTCGTTACAACATGTACATTCGGTAAGTTCATTTTCTTCTGCATAGGCTGAGGGTCGTGGTCATTACGTGGACACACACACAACGATTCTCTTGGTACTATTAATGGTGTGGTTTTCCATTTTCTTCTCCATTGCACACACAAGTTTATAAACAACCAGTGTGCAGGTTTCCTCACGATGTTTTCCTTCACTGGAAGCAAGTGGTGGTCGATGAAAACTACTACACACGAGTTAGATTTGTATACAAACTAATCTGACACGAGTAGAATTCGAACCTGCGACCTTTCAGTCACAGGACGGTTTTAACCACTGGGCCATCACCGTATAGTATATAAACCATGCGAGCATGAGATAGAATGTAAGTGAGAAGGGATGGTGTTGTAATGTCTATATTGCTTTAGCTCAATGTATCGTCTGTATTTCAGTCGGGGCTGGTGCGGCCGCAGGAGGAGCCCCCGCCGCGGCCCTCGGACTCCCACTCGCTGCGCTCGCTGCCCGCCACCAACAACGCTAACACCAACACCGCCACTAACACAAAAAAACGAGGTAATTTTATTAATCACTGGCATCTCACCATACTAATAAATTATACACTGAAATCTTTTAACTCTAGATAGGAATAAGAGCTATGTACCATCTGACAATCTTATGACGACTACGGTGGCGCAGGGTAAAGTGCTTACCTCTGAACCGAGAGGTCCCGAGTTCGATCCGTTTTCTGATTGGCCCGGGTCTTGGATGTTTATTACATGTATTTGTTCTAAAATATAGTATCGTTGAGTTAGTATCCCATAACACAAGTCTCGAACTTACTTTGGGGCTAGCTCAATCTGTGTGAGTGATTTGTCCTAATATATTTATTTATTTACCATTGCTCTGTTGCCTCAGGTCGTCGTCCGTCGCCGGACCGACGTAGAGCAACGTAAAAATTGTTAGAAGTTTCGACGTACAACTTAGCACAACAAAGTCACAACGTGCAACGGAGCACGACTGAGCGTTGAGACATGACTCTAAGAATAATTAAATCATTTTCTAACTAAATCATCTACAGACGGCCGTGGACTGCACATGTCTGATGAAGAAGGAGAGGTGTTTGACAACCGCTTCCTCAAAGAGCTGTCGTCTACCCCCCGCCGGCCGCCGTCGCCCCGCGAATCTGGCCTCAGGCTTTCCGAACTTCGCTGGAGGAACTCATTATGTCCTCCACATCTGAAGAGTTCCTATCCCGCCGAGACGCAGTTCGCGCCCGTCGTTGATGAAGAGGATATCAAGGTGAGTGGAGAAGAATGAGGAAGTTTGACATTAAAGTTGAACATTTCTTTGAATAATCGAGTGAAATGCAAATATATTTCACTAGTTGCGCCCCGGGGCTTCGCTCACGTGGGAATTTCGAGATAAAAAGTATCCTATGTGTTATTCCAGGTTATATTTTACCCGTGTACCAAAATTCATAACAATCGGTCCAGTAGATTTTGTGTGAAAGAGTAACAAATATACATGCTTACAAACTTTCGCATTTATAATATTAATAGGGTTTAGTTACGTCAGCTCGTCTCAAAAAGCTGCAAACTGCTGGTATTATTAAGTAATAATAAAGTGTGACAGTTAATATTATCCGATATCTAGTAATAACGTACGATAGCTCCCTGTGTGACAACAGCATGTGGTGTGTGCGCAGTGTGGTCGCGGGCCGCAGCGCAAGGAGGTGGGCATCACGGCGTACAAGAAGCCCGGCCCGCCCACTCCCAGCAAACAGGCCGGCCGCCTCTCCGCCACGGTCAGTGTTTATATCACCTTTTTTTTCTGTTTTTACAAAAAAAAGAAAAACAATCGAATGTTCATTTTCAAGGGTGAAATATCGATTATTACATCGAGTACATATCGATATAAAAAGTCGGATCATTCGATTAATCGATTTCAGATCGCCATCCCTACAGTGGTTGTTCTTCGGGAATATTTTACGCTGAGCTTGCTGCCTTTGTGCTATTGTGACATGCACACGCATACATTATGTGTTTAAAACTAAGTTTTAAGATTCGTTTTAAGTTTACATTATTTTGTTATTATTTTTGTATAATGTGTGAAGGACAGAAGAACAAAAACAATATTTTTTTTATATGTATCTATCATATTTCATCAGTTCTTTGTAGTTTGAGACTATGTCTTAATTTGACTTGAATACAATCTTATATATTTTAATTAAACAAGATTATAACACAACTAAAAACATTACGCTACGGACAAGTTTTCACAACGAGGAACATTTTTTTTTGTTTTCACCTTTACTTGCCAGGATACAATATTGAGCGATTTTCAGGACTGTGAGCTCCGCGAGTCCCTCCGCGTGGAAACAGACCCTCAGCCGAGCGCCTCCCGCAAGACTAGCACCCCGTCCCGGATCCGCGCACTATTCAAGAGACACGACACCACCGATGTAAGTTGATTACAATATATATTCTATGGCGTTTTGTCCACTGTCTTTTTTCTTCCCATAACGATCTATACAATATAACGGCTACGCTGTTCCCGCCTTACGAACGGAGTTTATGTATTCTCCTGCTCGTTCGTGAGACAGTTCTTCCAATTTTCATTGAATTTTCGTAATCCTTAAAAACAAAGTCCTCTACCGCGTCTGTCTATTTGTTCGCGATAAACTCCAAAACTACTGCACGGATATTCATGCGATTTTACCCGATTCCTGAGGAAGGTTTAGGTGTGTGAGAATTTGAAGCCGGAATGGGCCGCTTGTTACTTTTATAAAAGTAATTGTTTTTTTTAGTTGTAATTTATTGACAGCTGTACAATTTTGTTTCCAGGGCACCCCTCGCTCCAAACGACTAAGTATTTTCCGGAAGAAGTGATGAGTCATCATTTTGTTCGTCTTCACGAAATTGTTGAATAAATTCATTAATTTATTTTTTAATGTGTGTTTTTTAATTTAATAACTCTTAATAACAATTAGATACTGCGATCAAAAGGTCCCAGGTTCGAATACTACTCGTGCAAATACCAATTCACATATTGACTGTTTAGTGCGACTATGTGGTACAATTGGTACAAAATGATATATAATTTTCAACCATATGAAGACAAATATTTTTTTGAGATTCCAGTCGCTCCTCATACTTGTTTGATTGAAGAGCAACTTTTACATTGACACTGAGAATAGACATAATTTTGGATGTGTTTATGTACAATTTCCAGGATTTGTGGTACAAATGACTTATGGAGCACTCAAAATTTATAAGATTTATTTTCAAATCTGAATTGGCTGGCTCCACAATACGTGTACATAACATTACAACTTTCATGATCAAAATTGAGATATTGTTTGCTAAATGAGTATGTAAGCTCGTTTTACGCATACATTTTCTTATTTGATATTAATAAAATTAAATGGGCCGAATTTATATTTTGACATTACATGCATATTAAAACATGAAAAAAAACTTAACATACATATTTACGATTACACTACCCTATATATTTTCGTATTATGAGGGTAGGTAGGAAACAAATGAATCTTGGGTAAAAGATATTTTTTTTATTTCGTACAGTGTTGTGACTTGAAATTAAAGATACTGCGACAATATAATTTGACGAAGTGGAAAATATTGCTAATTTAGATAACAGCCATGGAAAACCAATTTAAAATGTCCAAAACTGATGTTGACAAAATGAGAGACAAAATTGAACGAGTTCATTCTATGGACAACATATCAAAAAGTAATATGGCAGACTCCCTTGCAGATTCACTAATCTTCACGAGTACAGATGAAATTAATGTTACAAAATTGAAACTGAATATACAAATCTTGGAGAACACCATCGAGTCTTTAAAAGACATGATTTGTCAAGAAAAGAACAAATATGAACTGCACAAGAGGGAAGGAATTAAGATCTTGTCAGATTTTAAAGCAAATGCTTTGAATAATTCCAATGAGATCAATAGATTAAAATGTGAAATTCTACGTTTGGTTAAGACTGTTGAAGAACAAAGGACGCGTAAATATAATTATACTTATTATATTATACTTAAATGCAACAAGGAGTTTGTCGTTTAATGCGTCTTATCTAATATATATGTTCATTATCTACCTAAACAATTTTATTGTAATTTTAAGAACATAGTACCTTACATCCCAAAAAAGGACCTGTATGGAGTATTCCCACGGGAAAATTATTAGCGAAGCCAGAGGTAGATAAAGCTAGTAAATTAATAAAAGTACTCGTAGCTTAGGAGTCTAAGCTGTGACTACTGTTGTTGATGTCCTAAGTTAAGAATAGCTTAGAGCTGAAGATGTACAATAAAAATAACATTGATAAGTATCACTTACAGCAGGTAGATGTACTGTATACGTGAAGTACAAAGTGAGTTATGTGTCTTAAAATTTTTATTTGCCTTTTTCAGAAATACTTGAACTGAGAGATTCATGCGCCACGGAATCTCTCAATTACGGGAACCTAGTCTTAGAAAAGATGAACTTGAAAAAGAAATATAATTTGCTACACGAGGAATTGGGTAGAAACAAGGGAGAGCTATACCAACGGAATGAAGAGATAGACGCATTAAACGACATAATTGCACACTTGAAGACGAAGCTAGACGCTTGCGAACAGGAACTTGTTAATAAAAATGAAATAATTTTAAACATTGCTCAAGACAGGTTGGTTAAAGTGATTGGGAGTGTAAGTAAGGAGTTGTTGGACGAACAGAAGGAGAAGGAACGCTGTATGAAGGAGTTGGAGGAGAGAGAACTTGAAGTGGAGAGTTTGAAGAAGAAGTTGGGCGCGGTCGAGCGTTATGGAGAAGCTGTGGAGAATTTGATGAAGGAGAACGAAGCGTTGGTAAAGACAGGCGCAAGTGAGTTGTTTTGCAGTGTTTTTTGTCACTACACAATCTAGAAGAAATACATTTTTCATAAGTACATATAGTTTGAAGTAGTTATATAGTAAGTAATATAGTGAGAAGGAATTACGTGGGCGAAGCCGCGGGCAAAAGCTAGTAATATATATCACAGGATGTTTTTCAACATTAGATACCTTAGATTTATTCTTTTTTCACAGTAACCATGTCCTCCATTGAAAAAATACGTACTTACCCTCAATGTAATACGTCAGCCTCCACGGAGTCACCCATATACAGCCAGAGGATCATATCTGCTTTACAAAAAATCATCATAGATAAGGATAGAGTCATCAGAGAACTGCAAAGTGAGATCGCGTCGCTGAAACCATTGTCGACAGAAACGAACGATGAACTACTAGAACTCACAGAAGAAATGCAGGTTTCTATTAAAAATATTAATCAAGTGTTTGATCGACTGAATAAAGTTGTTCATCAGGTTGATGAAAATAATAATGAGGACGATTCTTCAGAAAAAGAGTTCTAATGGTTCTAACTTTTAACTCGACGTCGATCGAGATAATCTGACATTTATGAGCAACTGGCTTGCTGAGAACACAGACATTTAATTTGAATCACTAGTAAATATTATAAAGTTAGAATCTTTAAGTAGATATGTAAAAATTGACTGAACTGGTATTAATTTTTAGCTCTGATCAAATAATTTTATGTATTAAATGTATTCATTATTGTAACAAAATTTTAATGTATTATTATATTTTAAAAGAGTATTTAATCGGAATAAATTATTTCCTAAAAATAAAAGTAAAATAATGAAATTTTCTTTATATAAACAAAAAGCGGTTTTAGCGGTGAGACTAAGATCGCGACACAATGGAACTAGTGGGAAAGACGGGTTGTTTCAGTACTATAGTTTGTAAAACAAAGCTTGATACCTGCGACAGATGACAAATAGTAAAATATACATCTGTCTCTGTCGCTCTCATTTCGAATGTACCGATTTTTAATTATGGCAAAAAATAAAATGGGGCTATCAATCAGTACTGATAATATGTACACAGTCAAAACATAAAAAATCGAAATCCAAAATTTATAAAAAAAAAGATAATTGGTTATAATACTTGAGTGTGCCACCTGTCTACTACGCTTCATAGTAAAGGTAGGTTCAGTGCAGCGATTCACACAAAGTCGATTTTCATTTATAAATTCTGGCAATTCTTTTTTATTTATTTATTGCTTATGCCAGGGTCATTGCCCGCGAAAGCGAGAGAATCCGATAAACTATGAATTGGAATAATTAGAGTTTCAAACTTCATTGATATTTTTTGCATAAACGCAAACCTCAATAACTTTGGTGATAAACGATAATATTAAATTTTGATTACTCACATGCATTAGTGGGTCTTTAATATTTAGCCTTTAATTTTTTTGGCATAATTAAAAAATTATAGTGTATAGTTGTTAGGATCTTGCGTTACATTGATGCAATGTTCTTATATCTGTGGATCTTGCGTGGACTACATCCGCGCCGCGTTGTCTCTGGTTGATGATGATTATCACTAATTTCTTTCACCGATAAGTCGTGGATACGTATTTACCTTTACAGGGAAGACAGAATACAACTGGGCTTTCTAATATCGGCATTAGTTTATCGGTTAAATTAAAAACATAAATAGAATTAATTTTATATTTCATTTCATAACTTACACCATTGAAATCACTGTAGCACCAAACATTACATACAAAATGTACAAAATTGTGCTCGATTCTTTATTCACACCCATTGATTCGGAAGCCCCAAAAAGACTCACGCCGCGATACGCGTGGTGACTGTCTATGTCTCAAGTATCTATTAGTAGTTTTGTAGTATTCGCAGCGCGAGTATATCTAGGGCTTGAGAAATTTATGTAAATTCTAAATTCATATAACCACGTAACTTTGTGACATATAAACCGCCAATACTTAAATACAATTTAAATACAGAATTACTAATGTCTCTTGTGGTATGAAGATCTTAGAAGATTTTATTCCATACAGTTAACGTCTCTGTTTCACACACACAAGCCGCATTCGGTCTGCATCGGCCTATAAGGAATTCATTACATAAACTGTTTCCAGTATTTAGCCGTGAATTTAAACAACATAGTTTCCAAATGTCGACACAATTCCAACAAATACAAAAAAATAAATACGAATCTCAAAATTATCGCGCAGTTTAAAAAAGTTAAGTATATTTACAAAAAAAAACAGCCTACTAAATTATATATTATGTGGTGGGCATATAAAATATTTCATAATAAGAAAAACGTTTAAAAAATTAAAATTTAAACATTTTGTAAATACTAAGTACCTACCTATTATTATGTAAGTTTGTGAAAAGCACACATCTAGGTGTACCGACGTCGGCCACCATGTTGGAAAAAAAATAAAATAGTTATATATGATGATTTAAACAAGCGGCAAAATTTATAGGTAATATAACTGTACCCCGTTTCTCAAAAAGTCATTTCTCAAAAAGGTAATCAATCAAGATATCTTTTCATTGAAATATACAGTTTAAAATTATCTTGGCAAATTACAAACGATTATAGTAGGTAGGTGATTTTTATGAATATTAATTTGCAACGTCAAAAGATAGATTGAATTTTAAAATGTATATATGAATAAAAAGACGAACCTATATTTTTAAAATATTTAAACAAACTGGCTATATTATATAGTAAGATTTAGTTTGTTTTGATTTTAGATTTTTTGGTAAATATGTAACTGGATACAACAAATGTTTTCTAAATGAATACATTTCTTTCAAAAGTCTATCTATAAAATTCTATCTATACATACAATACTTTGTTAAGAAATAATATAGTAAATAGATTTAAGATTTTATGATTTTTTTTAAATTAAAATTTGATTGATTGAAATCTCTAGAAAGTAATAAAATGTGATTTGTCGGTACTACTGTATTTACCGACTTAAATAAATTCATACAGACATAAATATAAGTGTTTAAATGAATCAGATACAAAATATAGTGTGATAATATAAGATTTGCATTACAATACATTCCCACATATAGATAGACAAGAACAGAATAATATATGTAGATTTCAAATCGGTTTCTACTCATGAGTTCAAGACAAAACTCGTAAAGTTGGCACGTGCGGTATACAGACACGCATAAATTCGCCGTCAAATAATTTTTATTCCACCGATATATACTATGTAAACAATTTAAAAAACATTCAATAATATTTGTCAAATATATTTTAAATTTGTGACATATAGAGAGTAAATTGTCCTTTTATTTATTCGCACAGAGGATATAAAAATGTATTTTAAAAAAGGGAAGCCTTTTTTATTACATTTGTGACCGTAAATTATTAGAAACAAATGCGACTTTAGTTGTTTAGCGACCTCATGTATCTAAATGGAAGCTATTCTATTGGATTACAGTATCAGTTTCCAACACGACTTTTAAAAATACATCGCAAGCAATTTCTGGTGCCCTTTTACAGATTTTTTCTGTAAAAGGGCACCAGAATATTAAAGAAGAATGTCAGATTAGATGAATAGTATCGAATCAAAACAGAATGTAGAGTTTTTCCTAAGCATAGGACAATACATGTAGGATTAGCTAGTATATAACATAACGTATGTTATTATTATTTTGTGCATTTTCGAAATTGTATTTTCGTGCATTTATCTAAGTATTCTGATTATTGCATAGTAGTAAGAATAATGAAAATGTGTTGTTACACACACATAAATACTATAATGAAATTTCTTTTTAATACAATTTTACGCATATAACAATATACATATGAGTCATGTAAGTACAGAAACATAGAAGCCTAATTTGACACTATATTCTATTTCTATACTTCTATAGGTACCTTTTTCGCTATTGCACAAACATAACATTGTAATGCTCGCCACTGCATTATTTGATGAACTCAATTCAATAAATAAATACTACTTACATGCTCTGTACAAATTTCTATCTAGCTTATGTTGAGATTAGTTGTTATTATTATTAGTCTTGTCTTCTATTATTATGTACAACAATGTGATCTACGTCTAACTACGGGCAAGTACTCAATCTATCAATCTCATATGTTAATCACGCGTTGCGGCTCTTAAATCATATTTGTTTCTTTGATTTTACACAGATCGACAGCGATTACATAGATCGATAACTAGGCAGCGATGAAATCATTGCGCAATTCGCATAGTTATTTAAGTAATACGGCGTCCGTGACGAGTATTTTGGAGCCTTCTTTTCATGGCACAACAGTGTTGTACGACCATGTGCTCCTCGCCTACGAGCGCGCGGCGGCGGAGCGCGGGGGCAGAGGCGGGGGCGTGGGGGGCGGCGGCTAGAGGCACGCGTGCGGGTTCTGCGAGCACCAGCGCGGCCACAGCGGCGCCGCGCGCACTCCTTTTGCCGTCAACCGCGAGCGTAGAGTGTCCAATCTTAGGTACACATCGGCGGTGGCGCCCTCGTCGCGGTCCGACCATAGTCTCTCGGCCGCCGCGGCCGACCGCGGCCACAGCCTCGCGTCCAGCCCCTCCGGGCCCAGCTGCTCCGTCCACTGGCACACGGCGCCGCCCTCGACCCGCCACGGCTGAATGTCCGGGGTCATGGCCGGCAGCGGCGTCTCCTCGGCCCAGGGCCGGTGCTCGTACACCTGCTGCCACGAGTGGTAGGGCCCGCAGTGCCCGTCCGAGTTGTCCCTCCAGGACCCGAAGCCGCAGTCCAGGTACCAAGCGTCCACGTGTGATATTATCGATCGAAAACCTGCATCGAGCACGGCTCGTGACTCCTGCCATTTGGACGAGCCCCATATTTGTATCGCTATGTTTTTGTTGTCTAACCGTTCGAGGTACGGACTGCGTGTCAACCTCGACGACCAGAGTAATGTTAATTCTGGTGCTTTGCCGTTGTTCGCTTTTTGTAAGGCGACTAAAGCGCGCTTTGTGAAGTCATACCAGAGCTCCATAGGGTCGGAGTCGTTGAAGTGTTGGGTCCAGCAATGCTCCGAGACTTCGTCCCCGCCGATATGGAATACGTCATCTACTCCCGTCACTTGGATTATCTCCGAGTAGATTCTTTGGAGAATATCGTAGACGTGGGGGTTACGGGGATTGAGCTGTCCGCACGGGGGTTCCCCGCAGTAGACGCTCCAGGGCTCTGCTTCGACACAGTAAGCCAAGTGACCCATGCCGGCGGCCGGGCCCCAGCTCCACGCGCGGCCCACGTGCGCCGGCGCATCAACTTCCATCAACACACGTATTCCACGCAATCTCGCGTGTCGCACTATGTCTCTAACTTCGTCCATAGTGTATATAGCTCCCGGGCCATAAGCACCATGTTGAGCTAACTGTGGAACGCTGTCCAGTTTCAGAGGAAACGACTGCGAGTCACTGACATGCCAGTGAAAAGTATTTAACTTACAAGCAGCCATTGCATCGATGGTGCGTTTTATTTCACCTACCGGGAAATAGTTGCGAGCTGTATCAAGGAGTAGTCCTCTGAAATTGAATTTAGGAGCATCGTCAACGGTCGCCGCTTCGAGCGCCAATAAAGATCCCGCGTAAGGATCGAACCAGATGAGTTGCGATAGAGTCTCATATCCGTGTCGCGCGCCACAAAAAGAGTGTGCGGTGATGTCTACTTCTAAGGAAGTTCTTGTGGGCTTTATCACCAGTTTGTAGCTTTCGTCTGTATTGAGGCGTAACCGTGGATCAGCGCTGCCGTTGACGGCAACGCGTATGATCATCTGTCGGGTGGTGCCGATATCTGTTCGTTTAACTTCTGTGTATTTCGGGTCACCTAACTGCCGTAAGTCGTTTATGAAAAGTTTGAAAGCATCATTGAGGTGGTTAAAGACGGCGTGAGAAGGAGAGGCAGATATTTGAAGAGTCATGAGGTCTGGGCTGACTGGGACTGCGTTGATGGCGAGGCTGGCGGAGCCGGTGGGCTGCGGCCACAGCTGCGTGGACGCACACAACATGTTGCACGACTGCAGGGACCGCAACGTCGTAGACTCTAACGCCGGCAGCCGCTCGCATCGACCGCTGCGACAGATCCAAGTCCATTGAGGTTCTATGCCCCTGAAATTGAATGATACAGATTCATTATTAAATATTATAACTTACTAAAGATAAACTCAAACTCTTCTACTTTATTCAATTGAAGAAATTGTTTAGGGATTTAAGTTGAGGGTAGAACTAGTAATAAATAATATTCTGTGCAGGATTTTTGTCATAACGAATTAAGTTCTTATGAGAGATAAAACAAATCTAAAAAAGACTGTTTATGTGTACAGGAGGGTGATGGATACACCAACAGCTCAATCAAGTAGCTGAGGCTGAAATATGATGTAGTATAATGCTTAGGAGGCCCCTATATACAATCGTGTATAACTTGTGTAATGGCCGTGTGTTAATAACTTGTGTAAGAAGCAGCACACGTGAGGCAAGCGCCCCACGTGGGGCAAATATTTTGGAGCCTACCTATTCATGTACAGTGTTATGATCCTTCCTAATACCTCAGGGCGCGGGGGAGCAGGGAGGAGACGGGATGGATGTCATAGGCTATCAAACAAATGAATACATACGAGTACAAATTGTGCAGCGGCCGATGTGCGAGCTCGTTGGTTTGCTGTCTCCAATACAGCAGGCCAGCAGCGGTGCACGCGGCGGCGGCTAGCAGCCACATGGCGCGGCGCAGGCGCCCTACGCGAGGCATGTGCGCGGAGGCACCTCGCCCCAGGGCCTCCGCCCACGACTTCATCTTAGCGGCTATTAGAGCACACCTGGGGATAAAGAAAATCATGTTCTTTATCGTGAATACACATAAATCCTCATCCTTACATATTACGAGCGGCCCGTCTCGGCTCGCTCGGTAATACCGTAACATAATACTCGTAAGCAGATGATCGAAAAGCAAGCGCTAATTTTATAGCCCTTGCTGACTTCAGCAAACTGCTCAAAGACAATACAGATTACGCCAAATAAGTATTTGGCAATTAAGGATTAAAATATAATAAAAATTTTCTACGAAAAAGAAAGGGGAGCAGGCATGTGAGACAATTATAGACTACGTAGCGAAGCTATGTTTATTGTCGGATTCCTGTGCGAGTGTTCGTGTTCCAGACTGCGTCTATTTCTGGCGCGAGATCTAAAAGGCTTGCTTTTAGGTCACTTCACTCAGGTTAGCATTAGCACCTCAACGAAAACGATCTTACTTTGCACCGGAACATGGTATGTACAGTCTTATTATTATGTCTATATTATTTATATATCTATATTAATATTTTTAAGATTTTTGTATACCTAAAATAATTTGCAATAAAAGATTTTTCATTGTTTTGTATTAGTACCAAATGCCTTTAGTTACCAAATTTTGGTGACCTCCATGGTGTAGTGGTCACCACCACTTGCGACTGTCGGCCATCGGGTTCAAATCGTCGCGCTTAGTTGTTTTCACCGCTATTTTGGGTCTAGCATGTGTTGTGCTTTTTCTGCCTTTCTGTCTATTGGATCCACGACAAATGCTTTAAACATTAAGCAAAAACTGTGAATGTTGTCCGTTTGTTTATTTATTTCTCTTATAATTAAAAATAAATCAAATTAGAGGCGCCGCGACGCTTCTTATCTGTAAAAATTTAGACAGAAATATACCAGTGGATAAAGAAATACATACACATGTAGTCTTGGCCGTCTTAAACTAAGCTGGGTCCTTGGTCATCGAAGAATTTCAGGGCCCTTTTGAATGTACTTACATAAAAACACAATCTAAAGTTTAATAGGAATTACCTATATCATTTTCACCAGTATCGTTTGTTGTGAAAATGTAGACTTAAAGGTGTTGAGAATAAAAATGAGGGAGAAATATTCATGAAGATACCCTGAAGATAGGGCGGTAATTCTAGTGGTTCCAGGCTCAGGTTCCAGATCGCAATTGCAAGATTGAACTATTAAATGTTTATATTATAATTGCTAAACAGTATAACTACTTACATTACATCTAATAATTGTTTTTCACGCCTCTTTTATAGATAAAGTAAGTGAATCATATCAACTTTTGATCTGTGAAAGATTACAGATTTCACAACACAAAACGAAAATTTTCTTACATTTTCACAAAACGTGGTAACATCGAATTACTAATTAAATTTTATCTTTACACGTATGTAGAAAAATAGTTTTGAAATATAACATATATATATATATATATATGTAATAGTTACAATCCGTAACTATATTTTGAATATCACATAGATTTAGAAAAGCCCTAACTCTCTTACACCATAGATTTAGAAAGAGCCCCGCGACATCTACATATACAGACCACAGAATAATTATATATGTATACAGACCATCAAGCTTTTAATGACATTTTTTTTCTTCTATGTAGATGGATATGCAGGCCTTTTTCATTATCTTTTTTCTTATTTAATCTATGATATCCCGATGTAGGTACGTATGACATTTCGTTTTTGTTGTACTTACCTCAAAAGGTAACTCATGGAAAAAAAAAAATTTGAATTTGAAATCAAATTCGGATATTTCCCGATTACCTAGAATCATGCAATTTTGTTAAAAGTAACGTAATGAAAAAGAACACATCTGGACACTGCGAATATGTGAGCACATAAAAAGCACCAACACATCCTACTAATATAGTAAATGCGAAAGTTTGTGAGGATATACATTCTCACTTGCATGCACGTACGTGCATGTTTGTTACTATTTCACGCAAAATCTACTGTACAGATTGTTGTATATGAGTATAATAACACATAGGGTACTTTTAATCCCGAAATTTCCACGGGAGCGAAGCTCCGGGGCGCAACTAGTTATATACACTCTTTAACCCTTATGTAAAAGTAGGTACGTAGCTAAAATACAAAGTGTCGTTCACATCGCAAGCTGGCTAGAGACGGCAGAAACCCTGAATATTTGATAGTATAGTCTGCATTGGCATTTGCAGGACATGGGTCGTAGTGCAATTGTACTTGTCTTTATTTATAATGTTATACACTAGCTGTGCCCGCCACTTCGTTGGCAAGCATAGATCAGTGCCTGTATGTATGTCCGAATATAAATATATATTTTTATTATGGATTCTTGTACCGAATCTTTATCAATTAAACAAAGCATAAAAGTATATATTTTTGAACTTATATCTGTCCATGTCTGTTCGAATCTGTCGTTATTCATTCCACATAATGACCACGAACCTCAGACATGAGGAATACGACTGGAAGTCCCTGGATGATAACTCAAAATTTCAATATAGGTGTACCATAATACATAAATAAGCTAATTAGCACAAGACTAAATACATGAATAAGCTTGAAGATGAAACTGTAGAATGTGAAATCTCCCGAGAGGCGCTCGGAATAAAGTTAGGAGTTCATGCCTTGAAGTTCAGTGATATTAGTCAGACATGTCACTTTACGAATATCTTCATCTGCATATTATACATTTGTTGTTGTCCTAGGTGCAGGTCTCGTCGGAATTCCGATAATAGAATATACAATTAAATGTATGTGTCTAAAAAAATATATATTTGAAACTAGCTTTTGCCCGAGGCTTCATCGGTCAACATTTCTGTAAGGAACTATAGGAACCTTTAGGCATGGACTTAGCTTCCGAAGTCCTATTTTCTAAATGTCGAACAGATCTTTGCAGAAAGAGTTCTTGACATGCGGTTGACTGTAAGCATTTTTTGATGTTGCCTAAGATCCCATCGCTCAGTTGGGCTCCGTTGTTTTGACAATGCAGAACACAACACACGTCAGTTTATCCATGGAATATCTACGGAAAACAACGGAGCGAAATTATTTTTATTAGTATTAGTAGCGAATTATTTCGCTACCTTTTGGTAGCGAAATTATTTTGAAGAAGGTCTCAATCTGCTGGCTTGCGACATTCATCTACGAGTATGTTGAAATGTATATTATAGTAGACATACTGTTGACTATATGTATGTAAGTGCATTCTGTACATCCTTTGATCATGATTGAATCACTATCCAGACATACAAATATTAATGATTATTAGAAGTTATTGCGAATGAAATACATTAGTTTAAGTTGGATAAAGCCCTCTAAATTTATGACGATGCAAATGCTTCTACATAGCGTCACTATTTGTGTTTGTGCATAATAATTTCGTGTAACTAAGCAATTGTTTTAAGAGCCTCGGAGTCTGTTGCATTTTTTATGTCCGAATACACTGACCTCAGCCAGGATTAAACTGACAAAGCAAAATACATTTTAGTACATTAACAATAAGATAAAATATTGGTTACACAAAAGCGAAGCTAATTGTATTTTCTCTGGACTTGATCGTTTCGTGATCGATGTAACTTTTGCTTTTATATTAATTGAGATAATCATCGCCGATTGATCGTTAATTTTTTAATTGTTTGGTAAATGTTGTTTATATATTTTTTGTGATCATCGATTGAAGTATGTATAATTTGATTTTAACTTTTCCCTTGTTATTTTCTACAGGCTGAGCATAATAATAAATTTACAGCATCACGTCTTTATCTATTACGGGGTTGACAGACCCTAAAGTTACAAGACTCAAAGGTAACTTTTATCTGTATAGTTACTTATTAGTGATAGACTGCTACCACCGTAAAATGTTTGAGAAGAATTTTAATGTTACTAGCGGCTCACCCTGCTTAGCTAGAGTAAAACCATAAACAACTAAAACTTCCTTAGAAATAACACCATCAATTAGTGAAAATTGTACAAAAATCCGTTCGGTAGTTTTTGAGTTTATCGCGTTCATAGAGACAGATGCGACCGACACCGGTTTCCGGTTCTTTTAAATTAATGTAGGGATACGTGGCTCTTTCTTTCTTACGATTGATTTTAACAATCTGCGCTGGACTGGAAGAGAAACAGCGGAGTAAATGTTATTTTTTAAAAATTTTACATGTATTACAAATGTAGTTAATTTTACAAAAGTATTATATCCTATTTATAACTTTAATAAAATTAAAGCACGTCACTTACACGAATATTTTTAAGGTGTTACGCAATACTAGCCAGTATTGCACTGATGGGATATAAATGAATTGATTTTAACGTTAGGTACTCCACACTATCTAAAGTATTGTCATTAATATTATGTGACGCAAGGAGCGTTAACAATTTGCATTATGTTGCTAAGTAAATATTTAGGCAAAGCCGCGAAAGCATAGCTTGTTAATGCAAATTCCTCTTTGGGACTTTAAGATGCATAATTATGAAATATGTGAGCCGACAGGAACAAACACATTTATGCTTTAGTTATCGGTGAAAAACATTGTGTCCTTTAATGAATGCTATATTATTTCAGACTTAAATCTAGTCGCATAATGGCATCTGAGGACTTTTACGACTAATTGTCGCCATTTCCACTAGATGGCGACACGTAATTGGCCACAAGTAAACTAGTGAATAACTTAAATAGTCACGCTCAAACGGCTGGGACAATTTTTATGAAATTTGGTATTGAGGTAGCTTGATTTGGTATGAGAGGACTTGATTTGTCACATAGGTTTTTATACCGAAAGTACGTGATTCCCGTAGGATTTGGTCAAATAAGTCTAGTTAGTCAATGGCGCTTTATTAAGTAGATGGCGCTACTGTCATCATCATTTGCCTTACCTTGTGCCATCATCTGGGTTCCCTCCACAATTCTTCAATCTTTTGCCATATTTGTATCCACCCCCTGCACTATCGCCTCTAATAATATTAACATACATTTTAAGAGATTTGGCATTACTTTTCTGACCGGCAGCCTGCCTGACGTCAACCCTCCTTGGGAATGCTATTGTTGGTGAAAAGAAAACCGTCACCTGTCGGTATGAGGCACAGGTTGATACAGGCCTCTAATTTACCCTAAGTCGCCTTTTACGACATCCACAGGTAGAGATGGAGTGGTCCTATTCTTAAGCCACACGGTCACTACTGATAGTACTAGATGGATAATAATTACAACAAATGAAAAACCGCGGGGTTCACCTACTATTATATATTTCTGACTAGAAATAATTTTCTACTAAATATGTTTTGGTACTCTAAAAGTTTCTCAATAGGTATGTGTTTGGGTATAAATAAAATATGACGGTCAGTTTATAGCGTGGTCAGGAGAGGCATGACGAATTGACGACACGTCCGACCACTAAGGGCCATGAATGATGCACGTAGGAAAGATGGCGGAGACACCTACGTCAGCAGAGTTCCAAATTCAAAATTGAATATATTTTTTATTAAGCCTATTCTATTATAATATTAGAAAAATACTGGCCAGTTTACCACAAACAAGTAAACAAAAAGGAGTTAGTTGCTTCAAAGTACAACTTTGACGCATATTAGAATGTAGCTGGCAAAAATCTATACGTACATAGCGTTAATTGAATATTTCATTTCATGAGATCATTCAAAATCCTTTTATGTTTATTCTTTCGTTGTAAGAAATGTTCTCAGTATACAATTTTTCATAGGTAAGTAGTTATACTTACGTTACTAAGAGTTCGTACCATAAAATATTTTATAACCAAATCTTTTATTGCCATTAATTTAAATCGCGGTAAAAGTTTAAACAAACTCGCAACTAATGTAACCAACATTAGTCGTAATCTTTGTAAAATAAACATTTGCATTTTGTACTTTATTGCTTTGATATAATAATACAATTACCAAGAAATTTTGTTCATATAGTAACCAATTTTTCTCTATAAAGGACATTGTAATGCCTTAATAAAATTCACAAGCTTTTACTGTACATACATTATGTAAACATGTAAGAAAAGTCGACATAAAAGTGCCCAGCAAATTGGGCGGGAAGGAAGGCTTTACAATGAAGATGGCGGAATTTTTGCAAAGGAAACATAAAGTATGCAGCCTTATGCCTTGGGTCATAGTTTCTCAAAATGTCGGTTTAGCGTCTATAGTTTTCTGTAATTATATAGTTCGTATATTATATTAAAAGAATTTTATTACAAGATTGTTGTTTGTAGTTTGTGTGTTAGTTTGCTAGTTAATGTGGGTCGAGTTTACAAGTAACAGTTAACCCAATAGTCAACCGTTCGATATGGACAGATTAAACTTAGAATACATCTTTGGTTCTGATGACAATGCATTAATGTGATAATCAAGATGATAGTGAACACATATTGGCTCCCAACGAGAGAAATCTCCAACATTAATTTTATGTTTACAAATTTGGATTAGATTAGAGAATATATTGTGAGTGTATATGTGTACATCTGTATAAAGATGTTTATTCCTCAGCTAGTTTTCGCCCGCGGCTCCGCCCGTGTGTATTTCAAATCGTGTTCTAATCTACATGCAAAATTTCAAGAAGATTGGATGAGTAGATAAAGCGTGAAGAGGTAACGACCTTACGTTTTATAATATTAGTTGGTTGGTTTATATGTATTTGACGTAATCCTAATGGATTTTCGCAATGGATTACGTCAAATAGAATTTCAATGTAATTTGGCTAAGGACGAGTGTGTGCATAGTCTGTCGTAGAATATAACCTGTTGTAGCCTTAAATTATGTGGATGATTCCCGTAAAGGTTGAGAACCTGTGCCCAGAAATGAAAGTTTCGCTCAAGTGGTGACGTGGGCTATTTATGATGCAGTGGCTGGAGGGTTATAAACGGTGTCGAACTTACCCCGGACCTGGCTGAGTTTGCACTTAATATCTTATTGAGACATGATTAGGTTATGATCGACACTGGCTAGAAAATATGCAAAGCTCTCAAAAGCGAACTGAGCGTAACTAAAAAGAAGCAGGACTAATCACTTAATCTCGATAGGGGATTTATTTTTGTAAAATGTCTGCCTTGAATTTAGTTTCTTAATAGACTAAACTCAACTCAACAGTGATCCGTTTTAGGGGTTCCATTTTTAGCTTTAAGAGTTAAGGACCCCTAAAAATAGACCACTTGCGACCTAAAGCCCAGAACAAACATGCATCAGCTTCATAACACAGAGACCGATAGCCGGGTTTAAAACTTCTGTATGGGACATGTTCCAGACTCTGGCAAACTTATGTAACCCTGTGGATTATGTCTGTCTGGGCGCAAAATACAACACGGAGAAGTTTAATAGTATTTTTTATATTTTACTACGACGCCAAGAATTTTAAGTAGGAAGAAGTAATCGGGTAACACGGAAGTGATTGTAATCTCCTTTGTTCGATCATTGATAATTTGGCTTCCTATTAAAACGTCAAAAATATGGATTCCAGACTGATGTTCGTTCGAATAGGTTGTTTCTTTCCGAGTATTCCTTGTTACATTTTATTAAAGTCGCCAAAAGGCATTGCATCTGACTTTTAAAACTACTTGTTGACATCTAGTACTACTGCTAAAATTTTACATGGTTTCATTTCACGCTGTATTGTTATTTGCATCTTTGTGAAACAACGGGAATATGAGTATTATATTAGTCGCACTAGACGCGCGCCTCGATCACAGCGATACGCGAGTGTTGATGTTTTTTTTATTTAGTATGTGGGAGGATTCTGTGTCCCACTGCTGGGCAAAGGTCGCCCCTTTTTCTTCCACTTGTCCCTTTCTGGCCATTTTCTTGTTGGTCTATGTCATCTTCAGCGGCGTCTGGTATCCACCAGAGGTAGCCACCCTTTTGACCACATACAGCATACGTGTCCCGCCCACTTCATAATCTTCACCCACTTTATAATCTTTCATGATTAATTGAAGTTGTTGGTTCGCATAATAGTTAGATTATTATCGCGGAATATCTTGTGCACACGATGGCGGCGGGGTCACTTTTTATTGCATAAATTATTATGTCCTATTGTTCTTAGGCATAACGATTTTGGCATAATAGTTCTAAGGCATAATTTTTTTATGGCATACGGGTAAATGTGGCATAATTAACTTTTAGGTTAGGTTAGGTTTGTTATGGTTCAAATTGTTATGCGTAAACCATTATGCGTAAGAACGTTACGCTTAAAAATCATTATGACATAGTACATCATGGTTTTAATTTTTATGCTTATAAATAGAGATCACGGCGCATTAAGCGCTTGTCTGTCTGGCTCTTTACATTTGTGTATCATCAATACACTTAAAAGCGCATGTCTGTCGTAGAAATGCTAAAATATTCCTGTGCTTAAAGTGAGGTCGTTGCATTCGTTCTAGATGCTAGTTTAGTGTTACTGCTAAGTGTCGCGTTTGAAAGTGGCGTTAGTACTGCGGACACTAAAATAAATACAGCAAGCAAAACCTAACAACTGCATTGTGATAGAAATTGACAAGGACAACAGTAAAATTTGTAAGAAAATTAAGTGCTAAATAAAAATGTAATGTTTTTTAAATCGACCCCCAAATTCCTAATGGGGGTGAAAGTTTGTATGAAAATCATGTCTGTTTCGCTTTCGCTGAGAAATTCACGTGGGCGAAGCCGCGTGCAAAAGCTAGTTGAGTATACACATTTGACCTGTAGTGATAGGCGTTGCAAGTGGCCAAGTGATACCTACTTAAAGCAGTAAAAACCTGATCGATGTCACTGAATAATTGAGCATCATTGGGCTTCACCCGTTGGGCCACGTTAGTGTCAGCCGTATGACGTATAACCGCAAGTGAAACGCCTTTATATCCTGAACAATAGAGCTCAGATTGGAACAATGTGTAATTATGCCAATTGACCTGCTTTACTTTAATGTGGAATATTAAATTAATGATGAAAGATTGGATTAATTAATTTAGTGATATCGGGTTGGTTCTAAAATATCTGCGAATGTTAGGCGAACCACAGACAAGATAAGTATACATCTAGAAGTGAAATAGAAAACAAGTTTATCGTTGTTAGAGAGATCAACGCGTGACATATGCTTTCATCGGAAGCCGTTCTTGGGTGTACATAGAATCGAATAAAAAGTATCCTAGGAACCATATGTGGATAAAGACGGTGCATCTAAAGTGAAAAAAGCTAATAGAGGAATTTCTGGAAATATTTAATAAGAAAATAATTTACTACATAGTTGTGATCATGTCCGTACTCTAGACATAGGACTGCGGTACACTGGGTTATCTTTCCCACTACCCCTTACGGGGTAGACAGAAGTATAAGACAAGTATAAGAGAGAGAAAAAGACTTGATCCTGGCTGAGGGAGAAATTGGTATTGCACACAGTCGAAAATGAGATATTATATAAATAAATATAATATTGAATTAACAGAAGTAAAAACAAAATGGATTCTGAATGTAAAACATTTCATAATCATTCGCCCGGAAAACGCATTTCGGCTTTCGCTGAGGAATAAATACATTATCGTATACATTTGTTTAAATAGTGAAATGAATGAGAAAGGACAGCCTTCATTATGATGCAAATGTGGAAGCGAACTTCTTTATGAAGATGTTGATGGTATACAATTTGTTGGTTGAACTGTGCTCGAATTTGAGAAATCCTACAAATATTATAAATACGAAAGTTTGTAAGGATTTACGTGTATATGTATATTTGTTCATGTACGCAAAATCTACTGGACGGATTGTTATTTAAATTTGGTACACGGGTAGAATATAACCTGGAATAACACATAGGGTCCTTTTATCCCTAAAGTTCCACAGGAGCGAAGCACCAGGTCGAAGGCCAGGGTCCAATGTCCTACTTTTTCGCCTTCGTAAAAAGGTAATTGGAAACATAGCCAAACATCTATTCTGTACATAAGTTACCTCTTCGCTTAATCTTCACATTCCAAATCAAATAAAAAAATATTGTTGACGTCAACCCTCTTGTCATTTGTACTTCTGTCTCTTCAACTATCATCCCGGAATTCCCACGGAAACGTAGCACGATGTCGCATAAAATCTTGTGTCATCATTGTCTAAATTAAAAACACGCCGTCATTCAGTGCCACAACCCGCTAGACTTTCAATAACTCAAAATGCCAAGCAGGCACCGGATACAAGTAAATTAAACTTGGAGTGCAGTTTGGAGACACGGTCGCAAGACAGGAGGTTCATATTGGATCAGTAGAGTGATGAGTTGGTCGAGTAATTGTAAAAATCTTAATTATTTGTGCTAATCTTGGATATTACGCCATCTATGCAAATAAATTAGAATGTAATGTCATTATTTGTTTCCATTATGAAAGAATTTTTTCAGGGCTTTCCATTTTGGTTTTACCGCGTAAGTAATGGATTTTGGTCTTAGGTCAAATATACAGGTGAATACAGACAGACGACAATTAGTCTGTTTATTTAAATACCAAACTTTCGATTATCATCTCAGTCGTCTCGCCTATTCCACTCGACCACTGTGAAGCTGGGCCATACGCTAGGACAGGTGTCGTGTCTGAAGTGGGTCGGACTAAGCAAAGAAATATTCTGGGCCAATTCTCCGAAATAGTATGGAAATTCGTGGCCGCAGCGACTTCGTAGCAATATACTGAACGTTCGGAGAGAATTTAAAAAATAACAAAATAAAAATGCAAATCATAAATATTAAAGTAAAACATATCGTGGTAAACACAAAAATCACCTATATCGAGTTGGTATAATTTCAATAAGGTATTTCAAATTATGCGATAACCCAATATTACGTTTTGTACATAACACAGTTCTATAGGTATTGGGCTGAATTTGCCTTTTTTGTATTGGTGGTTTGTGGTTTGGTTTGTTTTTCAAAGCATATTTTTGTTATTTATATCGTTTTTTTAGTTATTTCTAAAAAAAATGCTATTTAAAAAGACATCTGTTAATTTGACCTGCCCATGTCGACAAGTTACAAATTAGTAATTCAAAATACAAAATGATCATGATAAAAAATCAGGTTGTAACTGCAATTAAGTATGAAATAACTATTTGGGAATTATACTTCCTTGACATTACAGTATTCCTTATGGTTCATATACCTCAGTGTATTTTATAATGCAATCAAGATAACTGCTGCCTCGCGTGAGGTCTTTCTATGACACAACGACATAGGTAGGTTAATTTAAAACCCTCAGAACAATTTAACACCTGATTATTGTAAGCTAACGTGCACATCAATATTATAAAATTATTTCTTACATATGTTTAATCATAAAAATAATTACTTTGAATCATGGCTCACAACACACGAGATTATCGTCACGTTAAAAAAGACACATTAGAATAGGTTCAATAGTTTGAGAGCTTTCTACGATGACACGACCCCTGTTGAAGAGTTAATAATGGAACAATCCTAATTGAATCGAATATTCTACAAATAAACTTTTATTACTTTTATTTCGTCGAATCGACCGTTACAAGTATTTTAACCTTGTAATAGCTTTATACTCAACATAAATGCTCCGTCCGAGACTTAATTCTGTACCGAGGGCACTATATTATTCCAAGCTATAAACGTACACAAGGACAGTAATACGCGTAGTATATATGTATATAGCTAGGCTTTAGCGATTGGAAAGATGAATGAGGCTATGGGAAACGATTTGTAGCAAACATGCATTTATGGATGAGATTGAAATATGAGCGATGTTACTGTGAGTTGCAAATGAAAAGCTATTTTCTAATGTACTTAGATAAATGGTTATCTAAGTACATTACAAAGTAGCTTTTTCGTATTTATTCATGTCTTTTGCAAATCAAATTTTCATTCTTTCTTTTTCATTCTTTGTTTTTAGCTCTTCGAAACTAGTGTTGATCTATGAAAACCACGATATCAATATCGTGGTTATCATAGATATTGGTATGAAAATTCATGTGGCATGAGTAGGATTCAAACCTGGTACTTTTCAGCCCAAGACGAGCGTCTAAACCACTGGACCACCAACAATTCATTCGAACCAAGGACACTAGCGACGTAAAACCGCCAAAGAAGGCACCACAATGGCTGTCGGTTTAAAAGTCTGATTGATCGTGCTCGGCAATGCAAGATTTATGTCGTCATAATCGGCCTTTGTGACAACTTAATGTCATACACACTACAGTTAGGGCTTCAAGATTCAACAGACAGGCAAAGCCATCCAAATAGGTAACACCGTCTTGTAGGACAGGACTTTATACCGTTTCAGGGGTTTTAAAATGCAGCCATACGGTTCAGAAGATTCGGCTGTGATTTTACTACCCGCCGCCTGTCTGACGGTAACAAACTGTGCTATGCTCTGTACCGAGCCCACATAAAGTGGGATAAGGGTAGGCGGATGCTGATCAATAGAAAATAATTTACAATAAACAACATTTTTTTTTATTTTACGGAACAAATGTAATGTTTGATAAACCTGACACCCATCTAACTCACTAGCACAAGGTTTATCTGTCCTCGACTGTACAATTGTACATGAAGTAAGCATAAAAATCAAGTTAACCAAGGACAAAATCTAAAAAAGTTTCCAATGATCAAACTATCACGTTTCTGTGTATCAGAGCCCTTATTTATGTCCTTGGATATGTAGGTTGGACAATCGAAAGGCGAATTTGACAGATGAAGGCGTATTCGATATACGAGTTTAGTTATGATTCCAAAGGCCTGAAGAAAGGACGGGAAATATTATTGCGATTTTGGCAACTTTGATTGCAGTTGCCGAAGGAATTTTTATTATTTGGATATTTTCTTTTGTGCTATCTTCTTGGTTTTCCTCTTTAGTGAGTGTAAATTACCCAAGTCGGGCGGCCATGTTTATTTAGTTGACAGTGTTTAGTTATTTCACCCAAAATTAAATTAAACGGAACAATAATATAGTATTATTGTTCCGTTTCCATTACCTAAACATTTATTTACAATTTTGTCTGTTTGTTCTGCTTAATTTTCGGAACGACTTATCCGATTTAGATGGGATTTATTCACTGTAAGGTTAAGGACGTAACGGAGCACAACACAGGGTAGTTTTTGTGTTGGAAATCACATAAATGGGTGAAATATGTTGATTCGCGGGCAAAAGTTAGTACACAAATATATTAAGAAATACTTTATGATATCCTCAACCTTCCACCCACAGCTACATGAATGAAATACGATACATCCCATAGGAACCTGTCAAAATATCTGAACAGAAAGGATCATATATCTTATGTATCTTAAAAATCATAAATAGCAGGGCAGGGGCGTCGGTTCGATTCCCGTGAGACTCTTGAATTTTTTCACCTCATTATTAAATGGTAATTTAAAAGGCCTATGATAATTTTATCATATAGCGGAGTTAGCGAAAAACGACAAAACTAGGCACCCTACAATGGTTATCTCGAAATGTTAATATGTTTTTTCACAAGCTTTTACCTTGTCTTGTTTATTCGGAATATTAGCTAATTAGTTAATATAGAAGATCTTCATTTAAAAAAAAATTTAAAACAGAATAATTAAGTGAATTTGAAATTACAGTTTTAATTAAATATATTTAAACGGTATACAAAGTCGAAAGCATTGCATCAAGGATATGTTGGTAAATATTCCCTTTGTTATGTTGTAGATTACTGAAAGCATCGTATGCAATTGCAAATATACATCAATTATTAGTAGCTCCTTAAATGTTACTTCCTCTCATATTTTCCAGTGTGTTCTCGCTAACATCAGTTAGATTTTATTCAACTCGCCTAAAGACAGGACAAAATGGAATTTTTATTAAAAGGATATCTCATAGATATGTGAATCTATATGTTCATAAATGCATTAGTATAGTACGGAAGGAAACTGGGTCGTTGAATTTCACGAATATCACTCGATTGGCTGCTGATACTCATTCAGTAGCCAATCAATTTATTTGTCAAATTTCGAACACGTCAGGTCAATGGGCCAATGAATGCAAACATTTCAGTATCGGTTCAAGATTGGAATACGACTGTATAGTTCAAATTTGAAACCGTATAGTTCAAAGTCGTGTACAGCCAATAGACATAAGTAATGAATTTGCAAATTTGCCTATATTACCGTGACAGAAAGATCTACGCAACATACACAAGTTTATATGCGGTTTACTGTATATATCACACGTAAATTGTATCGAACGTAAGGTTAGGTGCTGTACATTGACCATACCTTTCGGTACCAAAGTAAACAAATCCTATAATTAAAACATACAAAATTAATTAGTCGACATTAAAAGGTGTATTTCTTTGGCCTCGGCAAAGAAAAGTGGAATATTTTTCCTTGGCCTTTATTGGTCTCAAGGGATAAGTGCATGGGGATTATTATGCCCTTGGATTAAGGTCTAGAATCGCGTAATTATGAATGTTTACGTACCTTGGGGCGGCGTCGCGGGGCGAGCACAGTTGAGGGAGTGACAGGAGCGGCAGGGCTGTTTGACGAAGGAAGGATAAACATTTGGTCCAACAAAGGGCCAAATATTTGTAACAAACTACTGATGAGTATTTCAATTAGAAATTAATATATTTTATGACTTAGAAGTAGTCGGTCGTTGTAATATTCTTTAAAATATTTTACAGGACATTATTTTGTAATTAAACCTGTCACCTTATTTTCTTTTAACACCACATTGTATTGTTTGTGCAAAACATGGAATTAGTAGGTACTCTGACGAAGTACTTACTAAATCCATGGTGCAAATAAATGCACTGCATAGACTTCAATAGTTTTCGGCGGACAAACATTTTTGTAATGTTAATGCGGTATATTTTTATCCTTTTTTAGCAGTAGAAACGAAACATTGCAATTTTACGTTACATTACTATATTATATTTTTTTTACTTATAAGTGAATTAATAAATGAAAGATTTATTGAAATTCCAAAAAACGTAAGTTAAAATGTGAGATATAACCAAACCTCCAAACATTGGCCAATGTAGGTCCCGCCCGCCCAACAGCCCGCTAGGCGGGCGGCGTCACTTTACCGCGGCATCGGGGCCAGCGCGTCGCGTCGCGGTGTTCCTAACTTCAAAGTTGCGATCGCAGTATCTTACGCGTCTTTTTCAGTGTTCGAAACATATAATTTAAATTGAAAGTAAATTAATTTTCGGCCAGTATTCATATTGCAATACTTATTTAATATATATTTTTTTCTAGATAAAATATTTTTTTCGGCCAGTTCATATATTGTTCAAACTTTATTGTTTTGGCGGTTTGTTATTAAGTTTGGTGGAGTTAAAAGGTAGGTTTACGTATACCGTTTTTTGAAGTTCATATATCATATTAATTTTTATTAATAAAATCGGTAAAAATGTACTTAGATTTACAAAATAATAAAAAAACACAAATTTCATTTAAAAGTAGGATGAACATCTATGTGGTATTTTAACGTCAATCAACGTTACTGTTACTTATAGCAACATAAAAGTAAACAAATCGTTTCAGTCGGTTAATATTTTAGTAATATTTCGTAACTTTGAAGTAGAGCCAACCATTTTCTTTTACATATGAAAGTTAGTGTTATAATGAGTGTTCAGAGCTAAAAATAAAGTTTAAATTAACATAAAAAACTGTAGTTATTCGGAAACAAACTTTGAATTTAGATATAATTTTTGAACTTTTCTGTATTGACGTCAATTAGAATATGGCGGGGGCGTGGTATTAGTTTCAAATGTTGGATTGATAAAGATTGTTAATAAAAAATAGGGATATGTTTAAAATTAAAATTTAAGATTGGAGAAGGAACAATGAATATATTTAGTTTAGTTAGAAAATATTTAGTTTATTATTTGAATATATTTAGTTTATTATTTGAGGTCTAATGTCTGAATTAATTGGTATTTGTCTAAAAAAGTATGAACAATCTATTTACTCTTGCATTACAAAGATTTTTATTTACCCCGCACAGACTTAATATAAATAGTTGCTCAATGAAAAGATAAACGAAAGGAAATGAATAGGCTATAAAAATACAGATGTTAAAATAAACCGGAGATGTAAAAGCTCTAAATCCGCAAGCTCACCTCGGAGTGGGTCAGTAAACTTTTGACTTCTGACAAAGCGAATTGCTCCGGTTACTTCGCCGCTTATCAGAAATAACTTTAAGTTAAAAAGAAAGTCCAATGATAATTTTAAAAAGATACCGTTTGATACCGATAAACTTTTATGTAGATATTTTACACTTCTCCTTGACATTTTTCTCACTCATGTGGAATATTTTCTTCCATTTTGCTCCGTTACTTGCCAGTTTATTTAAAACTCCCTTCCTATGTCTAGTTCTATACCGCAAACCATCCATCTCTTTGTTTTTCCTCTATTCTTGATACTTGAAGCCAGGAGATAATAATGACAATTGAACAAAAATAGGATCGCAGTGCGATCAGGTCGCGCGATCTGAGTAGTTAACGTCCCATTTCTGGCGTCCTTTTTTTAGTAATATGGTTTCCTTTCCGCCTCAAAAATAATGTATATTTTATTGTAGCCTAAACCCTAAACATAATCTAGATTTTTTTTAAAAACCAACCTTAACTGTTGTAATAAGGAGTTAAAGTTGGTTTCGTCGCGAGATATGCGACTGCCCTCCATGAGGTACCTTTTCTTTGATTGTCACATTTTATTATTCCGAAATCTATGAAGTGGACCAATTGCAATAGATCTTTAATAAAAAACAGCAGAAATAAATCGTATTTTTTATTAAAACTAAAGCGTTCACGCGATCTACACCCAAATAAACCGGAATCATTTATTTACACACTTACTAGATAAACAAAATAACATGTCTGTGCGATCTTCGAAGGAAATTTAAACACACGTGACCTTTCAGTAAACATATTAAATATAGCCCCTAAATAAACTGATAATTAAGTATTCAAGAGCGTTTACGCAGTTTGGCTCAGCAGTACTTTCCGACCTATTAAAACCATCAAGCACTTACCACTTCAATATAAAATGAAATAACATATAGGGTACTTTTTATCCCGAAATTCCTACCGGGAGCGAAGCCCCGGCGCGCAGCTAGTAATAAATATAAGCAACTTGCTTAACATGAATACATGTAAATTATAATTATATAATATATTTATAATTATAATATATTTTATTGCAAGACTTGAAACTATAGGAAAGTCGTAATAAAGATATTATTGCCATAACTTAGAATTTCGGAATTTAAGAAATGCAATGAAAGTTTTTATTACCAGTTGATATTTTATTAAAAGTAGTAGAGTTTTGTGCAATGCTCTTTTAACTTTAAAACCTTATAACCATTACATTGTTAGTTTTCGTTTGTTATAATTTGTGTTATGCGTAGAATTATTGTTTAATCGCGACCGGGCTTCGCGGCTTCATAACCCGGAACGCGGATTTAAGATTTTAATGTTACCAGATAGCGATACTTGATACCAGAACGCGCGATGGTTTGTCTCCGATGAAATTAAATTGTCGTTTGTAATTTCTGTAGCGCTTTGGGCGCTTAACCGTTTAAATAAATAAACGATAATCTCAAATTTGAGTTTTTATTCAGGTGGATCTCTCGTGTATTTTTGATAATCAGTCGATTGTTCAATTATAATATTAATAATATGTTCAAATCATAATAATATGTTTATGTTGATGTGTGCGTGATGCTGAAAACAAGTTTTGTTCAGCGTAGAGCCTTTCCCTGTGTGAACCAGTAGTTTATTTTGCCCGCAGTTATGTGTTAGTAAAATGTTGCGTGTATTCAATAAATCCTATTATTACCCTTATAGAATAACAAGGATACTCGACCCGTTGTCGAACATTATAAAAGAGAAGTCATTTTATTGTCAAAATTTAATAATTTTGTATACAACAGTAGCAACGCTCTGAGTTTATAATTTTGTAATGAACATTATTTACACCGTTTCTTTTAAATTCTGCTCTCATTCCAATGTACGCCACAAACATGAAACGGAAATTCTAAATTTAGAAGCTTTTAGCATGTTCCGGTGAAATAGTAATTATCATTTAGTTCCCACTCTCATAATGAAGTAAAAAACACTCTCATAATGTAAATACTTAACTATAAATTGAAATAATCAAATACTGAAAAATAAAACTTAGCTTAGTACCATGCTAGGGCTTTCAAGGCAAGGTCATGAATGTAATACTTAAATGTTAATCTTATCACACCCCTTTTTTCACTGAGGGATGACATAAACAACGATAACAAAATTTGCAATCAAAGATGGAGTTATCCTTCATCGACGACATTCAATTGTGAATTCGTCCGAAGTTTCAGAGAGACGAACTGAATTTGTTAGCGCCCATCTAATTAGAATTATTGTTGTTCTTTCCTCCGCCAATGGGAAGGCGAAACTCTTCGCAGTTAGATCACGCACCATTCACCATTGAAGCGCGCTCAATTCATTATCGGAACAAAATGCTTTTCGAATCCAATTAGACTTAGCTATTCGTTAGCTTACAACTTTCCGAATGCATAATTTGACATTAACAGCGCTATTAATCGAATAAGTTGTTTCAGATGCGCCGCGATTGCAGCTGCTTGAAAGAGAAGAAAAGCTGATATCGCAAAGGACTGGCTGGAAATAAAAATTTAAAAATTAAAAACAAAAGCCGTATAGAGCTGGTTGAATAGGGCATGAGAAATTCTATAGAGAACATTTTGAAAAAACAAGTAAATTTTTGTGGTGGTGGCAGTCGCAAAGGCGGCGCCGCGCGGTTCGGTTGTGGCTCGCTGGCGTTGCTGGTTGCTGGTGGGGGCGGGTGCCGTGAGCGCCCAGAAGAGCCCGCTCGGCTGGGCCATGGGCAGCTCGCAGCGACTGGCGGCCGTGGCCGCGGTTTCGCATGCCAGACATTACTACAACCACACGCAACCCGACGTAGCCCAAGAAGCCTCGCCGTACACAATCAATGTTTTCTTTATCAGGTTAGTATCAGCAAGATAGGTTCATTAGCTTAATGGATTACCATTTCGTCGTTCAAAGATACACGTTGTAGTAGCACATTCGATGATT
This sequence comes from Plodia interpunctella, assembly GCF_027563975.2. NCBI lineage: Eukaryota > Metazoa > Arthropoda > Insecta > Lepidoptera > Pyralidae > Plodia > Plodia interpunctella. Next base: position 2,755,391 of record NC_071311.1, on the reverse strand, counting down.
TACGTATACACAACTAACTAATCGCACCAGATCAAGTTAAACACGACTGAACGGTGTGGATGTAACATGATATTACATTATTTGCAGCATTACATCACTGCGCGGTTTCAGTTAAGATGATATGTTTGGTAATAACTATTTTACAACAGCTCTGTGTATTCCCACGCTAAGTTTTATAACAGTAAACGAGTTGAAACATAATCTGAACTATATAACCTACAAGACTACAGTTCTTAACAGGTTTAAATCACGTCGTAACGTTTATGATGATAACAAGACATGCCATTGAAGATTGGTCAATGAAATTTTCCAATCCGTGGTCCCGTTAGCCGTTCTGTTTTACGTCCTATGAATTTTTCATGGACCATAATACCTTGAAGATTTATGCGAGGATTTAAAGATGACAGTTTTAACTGCGGCCTGAGTGGATACACGCTAAATAATTCAGGGTGAGCAGGTAACACAGGTGGTTTCGGCCATTTAACGTGTTTGGAATCGTTAAAAATTTACTTTTTTTTGTGGTACGTATGTTATTATGCCGTTACAGAATAAATATACAATTTTTTTCGCAAATTAGTTAGTGTTGCATATTCGGAAACAATAAAAGACAATTTCAAATATGTATGCATATATGACATCTTCAGAAATGTCATGTGCGTTATTTTCCGAATTACAACATCTTTTTATAATTTTAGCTGTACTAGATTAATTACGTATACATATAAATATTAATGAATATACGCATGAATAGTTTGGAGAATGTGAATAATAATTTTGTTGGATCGGATGTGTCCACGATAAGGTTTAAAAACTAAAATAGAAATAATAGATACCTTGCTATCACAGTTCATGGTCATATGCATAGATAAATTGTATTCATAATTAAAATAAACAAGGTTTAGTGGTAAAATTATATAAATTAGAAAATACAGGCACTTTTCGAGTTAATAAGAGAACTTTGATGCCGTTTTCCTTTTTTATTTATTACTAGCGGCCCGTCCGGGCTTCACTCGGGTTAAAATTTAATAAATTATACACCTAAACAATTCTCAGGAATCACAAAATCTATTAAAAAACTCAAAATCTAAAAATATCGAATACCCAAGTCAATCTGAAAAATATTACTTTTCATCTTGACCTGACCGGGGATTGAACCCGGGGCCTCTAGTGTAGCAATCCGGGGTGATGATCATTAGGCCACGGAAGTCGTCAAAACTAAAATATCTCTCCTCTGATCTGCGATTTTTCCTGGCTACTTCGTTAGCCCTAAAGCGTAGCTTCGCATCTAATCGACTTCTCACGGTCTTCAGCATTTTTTACTATCAGGATATCATCCTTGACGATATCCAGCACCAGCACGATATAATTTAATCCGTTTGTACAGGGTCAAACCATAATATGGTTTAACCCTGTACAAACGGATTGAAAGATCACAAAACATGTTGAAAGTCAATTTTCCATTCGTTGAAATACCCAACATGGCGGCCGAGCTGCCATAATCTCCTGGTTGTAAAAGAAAACCAACATTGTTGTGGAGTTGTGGATATGAGATTAACGAGAGGTACTTACCTGAGGACAGGGGCGGATCTAGCCCTGGGCTACCAGGGCCCTATGGGTATAAATGCCATGTCTGTAAAGTTTGACTTTGTGATTAGATGTAGGTAAATCGCTTAAAAGCAGATTTTAAGCTCTAGAGCATAAATTAAAATCTTTTTATGGATTTATTTTTTACTCAATAATGCAAAACCAATTATCATACAAAAGTAAAGTGCTTTAGAACAAAAAAGTAATATCTTTTAATCAGTTTTATAAGTGGCCAGCGATTAAATTGGCCAAGCTAAACAGTCGCGTACATCAACGATTATTAGAACGCAAACATTTATAATTTTGTTGTCAATTTCTTCGCACTCTAGAGTTTAAACATCTTCGACATTAAAGCGACATTTCACGTTGGACGTATCTCGGTATGAAAAAAAAAATGTAAATTAAATAAGTTATTGGATTGGCAATCCTGAAATGGATATGCTCGTGTGCGAATAAACAGAGGATACGTGTAGGCCCTATATTCTTATCGACATATCGATACAAACTCCTCCTCGGCCGTCCCGTATAATAAGCCCAGGGCCGCAAAAATTCACCACCCGCCTCTAGACGTAGGAGTTGATTCTGTAGCTGAAGCGTCTGTGAGCTTGACGCGAACTTTGTAGACACGCCTACAAGTAGCTTTATGTCTGTACTTAAAGTTTCTGTAACTTTAAATCTTACCTGTCCTAGGTGAGACATAAAAACAGCAAGAAGCGTGACACTACGCGTTGGAAGTAATTATGTGTTATTTACAACAGTGAGCAAACTGTCGCATCGCGTCGTGTATCGATCTATCGCTCACCTAAGACGATGCGCTATTATAAACTACAGCGCGTCAAAATTTTATTTTGGGATCTTACCTATGGATATTACTGATATCTCTTAGCTTATATGTATACAGGTATATAACTTAATACGAGATACGAGATTAAGATACGAGATTAAGATACGTTTTACGTAATTTAAGAAACGTATAATAACATTCAATTATTAACGCAAACAAAATGAAATTTTACATAGTTACGTCTTAAAATATTAAGATTCCAAGATGACTACTGGTGTTAGACTAAAAATATTGGAAACCCAAGTAGTCCTAAGACTTTTGATCTCTAAATTGTTGACCTTTTTTACTTTTCTCTATATATTTTGTTCAACTACAAACACAAATTAACTACATTAAATTTTGTACAATTTATGTTACGTGCATTTAAAATGGAGGAACAATACTTTAGGAGTTATTTATTAGTAAATTCGATTTTGTCACTGGAAACTTCCACGACATGATTAATCAATTAATTGACCCATTAAAAATAACTGAAATGCACTCAAGTATTCGCCATTTCCAAAAGTTACCAGGCTAATTTGCGTGGCGCGCACAAAGACCCCGATTAAGAAGTTTAATATTCAGGCTAATTTCGGCCCTCGGCCGCGGCTCGGAGCTAACTGCAGCTTCGAGCTCCTTCCAAACAACGAAAAAGAATTAACTTTTTAACTGAATTATAGACCTAAGTTGTATCTTTTTCTAAATTTCTACCATTCCTATTAATCTTTACAATCATTATCAATAAATATAGGCGAAATTGGTCAACACCGTTACTTTTTTCTCTTTTTGTTGATGATGGTCATTACATTATGGTATTGTGTCATTATGACATTGACAATTCTATGGGTTAATAAAACCTAATTTAATCTTTTATTTTTACAAAAAAATATTTTTTGTCATAATTTTTTACTGTTTTCAGATCATGGAATTAGTAACGGAGTACCTACTTATTCCATGCTTCTGATAGATCTTGTTATATTAAACGAGTCACAAAAAAATCATGTCTGCGCAGTTGAGGAGTTCCCTCGTCGAGAGTCGATCTTGGGTGCATCAATAGGAAAATTTAAACTCTGTTAGCGGAAGTAGGTGTAATTTAATTTGTAAAATTTGACTACATATAAAAATCGGGACAGATGAAACTAAATATAAAAGCTTGTTAAAATATATGTATTAGTTAAATATATGTAGTATATATAGACTATAGTCTATCTTCGCCATATATGGCGAAGAGAAAAGAAGGTTTGTGGAATCGTATTGTTGTCGTAGAATCTCAAATTGTCAGGTCAGTTAGCTTGTGGATTTACGTCACAACTCGGCTCAATTCCAGGAAATGTCGGCCGTCCTCTAATAGGACATGTGAAGACCAGTTTATGTATTAGTTACAATTACAGAAGATTTACGAAAAATATTGACGATCTGCGTAGCCTAATGGCTATTATGGCGAATAGGTATACTGAAGGTCCCGGGTTCGATCCCCGTACTTACCTTGGAGCCAACTCAATCAGTATAATTTGTCTCTATTTATATTTATTTATTTATCTATATACTTGGTGATCGAGTGGTGAAAATTTTGAAGGAAATCTACTTGATTTACTTGGATTAGTAGAATGCACATTGAACGAGTTTTAGATTATAGATTTTTTGTACACTAGCCCAAATACGTCTAAAGTACAAAATTTAAAGTGGAAACTTTATTAGTTTTAGTAATATTTAAGTTACATTTTATTGTTTTTCTATATAACTGTTTTGTTTATAACTGTTTGTTTCCCAAATAAAAATAAAATAAGGAAATAATAAGTTTTGTAAGAACTATTATACAGTTGTTTATATTTAATGTTGGTAATTATTGCTTGTTAACTTCAATTTATTTTAGTTAAATATCCCACTTATGTTATAAATGACAAAATTTTGATGTGAGGGTGCTAATTACTCAATCACGTAAGATATCAAACAGATTTGAATGAAACTATGTACACCGGTACAATTATAACCTGGAATAGCACATAGCTTACTTTTTATTCCGAAAATCCCACGGGAGCGACGCCTCGGGCGGAGTTAGTTGAAAATAAATCCCATTTCAGTTGTGAGGTCCAAAAATATTTGTGATCGTGATGCAGTTGATCCGCACAAATATGGATTAACACTGATTAATTTCCCTCTTACAATGAATTATTCTGTAATAATGAGATTTTTAATTGATATTGGAAACAATGTTGATATGGCAGTGCAAGGTTAGCATTAATTGAAACTATGCATTATTAAATATATTATTTTCATTGGGAAAGACAATCATGACATGTAATAAAATAGATAATTACGTATTTTAAGACCAAGTCACCAGAACTAGGAGGAGGGAAATAATAGATTTGATTAGAGGTATTGGGCATAGTAGTTTTTAAATGCGATGTTGTAGGCGATGACTACATCTCAATTTGTTTCTGAAACTCATCTTGTACGATACTCTTCCGTCTTATGATCTAGCCAACTAGCTATTTAAGAAACCATTTCTTTAATCGATATCAAAATATCAACTCTATACTTAACCCCTGGCTTCACGTCTCCATGTCTCTAGCTCACACCATATAATTTAATAATCATTTTAAATGTCAACTTGGCTGGGTGACATCTGTGAAGACCTGACGCAATTATCCAAATTATTTGCGTGGTTTTATACGGGTCTTCGACGTGCATTGACAGTGTGATAAAATTGTATGTTCCGTACTGTCATTTTCATTGGACGGTTGCTTTTGTTTTAAAATAGTAAAGTTTTAAAATATTAATAACTGTTCCCATCAGTCGGGTGGGATCCAAGTACGTTTACAGACGTCTAAATAAATCAGTCTATATTTTGGTACCACGCGGCTTACATATATTAAAAATATATATCAACTGCACGATTATGGCATTATTTGCCTAGGATTGCAAACTTTAGATTCAATATAACATTTTTTGATCAAGACAATAGGGAATTATTAAAAAAATATAACGACAATGAACCCTGAGGGTGCCACGGGATTCTTATGAGTATTTTCGTTGTTTGAGCTTCATAAGTTTGTACTTTTATGGAATGCTTACTTTTCTAATAAAATATAGTACAATTTCGCTTACTATAAGATATTTTTTAAAGAATAAAAGTGAGACACCTATCACCGTATTACACCCTAGGGGGTTAGCGTCCCTAGTGTTTATCGACTTTACTATCGTTCTAATTACTTTATTCGGGCGTGCAATAAGCAGCTTCCAGTATGCGTCCTTCTCTAATCCTATTTGCTTGCCGCCGGCTGCGTATGGCGTAGTACCCGGCTGGACAGAGAAGATAATTAATAATACTTTTGATGATTTCGACGATAAATGTACGTAGCTCCATGTCGTAGCTTCCTACTGGTAAAATAATTTTGGAAATTATTAGTTCCAAAGATTAGCCCCTACAACAAAGTTACATACACTGCCTCTTCATAATTTAGTGTAGATTACTTTTAAAGTCATAGTTTTTACGCAAAAAAATGTATGCATCCATACATAATATTATCTTTGATTTTGAAAATTATGCTATATTACAAAAAAAAAAACCTTCCTTTACATTTTAAACGGCTCTAGGTATACATACATATTCTTCTTTATACGTCGGTCGATGCACCATCGCGCATAACTCTTAAATATCGCTCACGCATATTACCAACGAAAAATAGTACAAGAAAAAAATCCTAATCTTGCAAATCCGACGGGCAAATTACGTGTGGTAATTTCGATCTCGCTAGCAATGTATCGTTATCTAACAGATAGACTAAATACGAGTGGTGCTTGATAGGATAGTTAATTACGGTATCGACAGATATCGACAATAATCAGTGCTCTGTAATCTCACTGGTGGAATTAATATTCATGATTAACGTCAAAAAATATAATGGAACTCATGTGTTTCTTGCACATTACTTGTCAAAGTGAAAAGATTTTTATTGATGTAGGCATATTCATACTAAGTATTTTTTTAAAACTTACACCCAAAATTTTATTCGAAATATAAATCAATGAAACATTTAAAAATTAGTGTATTTTTTTATGTATTACACTCTTTCTCAAATATATACGCTTGGATGAATGCTACAGTGATGGCAATGCAAGACATGACACGTTTCTATGACCCTTTATTGGTATTTCACTTTAATTGACTAATTGTATTAATGGCCTGATTTACTATTTTTAATTATTACTGCAGTTTGCAGCATTTTTGCCTGAAATTACCTCATATGCCAGACAAGCATAGATCAACAAAAAAAGATAAGATAGAAGCATACAAGTTTCATACAAATTATTTTTGCTATTTAGAAAAAAGTATCACATCGACTTATAGTGATTTGACTTGACTATACAAACGACGGTAGCTATTTTTATGTAACAGCTTCCCCATAGCTGAGGCGCTAGCGTTCCTTATTGGTGATCAAGGATGATAAATCAGACTATAAAATACTATAAATATGATTCAAATTATAAATAGGTATTTTTAAAGGTAGGCTACATCCTTATTGCGACTGAGCGTGAAGGAAAATGCCAGAACCGTTCGTGAAAGCGAAATGTCAGTCTGCTAATCATTAATACCAGGATATTAGTTCAATAATAGAAGCAATGGCAGAAGAAGCGTGCAATGTAACTATACAATGAAGATATAATGGCTTCGCTTCCGTGGGAATTTCGCGATGGCAATGTATCTTTTTTTTACTCAGTGCATTAAACATAAAATTCAATGTACGCTGTAATATATTTTAGACAACATCTAGGCTTATCTCCCTCTCATTTTAGAGATTCTCGGTTAGTTCTTAGGCCGTTAAACGAGCCCAGATACCGCTGGCTAGGCTGTATTTTTTTTTTTACAAACGGACTTATTAAAAATAACTATCTTCTTCCGTGCGACATACTGTAAGACGTAAGCGACATTATATGTACTACATAGGAGAGGTTAGAAAACATTGAACAACGTATCTCGTTTTTAGATTCAATGACAAAGTCAATATGAGGTGAAGAACTCTCACCTCTATACGCATAGGACATAGCGACGAATTTTCTATGGATTTGGTCAAGTCGATGCGGTAGACTGTACTTGGAGAACCTAAAATATTATGTATGCCGTGACAGCAGGCCTTCCGTTATCGCGCTACGGTTATCGGCAAAGTAACGATTAAACGTCGTAAAAGTCAAGGGGAGATTGAACCACCGATCTGCGGCACAATCTTACACGTAACTTTCGAATTATTTTGTTGTGAAATTTATTTAAAGCGAGTTGTAACATTGACGACGCATGTTGCGGATACACTTGTAAACTTTCATTTATTAGTTCATTTCATAATATTATTTAAAAAATATGTTATAATATAGGGTTGACTAGATTTTGATTGATTAACATATACATAGTAGGCTGAAGATTTCGTAATTTATGTTCCCATAGTGCAGTGACCTAACTTGTCTGACAAATTCTCAGTAGTTCCGACTAGTGGGAATTTTCTTTGCCTATTGCAAAAGAAATTGCAGTTATACCTAGTCGATAAGACTACTAAGGCCGTAGATGTATGCATTATTTTTAATATATTATTTTCACCCATTATAACTAAATATTTAAATTTTCGAGAAGTACTTTCATATTGATTTAGTCTTAGTGACTTAATTCAAGGTCTTATGTATGTGGAGGATTTTTAATCGCCGACCAATTGTGTCGGGCGAAGGAAAACATCGTGAGAAAACTTGCATTCTGTTGTCTATACGGAGGGAATTTATATCGCGATGGTTAATAGTTATGTTATTAACGTAATTACTAGAACACAACCTTCTACTTTTTATAAATCAATATCTCTTTGCGAAAAAACAATTACATTATACAGATCATAGTATACTATAGGTATATATGTCACGTATTTGATCACAATTAAAGTGGGGTGTATGAAATAGATAATCTTCAATTTATTTTTGTAAACCCATACGTACGTCGCATTTTTCTGCGCAGTTTAAAGTTAACGCCAAAGTTGATCGCGTCGTACGATTATATAATTTGTTTATTTTTCAGTTTTTTTACAAACGAGAAATGCATGATGCATGTCATTCATGATTGATTTTTCTTGGACTATTTCGAGATTTCGGAACTTGCTCACGGATCTGGCATCAAACTGGGAAATAATTGTACAAATTTGATCAGTATTTCCAGATAATAGTTCAGACAAACGCATCAAGTATAGACAAATCGACTTTCTAACTCTGGGTATATAATTAGGTTTATTATATTAGTCATACAAATAAAATCATTAACAAATAAATAAATATAAATATATTAGGACAAATCACACAGATTGAGTTAGCCCCAAAGTAAGTTCGATACGTTAGCCCCAAAGTAAGTTCGATACTTGTGTTATGGGATACTAACTTAACGATACTATATTTTATAACAAATACATATATAGATAAACATCCAAGACCCGGGCCAATCAGAAAAAGATCATTTTCCATCATGACCCGACCGGGGATCATCTAACCCGGGACCTCTCGGTTCAGAGGCAAGCACTTTACCACTGCGCCACCGATGTCGTCAAATAAAACTACCACTGACAAATATTTGCCAGACATTTGAAGGCGTCATTAGCTGAAGGTCATTTTGTTTGTCACAGCGCGACGTTATGCGGCGTGCTGGTGGCGGTGTGCGCAGCATGCTGGCGGCGATCCGCGCCGTCCGACAAGCCGGATGACGCCACCGAATGCAGAGGAGTATACACCGTCAGTGCTGACGTCACACTTACACAGGTTAGTTTTTTGTTCTTCTGACAGACACAATCGACCGCACCTCGAGTTACCCCGCATAGAGCTGCGAATTTTGCAATAATTTTGTATAGCTTGAAGTGCTGTTGACTGTACAGTATTTTTTCATATGAGAATTTTCCTTGTTGCTTCTTACTCAGAGTTTCTTTTCAACTTTTTCTCCTGTACTTCGCATGGTCTTCGGCATTCTTACTTGTCAGACCTTTGGTAAGACTACCATCCTTGAAAACATCAAGCTAGCGCTTCTTTTGTTTGCTACTATTAGGACGAAGTGAGACGGCCAGAGGTCTTTATGACAAAGATTTGCGGTTTGTAAACAAAAAGAACCCTCAAACAAAGAAGATTTATAAATAGATAGTTTTACTTCTCGAAGTGGAAACAACATCTCATAGTTTTGTTAAAACAATTTAGTATTTTCTAATTTACGTAATGAAAGGCTACCACCAAATTTTCAACTTTGACCTTAATAGTTAATGCTATAAACGCGTCGAGGCGCGATGAGCCTAGTATATAGGGCGTCGAATTATTTCCCACGAATAAATCGTTGCTACACGAGTGAAAGTATCCTATTTCATATTTGTGTATCATTCAAATTGTTTCAGCCTCATAGAACAATGGAAAATGTCTGAATACTGAGTATTAAAAAGAGAAATATTAAACTAGGTGCAAGGTCCAATACTGTGTCAAAGATTTATTTAATCACGTGTCACGGTTAGTTGTCAAATTCAAATGTATATGACAGTTGTCTAGATCTGACGTTCTATTGTAAATATACAAGTTCACATTCGAATCTCTCTGCGCCAACAACTTCTTGTCGAGTGTGTTAATTGCTAATACTATTTTAGTCAGATTTAGATGTTGCGCCAACGACCTCGTGAGAGCATATCATTGATAAAAGGTTAACCGTTTTTCCGCTTGGAATCAGGGTTTGTCGTATGCCATAATTGAGTTTATTTTTTTGGTCAAGGCAAAGATGAGAAACGTCATAAAGCCAGTCTGTCGTACCTTCAGCAATAGAATATATTAGCATACATAGTGTTGGCAATACATATTTGCCAAGGCAGAAGACAGTAGACGTTTTTCTTCCTTTTCCCTTTAAGACTATATTACCTAAAAACACGGATTACTGAGAGACACAAATAGTTATGTCCGACTGAAATTTAGTTAGCAATGGAAAAAAAACTAGCAAATTATAAGAAAAGCTAAAGCGTTTCTTGTTTTAGGTAAAAGGTCTACATGTATATATAATGCCTAACATACATATACACAGCATGACCAGTCTTTTAGATTGTGCGTGCCTTTAATTGATTAAATGATTTAAAAATAATATGTACGTAATAGTTTCTCAAGTTTCATAATTATATATTAATATTAATATATTTATTGAATTCTTTACACCGGAACCATTTGATGATGATGCTATAATAAGGCAGTAATAATGTTCCATTTTATCACCCTTTGGGTGCGGACCGCTCAATATGAAAAAGGTTGCCAGATATAATTTGTTTATTTTTCTTTCTTCAACATACAAAATATATACCTAAGGAATCTATGTCATATAGATATATCTGTATGTATTGGTATTCAATCACAAAGCATATTTCCGCGTATGCATTACTGCAACCCCGATGCGTCCTCAGAATGCATTGCTGATCATCTCGCATGCAGCATAGCGTCTCGCTTCATTCAGCGGTATACCTCACAAAGGAAATGTTCAATCTCACATTCACTATTGTAAGTTATAGGCAAAATAGCTTCACAGGGAAAAAAGGTAGAAAAAGATTATAAGTATATAAACCATGAACCTAAACATTAAAAAAAATAATTGTGATTACATTCTTAGCCTATACCCCTAGGAATCTGTGGGCGAAGTGCGGGTTTACATTTCACTTCTCACTATCGAATCGATTCGATGGTGAGAAGTGAAATGCACCCACACTAACCCCTCCGACCATTTTTCATTCGAATATTTCTCAAATAAACAAATTCCTGAACTAACCTGTAAAATTTCTAAAGATATATTTGTATTCTATGGTTATGTAGGTACTCACAGAGTACCTACTAATTCCATGACTTATATAGTTCCCATTGAAATTGACGGTGGTAAGTGCGGCGGAACCGGAAGCGGAACAACAATCCCGCGGCGGAACCCCGCGCCTCGATAAACGCATTAGCCCGCGCCCCAAGAGGCTACACTATAAAATACCTAGTAGACATTCAGGAGTCATCTTCTATTTTTAAAATCAATCACTATGGCGCCCGCCGCGCCCCTCAAGGTTACACGATAAAATACCGCGTATACGTTCAGAAACTATATTCTATTTTTATTTTAGACTCGAAAGCCAATATGTCTCAGAAGTGGCGCCACAAATTTAAAAATTAGAATACGACGATGTACCTACTTATTAATTTTTATTTAAATATCGAAAAACTGTTCTGACATCCATTTTTGTCTTTTCGAAAATATCATAAAATCGACTCTCAATTATTGTCTTTAAACATATACCTGTGCTTTTTGGGAGTTAATATATTTTTGATGGTATGTCGTGAGAATATCAGGCATATTTTATATGTTATGTATATATTCATATTTTCTAGGACAAAAAACTGTTATTCTTTCATTTTAGGCAGGACACACATATACTTTTAAAAATACCAAAGACAATAAATAGTGCGTGAACCGGTACGTAGTGGATCATAGATAAAATAAATATATATGTGAATGGACACTGGACACGAACCGAGCTGCCATTTATTTGTTTTAGAACGACATCACGTGACGTCGTGTCACGCAAACTTTGTACGTGTATAGGAAAATGTCATACTATTTTACATATCTATACGTTTAAAACGTTCACAAAAATAGGTCAGTCATATATGTATGCAAATGTTATTAAGCAATAACCACTGCAGAAGAGTTGACTTCGAAATTGTGTTCGAAAATCCCAACAATCTATTATGCTGTATAATTTTATCTGCGGACAGCATAATAAAAAATAATTACAAGTTTATTTCATAGATAATATATCCCATAGAAGAAATGATATTATACATATCCCAACCAAGAAAACTATACAGATGATGGACGAGTATAGAACTAAATGAGATAGACGATTTCCATACAACTTCCAGCCCAATCCGGCTAATCTCATATAAAGTGGCAGATTGGGACGGGCACATGATGAAGGACATCAGATGACCGCGCTCTGTCTCTTTTCTGCTCATGTATTTCTAATACGCTCTTCTTGTAGTGTGAAGATGAAGACTTTCTCTGTCTATGGTATATAAAAAAAAAATCATTCAAAGTTTTGTAGAAAAGTGACGATAAACGACCGACTAAAGAATAAAATACAGTAAGACATGTTTGTTAAGCGCTAAAGCTTAAAAAAGACAATTCGTTGTCATTGAAAAATACTCGCCATTTGCTATAGAATCAACGAGTTTCATTCCAATACAATGGGCAGGCGTCGCTGCCGTCCATTAAATACTTAATACAAGACTAATGACAACTGCACGAAGAAATGAAGTCACTATTTTTCAACAACATGATCAAATAGTCCGTTTAAGAAGGAAGGGTTGAGAAGGAAAGACAGATTTTATATAGTAAACAAGATTCGTTTTTTCTTCTTTACGCTATATAACCTGTCTCAACCTTTCCTTTCATGGTCGTTCCTATTTCAAATTACGAAATACATGTACCTAGTCCGCCTGCTGAGATTGAATTATGAAGCGAAATATAGCAGTCCGCGACTATTGGATTACCCGTGTAATTTATTGATGTCCGCTTTTATTTATAATTTGGGTGTCGCGTGTTGAGTACTCTGACGTCAGCGAGCTGCTGGGGTTATTTACATACTAATATTGGGAAGTCACCGGAACCCAGTAAAAAGGGCTTGTTTTATTTTAAACCGAGCAATTAAATCTGATGACGTACTTTTGACCAAACTCAACTTTAGCGAAGAGTGAATTTTATTCTTAGAAATTGGACGATTCAATAAATAAACAAAACTTTACTGAAGTGTAGGTATACGCAATATGCTTCGTGCAACTTCCAGCTATTTGTAATAAATTCCACAGTTGTTTTTTTTTCTGGAATATTTTTTTAAGGGATACATGCCTTATTGGTGAAAATAAATCGCTCCGGCTACGTGGTCAGACTTTTGTCCGTCAGATCGGACGGACGGACAGGACGACATGAACTTTTTTCCCTGTTTATTAAATTGAGATGTGTGGTTCCCGATCTAGACTAAGGACCTAGAAACCGTAATAGCTGATAGGCAACAACAGCATTTCAAAAAGAAGGTTCTGCGTTCTAACGCTGGTCTATCAGCGGTCGTAAAATTACAGCAATGTCTTCAAAAACTTAAGTTTTATTTTACACGATTTTTGGCTTCAGGGCGTCAAGAACAAAAATAAAAATGACGAGTGAAAATTAATGATTGTTTTAATAATGTTTATCGAATTATATTATTATTATTTATTTCTTTATTTATAACTAGACTATCACTACAGTGCTACCCATTGTTATAAGAGCCTTATGTTCTTTAAATCTGTGATGAAAATCATAAGTACTTCAATTTTTAATTCTATAGCATTTTAAAGATATAGGAATACACAAAACATTATAAAAGCAACACCATCAACCGTTAATGAACTTCTTTGTCATAATTCCAGAATAAAAGTCACCCGATGACAGAATGAAACTGCCTTTTGTATTTTAAAAATGGCGGAATTTATCAACAGATTAAATTCTGCACGGACATCACGGAGGCAATTATTGCTAATGTGATTTTTATCAGACATTGTCTGGCAGAGCGAGAGGGAAAGTGCTTGTTATTGTAAACATGGGAAATCTTAGTAAACGAACATGTCTGAAATGTTAATACATAAAGGTATTACTACCAAATTTGCTGACCGTTTTCTTATGAAAGTGCTCTCCCTGGAGACACAAGTTGTTATTCCGCTTCGCTTAAAGTTATTGGTTAAAAGTTGCATTTTGGGTCAGTAGGGGCAAGTAATAAAAAAACTGTGCTAGCAATTTCTTTGTTTTTTATTTATTGTTAACCCCCCACGACAAAGGGAGGGGAGTTATATGTTTAACGTATCTGTAGTATTATTATAGTATATACTTGTGTTGTAGCGTATTTGTAGCGGCTGGGCCGATTTTGATCCAGTTTTATTTATTTGAAAGAGATTTTAATCGAGAGTGTTCTTAGATATGATTGGAAAATGTGAGTTCAACGTTTGGAAACCGGCAGCTATTTTCTAGCTCATGACGCCAGCATCTTCGGAGGTGTTTTCTTACTTTTTTTTTTATTACTCACGAGTGTTAGTGCTGTGGATCGTGTATAAGTTACATTTAAAGGTTATGTCCGTTTGTTGAAGAATCAATATGAGGCAGTGAACTGAAAATATTAGTTTATTTTCGTTCTATAATTTAATTAGTTCGCTGGATTTACGAAGCAATTTCGTTTAGCTTCCAAATTAAACTAGTTAAAACTGCAAAGCTCCAGTAATTCGCGCCGACCCATTAGATTGACAACTATTTTGGCGGCAAATAGACTAATCGAATAACTGGACTGGACACGTCGAAAATGTTTCAACTTAAAGTTGTTTGGGCTAACACTGAATGGATTTTTAGTTAGCGGTTATAAGTTATAATTTATTTTTATAACGATTATCCAAATAAATATAACCCTAATTAAGAATTTATATAAATAGGTATAATTGATTTATCCATATAGCACCGCTCAATTTCGTCCGATAAAAGTTTTCTTTTTTTGTGTCTCTCAAAATTTGTAAATGTCAAAACAATCGGTTCGTAGTTCGTGGCATTTAAATTAAAAATATTGATATGTCAGTTTCTCGAATTAAAAAAATCATATAGGTAGATGCGCAACAAAATAATCACACAATTGAATTATTCAATAGACGTCGGTGAACTATTTCGTTCGTTCAATCAGAAATCCAAGAGGCGTCTGTCTATCTCTAGGGGCGAGAATCGGTCGGTAATAATCGCTGAAAGCTATAGAAATAGCATTTTCTTTATTGTTTTCCGTCTGACGAAAGTAATGGATTATTTTTGTGTCAAACTGGATAGTTTGACTCAAATAGACACCGGGAAAATGTTTAGAAGAGAAAGAGAAACTATATCCATAGTCTAGTTGTCAGATATCAAGCCGGCATTTCTTGGATTTTGCCCTTAGCCAGGGTCAGGCGGGAACGACATAGCTAGACATTTATTCTCTTCGTAATTTGCCGGTCTACGTAAAACGTGGCTGTACCTTGCTCAGATGTCACTCCTGGAGCTTATCTGGTATATAAAGTACAAACTATACATACTAACATCACGCATCTTTATGCAGCAGCAGTAGCAATAAATTCACTATGAATTTGGGCAGTTTGATGAACGGTAGTTCACTGTACTAAATACGGAAAGGCTGCCGGTAACAGAGATCCAATTTAACCACCACAAAACAGCTTGATGGAAAGCAGGCCTTTGCTCGTGGAGTCTGTCTGTCATAGACAAATGAGATGGACGTAGTGCAAATTGCAATTTCATTATACCGCAGAAAGCAGCGAAGTTTTACTTGGAAAACGACATTATCATATTTAATGTTCTCTCTCTTTCTCATCCTCGCTTAGCATAGTCGGCTGTGACGCCCGGAACTTCGTAAAATTTAAATGTTTACGATTTGAAGTTTGGCGTTGATTTTAAGATCGGCCGCCAGCCTAACATCAACCTTTAGGAATGTTATTGCCTATCGGCCGACAATGCTGTTCTTATTCTTAGTCGCCTTATACAAATTCCACGGAAGGATTACTGGTGTTCTAGGGCGGAAACCAACACGCCCCCGGTTAATGACTATTTAGTCTACAACAGTCTGTCTCCTAAAGAAATCCAATGAGGTCATCTTCGGTTAAATCATTGGTGATATATTGCCGGTCCTTTTTCATTAGGCCGGCCATTAATTGGACAGCAAATATTTACTACGTCAACCTCACACTGCCATTCCGGATAGCTGAAATGCTTTATATATAATATTTACATAAAATGATATAGCCAAGCGGATTTTTGTACAATTATTTTTCATTCTAGCTCCAGTTCACACGTGCAGCATAGTGGGTTGCACGTGTAAACTTTGAGTTCTCGTCTTTCTCTTGAAATGAATATTATATAAGTTAAATAAATACAATTATTGTAATGGTATTTGCTTGCCCGTCGTTATGCTATAAAAAAGCACATGAGAAATTACACGTCAGCGAATCCACTGGAAGCTGTGTAATTGAGAGTGAACCAGTTGAAACCAGATCAAACCGGCCGTACGCCCTGGATCGCATGCATTGTTCCGCTCGTCTTATGAGCCCTTGCATCGTTAAATCAGTCGATGCATTCCGTTGCACGCTGCCTACACTGCGATCCAGATTTACAGTGCAATTAAGATTCCATAAATACGAGTATATTACGCTAACACACGATTCGCTTATGACGTAAATCATATTGTTCTGAAATTAAAAATAGAATCTAATTGCACAGGTAAACGTAAGTAAATTTTTCGGGAAATCTAAAGTGCATTGGATTTAAAAACAGCCTAAGAATGATGTACATATCTATCTTGCCCTTACATTACATACATTCCCTTCTATATGTAAGTATTCTTTGAAGTTTTTTCTTATTCTAGAATTTATGAAACAGCTGTTATATTATCTAATTTCATCATGGGACTATTGGGATTATATTCTCCCAACAGTTTTAGAAATATTTCTATTAAAATACTTTGGCGGATTCGGCATGGCATACATTGCTGATTTTTCCTAGCAAAAATAAAAGCTCTCATACAAACTACACATAATATGCTCTGCTATATAAGCATGCGTCTACGGCGTTGCGCATTTGGCGCGATAGATGTCACCACAGTAAAACAATCTTTGAATGATACGCCATCCAGCCCATAACCAATTTTTTCCATTTTTGAACAAGCATGCTCACAAATTTCAATCTCACAGCCTATAAACTCAGTGTAGATGCATTTTCGTTCAACAGGCACGTAGTAAATTTCCTCTTGAGCATGCGATCATTGTTGCATAAACCTTCCGTTTTCGTAGTAGGAATACCAGGCAAGCTCTCCCTGGGCAGCGGGCGCCTCACGTAAAGTGCTTCTTTCTGAAGTAAATGCTAACGTACCAAGTGCGGGAGGCAGATGAATATTGTGGATGATGCTATACCTTGACCTATTTATTTAGAAGCTTTTAAATGTAGTAGATTATGTAGAAATTATGTATATTGGTCGAACGAAAACCATTAGTAGCCTCCGTAGTTATGAATATTTTGAATTAAAATGTATGTACATTTTAATATTATACATTCCTACACACATCGTAAGAATGTGCACGTTTCACCAATAGATAGTGATTCCGGGCCGGTAATATATATTTTAATGGCGCCACAGAGCGCCAGGGATCATGGACCTCTGGCAAAAAGAGCATTAACTGAGTACACAAATAACTCGTCCATATCAGATTCCAATTGAATGTTGACGACGTAATCCATCACACGCCCCGCAGTTATTTACTATTTTATTTGCATTTAATGCTTTTAACGACGCAAAGTTCAATTACGTAAATTTAATCCTGGATATAAGAAGTTTAGATGCTATTTTTACCCTACATGTCATAGCGTTTGACATGATATTTGAGTTTTTTTAAATTATTTTAGATAAACGGTCGTCGCGTTGTATAAAAATGATTTTCTTTTCTATAGTAGTAAACGATACTTTTAGAAATGATATGTGAATGGTACTGAACCACACCAAAAAAAGCCGAAATAATTTTGAAGTTGTAGCCGAAAGATATCGGAGTAGATTCTCACGCAATCGAAGTACTCCTTATTATTTCATCAAATCAAATTTATAAACGAAAAACTTCCATCGATGCGTTCGCTTAAAATTTTATGACTGTGTTTTTGAATGCAGAACAGACACAGAGAAATGTGATGAAGTGAACTTATTTGCGTGAGAATCGGGGCTCAAGAATAGCTTTTTATTCTATTAGTTTAAGTTGATTTGTGGTTTGCTAATAAGAAGTCAACTTAGACTAGTAGAATATATATCTTTTTCCTTACTAAAACCAGTTTTAAACTTAAGGCTAGTGGAATAAAAAGCGTACAGCTGACCTTTCTAGAATACGATACAGCCTAAACAGTTTAATTGTTTCATTTTATAGCGAGTTTTCGACTGCGGTTTCTATCCACTTATTCCAAGCCTTCCAGCCACTTAATTTTTTAGTTCCTCCTGCAGACAACCGAGCACGTTGTGGCTTTATTAATTATATGTTTTACTAATTGTTCTTACATTTAAAACTGTTTTGCGCATTTTCACGACATAAATAAATCGATTAAAAAATATATATATTTTGGTACATTATGAGGGTGTTGTTTCTAAAGGCAAGTAATTAACTAACTAATTTCCTTTCAGATAGAAGTAAAAACAATAACAAATTTAAGCATTCAAAGCAAAAATAAAATCTTGTTATTAATAACTTTATTGCTTCAAGAGACAATATCAAGGACCTCAAAATAGTACTAAAATATCTCATCATTGATCATCCTCCATCATCATTAATAGTCTTTTTTTAGGCCTCTCCTAAAGACCGGCATCCTTCTCGGTCTTGTGCCTATCTCATATCGATACAGTCAATCAATTATGAAATCGATTAAGAGCGAGTTTTATTCACTTGCCTATGTGCCAATTACTCTCAGGTAATTAAATTGGCAACTTGTTCCTTATCAAAAAGTGATAAGGTCCGTAGTTACGATTTCACAGTAATTTGAACGTTTTATAAACAAAGACAAATTAATGACACATTTTTTATACTACCAAGCGGGTAAAGAAGCTTTCGGCTCGCCTGATGATAAGTGGTCACCACAACACCTGCAACACTAGCGGTCACACGAGTGTTTCCTACTTTGTTGTCTAGGATCTTTTACAGATTAAGTTAGTCTCAAAGTAAGTTTTCTTGTGTCTCATTATCTTCATCTCATCTTTTTTCTGTGTTGTTTTTTTGCATGTTTTTTCTGGTGTTGGAGCCAAGACTCCGCTTTACTCCATTTGGCCCTGATTGGGGATCTTACACGATGACCTCAATTTCAGAAGTATTATACTTGAGCTACTTAATACCTCGACTGCACTGTCAACATTTTTAAAGAAACAAAACATTTTCTCCTTGTACTCACCATAACAATAGAAAAATTAGGCCCTACACCAGTCTTCTTCATTTGAACACCTGTAACAAAAAATATTCAATATTAGCCATATATCACAAATTAGGAAATTCATGATTAGGAAATCATGAATGACAAAAAAAAATTGGCTATGACAACTGCTACACACGTCGTAGAGCTTTGGCTACGACTGCTACATACTTCGTAGAGCTTTAGCTACGACTGCTACATACTTCGTAGAGCTTTAGCTACGACTGCTACATACTTCGTAGAGCTTTAGCTACGACTGCTACATACTTCGTAGAGCTTTAGCTACGACTGTTACATACTTCGTAGAGCTTTCGCTACGACTGCTACATACTTCGTAGAGCTTTAGCTACGGCTGTTACATACTTCGTAAAGCTTTCGCTACGACTGCTACATAATTCGTAGAGCTTTAGTTACGACTGCTATACATTTCGTAGAGCTTTGACTACGAGGATCTACGACAAAATCTGTTGATGAGATCTGATGTAAAAGAAAGCTTTGTTTTTGATAGACGCGGCGGGCGACTTTTTTATACTATGTATTGATCAAAGAAAAAATGTATTGTCGACAGGTGCAGGAGAACCTGCCCGGACCCCCTCCGGCCTACGACACCGTGGTTGCTGACGGGCCTTCGAACAAACAATGTCACAGTCTACAGGTAACATGCGTCAATATTTTTGGCCTCTATATCATTATTATAGTTTGTTGCGCCGCTTCTTCTTTATAGAAGTCGGCAGTAGACTTAGTTTTAGTGAGTTTAACAGTTTAAAGTGTTAAACTCACTAAAACTAAGTCTGATTGAAAGATAAAGAATGCAATTTCAGATGTTCACGTTTTTAGACGTGATGTACATTTCATCCTAAGTAGGGTAAAGAATTTCGAATTTAATTCCTCGGTTTTATTCACTGCTGTGACGTCTCCGAGCCCAAAGGCCAATAAAACCTTAAATTTTGAAGATATTGCTATAAGGCAGAATTGATGTACCTTTTATTTATTTCAACATTAAATATAATAGACGGAATTAATGGTAAAAGCAGTAAGGTAATAGAAAAACGTTTTTTGGCTTGCATAAAGAGTTCTTGTGGCGCGAATACTTATATTTTTGTAGGTACAATTTAATTTAGTTATGTTCCCAAGTTTTTGCCTCACTTCATGCATATGTAAATTGCATTAGAAAGCAATATTAACGCAGATGGTTGCGTTAATTAGAGACAGATATTACATTGGATTCAAGGCATGCATGCCATATCAAGATAATTATTGCAAGAAAGCGAATCTGATGATAGATTTGAATGAGGCCGTTTAAACTGTCACAAAGATTGTTTTGACAACTTAGAGTGGGTCGCACCAGTAAATTGACGTTAACTTTAACCTGCGCAAAAAAAAACGCAAGATGTTTGGCCTAAAACCCTTGCCGTGCAGGTTAAAGTCAACCTCAAAGTTGACTGGTGCAACTCACTGTTAGATTCGAAATGTTTTTGTCAATCTCGTCAATTCCATTTCGGCGGATTTCGATAAAATTGGGAATTTTTAATCCAGAAATTAGTACGGGAATGAAATTCTGTATGCATTTTTATAAATCTGTATCGTCTGTTCACTTCTATACGTCTATTTCCAGGAGGTGGTGACAGAGTCGTGTCCTCGCTGTGAGAACCCGCGAAGAGAGAGTGTCCGCGACGGCGGACTTCCTTCGTATGAGGCTGCTGTCCTCCTCAAAGACACTAAGTTATAATATGTCTAATCATTATGAGACACTGTATGTATACGCATGAAACTAGATGCTATGTCGAAGTCAAAACATATGCCAGATACCGGCATGCCACAGGGCGCATCGCACTAGCGCCAACATCATGTTTTTATCACTAGCTTAGGTAGGTCAGGTAGGACAGTACGTCCTGTCTCACTCAAAGCAACAATTTATTTATCTGTTTACATTTAAGGCCGGTACACAATAACTGTCTACGTATGTGTACGTAATTTGCGTATGGAATTGTGACTGGCTGCATATGCATACGCGTGTTACAATTCCATACAATAAAAAAACATACGCATACAATACGCATGCCTTTATGTGCACCAAAATCAGCTTATGTGTGTTTTTTTTGCTATATATAGAGGTTGCTATCCATCCGAATCTTGTGTCACTTAATTTGGAATACCACCGGTCTAGACCGATATGTTGCATATTTCATACAGGTAATTTAAATTACCTGTATGAAATATGTAAATTAATAATATTTTAAGTCACGAAAATCCGGATGACAGATGTATTGCAAGTCGTATGGACGGACGCTTTAAAATACTTTGATGTTTTAATACGTTTGCGGAGGCTAGACTAAAACGTATAAGCCAATCACCAGTCAACTTTGACGTTAACTTTAAGCTGCGCATAGGTTAAAGTTGATTGGTGCAACTGAGGTTAATGTTATAACTGCTAGTCGAGCGTCTGTGAACGTGTCAAATACCGGACACGTTATAATAGATGGTTTATAATAAAGTTAAAAGAGAATGCAATTTCAGATGTTCTGAAATTGATTCTGTTCTGAAATTAATATATGACTTAATTTACCAAAGTTTGGCCTATTGTATACTTAGCCTTATATATTAATAAAGTCGTAATTGTCTTTAAATTAAAATTAATTTAATATATTTTACAAGCACTATGTCAACACAAAACAACACATTTAGGGTAGTTGTCAGTGTAAAAAATAAAATGAATAAACATTTCCAAAAGTCATTTTGAAATATCCAGGGACGTTAATATCCAGGGTTCCTAATTTACTATTTAGACAGGAATATTATACAGTAGCGACTCACGGGGCTAGATATTCTTGACAATCGTCAAAACCAGAGCAGTTATATAATATGGCTACCGTAGATGTTTTATAAAAAAAACTAACATAAATAATAAGAAGATTTGAAACACGAATGATGAACTATTCTCACAGCTTATCTTCGAGACTTTCTCATTGATGCAATAATCTGCGGCTGTCTGTATGCGGATCACGTGTCAAGCAAGGTGGGTATGCGGACCGCGTCTGCGGACCGTCAAACCGTCGGATCCGACCATGATGAATAGCGCGGACCGCTGACAGGATAAAAGTTAAACGGAGAGCCGAATTTTTAGATATCATAGGTATTTTACCCGACCAAAAAAAGGGGTTATGTTTTTAGATGTATGTAAATTTCTTTCTTTCATCTTCGCGAATTTTAGTGTGTAGTGTAACGCCGCAAAGCCCGTGGTCAGCTTTCAAAATAAACCTTAAGATTTTTAAGATTCGGCTGTAATTTTAAACCGGCCTGCCTTACGACAATATTTCTTGGGGATCTCACGTGAGAATATGCAGTGGTTCTAATCCATTGCGGGACAACACGCCCTGTACGTGAATTTCTTTATTACACAAAAATATCTAAGAGTCTTAGATATCCAGTTACGATGTACAGTAATGTAAGTGAGCCATTATACTCAATAGGCCTGGGGACAGCTAGAAACGGAGTCGTGTTTTTATTTTTTTAAATGGTGACATATTACTTTTACATACGACGGAATACAATAGCAGAGTTGATAAATTCATTACGTTGGATGTTTAACTTTTCCAAATGATCCAAATAAAAAATAATAATACAGCTATATTGTGTAACTATTACTCAATAAAAGCTATACATGTTATTGCTGAATTTGTCAAAATAGCCTATTGTAAAGTTGTCCAATAATAGTCGCCGAGTTTAAATCCGCATCGTAAAATATTATTGCTTATTTTATGTTATTAGCTCATGTTTACACGCTAAAATGATGATACGGTGTTGTGGTTAGCGTTTTAGCATCAATTCAATAGTGTGTACACACGAGGTCATTTAATCAACTCTTATCAATATTTAGTAATTATGCTATTTCTTACATTAATGGTTTATTTGCAGCGTGCAGATAGAAAAATTACTTATGTAAACTATTCAAGTGAAACAAAATTGAATTATTTCTTAAATAGAGTATAATTCGCCATTGTCATATAGAAGAAATAGTAATTTAAATTTGTCCATCCTGAGCCGGTGAAGAATGTAGGATTAAGTTTTCTTTGAACACCACATTGTAAACAATGTAAAGTCAGGTTTTTGCAAATAAATATACTTTGTCTTTGTTTTTAGAGTGCCCAGAAGGCTGACGACATCTTGAATGATCAATGTAGTCGTCAACGTTGTCCAATGTAGTCGCCACCTCTTGAGTCCCGAGATATATTTTACATGTGGATGTTTTTACGCTGGCCTGGAATCGAGGAAAATACATATATACCACCTGCTTTTTTTCCCGCGCAAATCGTAAAAGTTAAGGCAAAGCGCTAAAACCTTTTTTTAGAAACTTGTCACTATAATTGGATAGTACTGTAGCCGGATAATGCAAATAAATTGGTGGAATGGCTTATTGGTAATATAAGCCTATATATATATATATAAGCCTATATATATATAAGCCTATATATAAGTATAATAAGCCATTACCCATCTACTTGTGACCTTCGCGGCCTAGACTCTGTCTACCCCGTAAGGGATAAACTGTAACAACATATTGCAGATACGCATTTATACTTGTCTAATTATTATTCAATTAATTTGATCTGTTTCGTGAATTTCAATTTATATTGCAGTAATAATGAGTCAATTATTTTAATCGTTAAATTTATAGATAAACTATAGTATGATTAAAATTGCATGTTCAGAACATCTTATGAATAGTGTAATATGTGTGTAAACTTTGGTGTGTAAACACTGTTTTTTTGCTCTTTTACAATTTGTACAGTTGAAGTACCAAATTGAGAATATAAAACTGGGATAAAAACATAACTTATTATAAGTAATTGTATGCACATCTTAAACAAATCTACTTATACTACTGCTGTAATAATTTGCACCAACCGTACTTAAGTTTAAGTAATTTTAAAGATGTCACTTTGATTCTTTCCTACTTATTGTCAATGTTATATAAAGACTAGATTAAATTAAAAAACTAGTGTAAGCACGGTTACTACGTATATTTAGCCTAAATACATACCTATATTAATCGTGCTATTTAAGAAACACTGCAACAATAATGTATGTATAATCAAGTAACTGCTGTGATAGATTAAATGATTGATGATAATAAATTATGTAAATGTCAATTAAAAAGTGTGTAAATCTCTATTCATTGTTTAACGCCTCCAAGACCTACAAATATTATAAATGCGAAAGTTTGTGAGGATGGTGTATCTATGTATGGATGTTTGTTACTCTTTCACGCAAAATCAGCTGGACCGATTGTTTTGAAACTTGGTACACGGGTAGAATATAACCTGGAATAACACATACGTTAATTTTTATCTTGAAATTCCCACGGGAGCGAAGCCCTTTGGCGCAGCTAGTAAATAAGTAATAAACTTGAATGAACATGGTCAAGAAGCATGATGAAGAATGAAGCAAAACATTCTGGATTATATTCGTTTTGTAACTGTTCAGATATGAGAACAAATAAGAAATATACCGAAACATTTTTTGATACTCGATTAAGGATGTAAAATCTCCATTTGTCAAACATAAAGCAGCCGGCGAAAGCAATTTACAAGTTATAATAAGTGAGCAAACTTTAGCTCGCTGACTGCCATTTGACAGCTCAGTAATAAGGAGTAGGGGTCGCCCTAGGCCTTGCAACAGGATCAACAGTATTTTAGAAGTGAAAACTTCTTTAGCGGCGTTGTGCACTTTTTGTGATGGGTAGAAAATGTTAAACTCGATCGAAAATTCGTAAGATGTCAAAAATGCACCACGTTAATATTCAAGTTTTCACTAGTGCCGGCAGTCGCGGAGTGCAACCCGTTTTTTGTTTGTTTATGTCTTCTGTTTTTCGCTATGGTTCGTGTAAGGTCTAACGGCTATTAATGTTTTTTTGCTTATCTATACAACGATATATACACGACAATGTATTTAAATAATGGCAATTACTTGAGTTGTTAGGGCATGAAACTAGCGTGATGATAAAAAAAATAACATTTATTCCGCATTCGTCCGCATCCATACTAATATTATAAATGCGAAAGTCTGTCGGTTCCGCTTTCACGGCTAAACCACTGGACCAATTTTGATGAAATTTGGTATGAATATAGTTAAAGACCCCCATTCAAACATATGCTACTTTTTCCAAAAATCAACCCCCAAATGACTATAATGGTGGGTGACAATTTGTATAAAAATTGTTCCGCTTTCGCAGGTAAATTCACGTGGTCAAAGCCGCGGGCAAGAGCTAGTTATTAATAAATGAATATCAGATTTAATAAAAACCATAAATTCGCAAACTTAGACCTAAACGTGAAAAAAAAAAGTAATTTGGAAGAAATTGATCACAGAAATATCCAGAGAAGAAACAGCTTCACAACAATAGATTAAAAGTGATGGATGAATCTACAGTTATAGTAACACTGGCCGATTCTCCCATTTTAAAAACTTACATCGATGTTCCATTTTCAATCTCCGAAGCATCAATCAAAACTGCATTTTATTATAGACATGCTAGAGTCTATTTTGACGCGTATGTTAAAAAAAAAGATTATGGCCAGCCTTTTGGTATAACACCGGATTGCTTTCATGTAAATTGCACGCAACATGATGGGGAGGCAGTGATGTGTAAGGGAAAGCGAAACTGCACATATGGTGTTCGGTAATTCCGTTTCCCGGCGTCCTATGTGAGCGACGGAATGCTGCATTACCCGGTTCGATACTATGCCCAAATGAGAAATTCTAACGATCATAGATTTTTGTTACAATCCTTCTTCAGGTGACCACGGGTTTTCGTTTTTATTATTTAGCCCCGCTTCACACGAGGTCTATACATATACCATGGGAAATAAATTGTCTAAATAATAATGCAAACTGCATCAAAATCAGTTGTGTGATTTAAAAGAAGAAGCTTGAAACAGACGCGGATGGTGACTTTGTAATATTATATATTTAGAATATTTACATTTATAATAATAATTTATATTTAATGCCGTTATATTTACTTTTTAAGTCGTTCAGTAAAACGACACGAAAAACATGTGTGAAAACTTTTAAGTAGTTTCTAAACGGCGGTTATGTGCATTGGGCCCGGGCCGCGGGACGTGCCGGCACTTACGTGCCACAGTATCAAAGTCGCGTTACCAACTACGCAAATAAAAAGGGCGAAAATGACATTTTACGCGGGAACTTTTTAATGTTAACTAATAATGCTAACTAGATCTCTGGGCTTCGATGCTCAACGGCTGGAATGAAACCGGAAAATCGCTCAACTGACATAGGCTGATAAGACGAAAGATTAAAACGTTACGTTAACAGAATTGTCTTTTTACACACAAACCGACAAAATTTAATTTAAAACTGAAATCACTCGTTATTATACGTCGGGACCAAAAGCAACAGACAAAATTCAGTTGTTTTCACAGGCATGGACCAAAAGAAAAGCAATATTTAGTCCTATTTTTCAACATTTCATATTTTTGTTTTTTTTTTTGCGTGTGCGAATTTTGATAATGATCCAACAAATATCAAATCTCGCATGTACAAAATGAGTAAAAAATTATTACACATCTAATTTAAATTTTAGTTGTAATGCTGTAATACACTTATATTTAGTTTTAGCGTTGTAAATATTCCTGACCTCTTTTAAATATAGTTATAGTTGTTTATTGAATAAAATCTCATCGAAATAGTACGTGTTATTATATAATGTCTTTGGAAATACCTAAGTGGGCTAATTTTAAAATACATTTTATCGTGGTTTTTATTCCAAAGTGCCCTTAAGGGGTACTTTTGACCTCCGTTTTGAATACAAATGAGCCCGGATCGTGGTTTGTTTGTTAATGTGCGCTAATCGCCGCGTCGGGATAGTTTTTGCCCGAACGGGGTAGGAGGGTGAAATAAATTTGTTCTTTTGCATGTTTTAATTGTTAGATAAGCATATTTACGTAGTGGGGGAAGGCTAATAGAGGAGTTGGATTAAAATTTAAATGTATATTTTTTATTTATTTAACAAACAATCATCCTAATAAAAATTATAGCGAATATTATTCTTAACATACTGCCTGATATATGTGTCAGCTGCTTCTTCCAGATTGTGACATTCAATCAAGGGAAAGTGCTATAAACTGTAGATTCTTCGCATAGACAATAAGTTAGCGAGCTATCACTATTTAATCTAATTTCCACCAACAAGTCCATCGTTTAGCTAATCCTGACCTTCGCGTCTCACAACTTCTAGCTCTGCACGCAATACTGTATGTGTAGCATCAGAACGAAGTTAGTCAAATATTTCTTCCGTATTTTATGAAAGAAACATAACAAGAAATTGTGAACATCATTTTTCCATAAGCATCGCATTACGCAGGTAATTTTATGGCTCGTAAAATTGTTTCGGCCATTTGGACAAATTTTATAGCATATTTACATACAATCACAAGTATGTTATCGATAAGTGGTAAGTATTCATAAATAGAAATAGCTTTCATGGCGTATGTGAAGTGTTTTTAAAACTATTAAATCAAATACTTTATTTAGTATGAGATTAAAAAAAAAAGGTGGGGCCAGTGTGTTCCTGACATGCAGCCGAGTCTGGTCTGTTTTTATAATTTTGGTGGCGTAATGGCATAGATATTAAAGCGACTTTATTTTAATTGACCAATAATCTACCAGCCGCGTTTAGGAGGAATTTAGTTTTTTTTCCAAGAGAATACTAAATAATTATTTTATTTATTTTCATGTTATAGCAGAAGTATAGTATAAATGTCAGGGACAAATATGATAGAAATATTATTATAAACAAGTTTTAGATATTAGTTAAAGGTGCTGCCACACAATCTTTTCAGGCTGATAAAAAAACGGGAAACACATGCCGTAAAGCAATTTTTTATGCGTTTTATCCGTCTCAAGCCGGATGATATAAGTGAAAAATCTTGACCTATCAACTTATGTCTCAACAGTCGCTGAGACAAAGCGGGTATCGGCTGGCACTCGACTGGAGCCCTGTCGGCTCAAGGCGGAGCGCCCTCGATGCCAGGAGTGGTTAGCACGGCGAGAACTATAGCGTTCCGAGTAGTATTTTCATATATACTTTTATATTACCGGCTACACGCTATCGTCGAACTCGGATGCCGACGCGGATGCACGAACATTGCGTAGTATGTATGAGGGTTTTTAATTACCGCAAGGAAAAACCGGCAATGTACGCCGCAAAATTTGGGGAACTGTTTTTATTTTTTTAATCTTACAGGTTAAAAAAATATAAATAAAACTTTTTTATACCTCGGACGTTTCGTAGCGTGATACAATCTGTATATTATTTAAGTACATGAATCGCGAAAGTTTAAAATTCGATAATTACCTCATTCAGTACCTTTCTAATGATGAAAGAATTTTTGAAATCGGTTCGGTAGTTTCGGAGATTACCCGTCTCAAACACACAAACTCATACGCACAACCTTAACACAAACGCTTACCTCTTTATAATAATAGCAAGCATCATCAACTACATTATAAGTTTAAGGTTTGTATACAGTGTGAACTTTGGTGAAATCGGATTTTTGGGGCATCAAATAAACGAGTGTTATAAAAACTGAACGGTTGCCATAAACTACAGAATATAGGGCAATATTTGCTGATGGCGCGACGACGACCTGTTACAATTACAAGTATAACGGTAAGTACGGATTTTAGCACTACATGCGCTCTGAGCGAAATTTCTTAGACGCCCAGTGAGTTGTACAACGTAAAAAATCTAATTTTCGAAAGTAACAATGGTACCGGTTACATTAGCGCAGCGACGGATCAAGACAACATTATTGCGCCTCCCGTGGCTCCGCCAGCTTAGGCTAGTGCTGCAATATTTTGAATTTGCAGCGCATTTATTTACTTATTAGTATTTAGGTAGTGTTTCGTCTCCGTCTAGTTCATATATGTAGGATACACATCAGCCTATTTGAAATCCTAGGGCAGCGTGTGTGACTTAAATAAAACAAACAATAAAGCCGTTTATTTGTTGTGTGATTTGTCCATAAATATTTTTCTTATTTAAACCCGAGGCGCCCTTTTGTATGTAGCGCACCGGGAGGGCGCCCTAGCCTAACGCCATTACTAACAATATTGACTGTAAGCCAATATGCACCGTGCGTAAACCGCGGTACACAGACCACTCGAACGAAACGCAGGCGATACGGGCGCCATCTGTGCGCCATGCAGGTCATTCATATTGCGAGTATTTAGCAGTGATTCAATGTGATGAGATAATGCATACGAGTACTCGTAGATTGGTGCAAGTAAAGAGATTGCGCGTGTCTTTACACGTATTGGTATTTTAAGATGTGATGGCTGCAATGTCGATCAACTTTATGCTGCAGTTAAAACTATAGTTTTAAACGGCTTCGATGTGATACGTACGTATGTAATTAGATTTTTTTTAAATATGAGCAAAAACTTCGCTATTTTCAAAAGCAAAAGCTATTTTCGTGTCGATGGCAAAATCGAAACGCTACATTATATTTAATTAAAATCAACGTGAGAATTACACATAGTAATTACGGGTCACTCACGTGTATGGAGGACGGAGATATCGACTATAGTTTTGATCACATTAGAAGATATTCTCAAGAGAGTGACCCGGTATTACATAATATGGGCAACTCTATTGGCTTCATCGGGAGATTATTATCAAGTCAGCCAGAGTATAGGAGTTGGCGTGCTGTAGTCAGCTCGAATACAGAAATTTGGGCGTAAGAATCGTACATGTGGACACAAATCTATATCTGCAGGTCTACCATCAACTTTTACGGAATGATTCCAATGCAACTCAGTTCGTTTTCATTTAGGAACAAAATGAATCTCATTCATACTAAAAATGAGTTTGATGGTTCGAACTTAACCAACCTGCTATGCCTTTAATTAACGCAGATCAATTTAGATCGCAAAGTGGATCGCGTTAAGAGATGATAAGCCCTCAGGTCACAAGAGACGGCTTTTCGCCTAGTATTTTCCTAAATTTTTCCCAAAAACTCCGACGCAAACCGAACTATTATATGAGTTTGGGTTAAACTATTTGCAAGCAAACTGGGAATGTAAAAGATATTCGACATTGACTCATGTAATATCCGAAATTATACTAACTGTTCAAATTACAGACGTTATGTCGGCTGTATCATAAACGAGTTTTTCCTGTCGTGTCTTCTTGCAATAATACGGAAAAGATTCATTGAATTAAACGTACAATTGTTGTATTTGGACAAAACGTGACAAAAATAAGCAAAAATATTTATTTATTGAATAATAGACGCGCAACTTCTTACACCTATTGTCTATATTAGCTAGCTTTGATAGTCTATTGTCAAATTGTTGTTTGTTTAATTATACATATATATATAAGTATATATATATTTTCCTTTCATCAGCACTTGATCACAATCATAATATGTTTCAGTATACCTTTTGACCATGTACTTTATTATGTACTTAATGTTATATTACTGATAAAAAATTATACATAAATTTATATATAAAAAATGGTAAGCCCTTCTGGCATAATAGGGACCAACACTGTTTGAATGAGTTTCTTTCGGCATTTCTTCTCAGCAGTGGTCGTTCCGAAATGCTAGTAGTTTGTAGCTTTGGTAAACATCATTTAATTTAGATTATGACGTGAAAAAGTGCCTGTGAAGGCCTAATTTCTGAATAAATGATTTGATTTTGATTGATTTTGATTTTGAATCACTTTAGTCTCTAATTAAAAATTAGTTTTAAACAACAATGACACGTTGTTCATTTTTATTTACTTGTTAAGTCTATTTTAAAAGATATTAGATTTATTTAAATGTTAAATCTGAAAAATAATTATAAGTACTCTATCTAATAGCGGCCCGACCCGGCTTCAACAATAGAAACGCTATAAATAATACAACCTTCCTTAAGAATCACACTATCTATTGGTAAAAACCACCTCAAAAATGTTTTTGAGTTTATCGCGAACAGAGGCGGCAGAGGACATTGTTTTATAACAAGGATTTTGTATCAATTTGTAATGTATGAAAGGATTTGTAGGACGTGCATTTGCGTGACATTCAGACACGACATTCAACAAAGTTCTGTTTTTACATGTAGTTTTGTAATACATAAATGTTGGTTTGGTACTAAAACACAATTATGTACAAGAGATAATCAACGGTATTTTTAATTTTTTTTTTCTTATGAAAATTTTAAAATCGCATGTTTTCAATGTAAAACTATTTTAATTACTTAGAAGACAATGTTTCCTTTCGCCCGGTGACAATGTTTTAAAATATGAATATAAATTTTCTGTTAAAATAATGTCAGGTCAGACAGAAACTACTCTTCATAAAAATATTGGTTCGGATTCTATTTCTCACAATATAATTTATTGTGTAACTTTAAATATTTCGTAATTTATATACAAAGTAATATTTTTCAAAGGCTTTAAATAAATGTGATAATTTTTAATTAATATTGTGGTGTGGCCAAGGTCAACAAAAGCAAACGAATTCCTGTTTTCTTTCTTTCTTTTCAAGTGTGTTATTGCTAGCATTGGTGTGTGATTTTAGTCAAGTCGTCTAAAGGTTTTTCTACTGATGTAATTATCTAGAAAATTAAGCAAAACAAGTATATATTTTATTACAGGTGCTAGTTAAAAAATAAAAGTGCTTCAATATAACATTGCCTGTACAGTGCAGCGTACTAGACTTCACTATTTCCAAGTTAGACGAACCTGCAATTTCGTGTAGTGGGCCACTTGGTCGCTCCCGGCAAACCTCCACCACAGCCAAACTTAAAAAATGAGCATCGAGATACGAAACTGGTATAGAAATGGGAAAGGCATTCTTGGATTGAAAATTAGGGAAAATAGATGTGTATTTTTGTCAAACTACATGTACATACTATATCGGAAATTGGTCCAGATACACATGCAATACTGACTACTCAAATAATCGTATTTGTATAAACATTTTTTGCTAATTTTACTTATCATATCAGCGTCCTCTAGTAAATTATATTATTATCATTGGAAGCCTCTAGGCAGCCATCCTTTGGTTAACCATTTAGAACATTAATTGTAATCTGTTGTATTTCTAATAAATATATTAGAAAAAAAATAGAATTAAGGTAGTTTAAAATTCATATAACACATTCGACATAAATAATTCAAGACATGAGCATGCATTTACTTATAATAAAAAAACTTACTACGTCAGTGGAAACGGCATCGTGTGTGTAAAATTCATGTCAAGGCAATCTGAAACAAAAATGAAAACAATGTAAAGTGAATTACCATGTTTTCCATATAAATCTATTGTGTATATAGAAACGGCAGTGTACAAGCCAAGTTCTAAAAAGAAAATCATTATTTAATTTAAGGTATTTTCATTAAATTTCCTTATTTTATAATTAATTTCTCTTATTTCCCTAGACTCTAGTTATATCCCACTCCTGGGCAAAAGCCTTCCTCCCTTCCTGGTTCCAAAAATCTTTATTAAACGCTAAAATCAAAAATATCCTGTCGCATGAACTAAACATATTAATTAATACAATTTATGTTGAGGAGAACAGTAATGAAAAACAACATTTTTGTTACTTCTAACGAAATAATAATAAATTTGAAGTTTTATTTATATATATAGTAGATTTCTGATTTTAATACAAAATTTTTCAATATCCTCAGAAAAATACAATACGGCGTAACCGACCGTTGTTGTAATAAACTTGCTGCCATGTTCGCATTTATTATTAACCGAATATAAATATACTCGGTTTTATTGTCTATATCTAATTGTATTATTTCCACTAGAAAGTAATTTTAATATTCTGTATGCAGTATAAATAAACAGAGCAAATTGCGTTTTATACTAGCTGCGCCCTGGGGCTTCGCTTCCGTGGGAATTTCGAGATACAAAGTTATATTCCACCCGTGTACCAAATTTAATAACAATCCGTCCAGTAGATTTTGCGTGAAAGACTGACAAATATACATACACACATACATCCTCACAAATTTGCGCATTTATAATATTAGTAAGTTTAATTGAGTTATAAATTTCAAGACAAACAATTAACTTGTGATAGGGTTAGTGAATGAATTAATAATAAATTAATACCTAATATAATTCCTTACATATTATAAAACTAAATATTCTGCCGCGTCTGTCTGCGATAAACTCAAAAATTACTGTGTGCATGGATTTCTGAGGAAGGTTTAGGGTAAATTAATAATTGTTTTTATCCGAGTGAAGCCAGGACGGGGCGCTATTATAATTATATATTGTATACCTACTATGTGACATTCACACGATCCAAGTACAGATAACTGCAAATAATTTGCACTGGATTGGATTATATGGCGCAGTAATCGCGGCGGATTCTCAATAAGTTTGGAACGGTTGTGTTGTTGACCACACAGTACAAGCAACACAATAAGTAAAATACAATAGAAAAAATATCAAAAAGATAAGGAAACGTTATTTTTGAAATTGCGTCTGCTTAGCGTCGTCATGGAGTTAATTTAACTTGATATTACTCGGACAAAAACATGTGAATCGTGAATTATCGTTGAACTAATTATATATAAAAATATACTGTTGCGCTTCATGAACAACTGGCAACTTTTAATAAAGTATAGGTTCTTTTTATTCCATTATTATTTTCAAAATTATATAACAAAACCGTTTAAAAAGTATAAGGTATAATCTTACGTGTAGTTCAGCTAGTAGAACTATTAAAAAAAATACAACACAGAAGACCACAAGGTAATTCTGATATGTAGTAATGCTACTAAAATTATAAATGCGAAAGTTTGTGACGATGTATGTTTGTTACTCTTTCACGGAAAATCTGCTGGACCAATTGTTATGAAATTCAATACACGGGTAGAATATAACCTGGAATAATACATAGGCTACTTTTTATCCCAAAATTCCCATGGGAACGAAGCCCCGGGGCGCATATAGTGTTGCCATATTTACGACTATATATTGCTTCACGCACTGATATGCTTATTTGTTTCTGTTCTAAAAATATGATTAGATAACTTAAACAGCCATATTGGTGAAGTTTCGGGGAACTATGAGTAATGTTTGTAGTTAAGTTACGTCATAAATATGAATGTTGTTTAATTTCGGTTTAAACTTCATAAATGAGTGTCAAAAACCTTATGTAGATATATGTATAGCAGAATTTGCAACCCTAGGTGCAACATAGGAATCTATAGATGCATTTTGATTTGGCTGGAATATTTGTATTAACTAGCTGCGCCCCGAGCCTTCGCTTCCGCGGTAATATCGGGATGAAAAAAGGTCCTACGTTTTATTCCAGGCTATATTTTACTCTTTTACCAAATATCTTAACAATCCGTCCAGCAGATTTTGCGTGAAAGAGTAACAAACATACATACAAACAAACATCCTTACAAATTTTCGCATTTATAATATAAGTAGGATACAATAAGAGACAGAATTACATGGATCCGCTAAAAACCAATAAAACGTTATTTTAACGTTATTATTATAATTTTCACGCTCATACAAATGAAATAAGAATTGGACGCGTACACAATGGAAGTCCAAAATAAAAAACACACCATTTTATACTTTAAAACCGATTTATCTAAGCTACGCTAAATAAAATATCACGCCTCGAATTTTATCTATTGTGATGCTCATTATGAGTGTAATTATTGCTAAGCTTGATAAATTGCGAAAATATTCCTCAATAAGTATTAATGGCAGCCATATTTCCTTTTCAGTATAAGTAGCTTTTCTAAAAAGGCTGTGATATATCACGATTTCTTTCTTCACGATTCGGCATTTATATTTTTTATTAGCATTGGTAAAATTTTATAGCTGGTTGGATGGAGGTTGAACAGAAAAATATTAAATTGATTTTATATGACACCGAAATAATTAAATTCCATGTTCGAAAGAACTAATAAGGGACAGTACGAAATGGAAGTCAAACAAAAACCGGCCTGAAAAATTGAATGAGAATAATATAAACCCGTTCGAAATAAATATGAACCTCACTGAATACAAACGTCATACTCCAACCATAGATAAAAGAAATATTGTATTACACCAATATTTAAAGACAGCAAGCAGATTCTATTAAAAAAAAATAGGAACTACTGCTAATATGCATATTTGATGGACGTTGTTATTTAGGCATTGGTAGTTGTAGTCGACAGAAAGTACGATTCACAACTCTCAAGATACATACTCGTTAGAATCTGACTACTTTCATTTCTCGGTCAACAATGTACTTATAAAATAGTAATGTATTATAAATCAGACGAATATTTAGAAGTTTATCGAATTAACATCGATCATAAGAAAAACCTCTTTACGTAGGCTAAATATAAAACTAATTCTAAATGAACGCTTTTTTTCTGTGAGACGTTACATCATTTTGCTATAAGACAATGTTACTTCATGATGTTCTTCAAGTCATGGGATGCAAATGCAAATTGTTCTATCATAGACACAGAAAAAATATTTTAATGTTCTATACAACACCATATTTGTTAACCTTCCAAGGTAAATAATGTGTCAAATCGACATTAAAATTGGAAGAAATATCTAATTTTCTTTAATGTTAGTCTCGGAAATGGAGCAGGATGTTGAGGCGGGAACTCCGCAAATTGCTGTTTGGTGACAAGCAAAATGGCGGAGAGCACTGAAGGTAACATACTGTACAGCGCGGTATTAATCACTAGGGATGTCTGTGAATAAAAAGGTGTTTAATATAGTAAGTTGAAGTCAATTCAGTCTATATTTAAATTATAATTTCCTGCATTTTATGTCGACTACATAAGTTAAAGTGAATAATAATTATTTAACATGTTCACAGATGAAAACTGTTGTTGCGCTACTTTTTATTTATATGGTACGAGTAGATCAGGGATATATCCATCCAGGTACCCTACCAGGTGTGTCGCATGACTGCCTGCATGGTATAAAAAATTGTATAAAACAAACAGATGGACCACATAGCATGTATCAGGACGCATACGAAAACACATTCGAAGAATTGAATCAATAGACCTCAATTATAGAACTAGGCGTGCGCGAATGAAGTGTTACAGGTATGACATAATACAAAGTCAGCGTTAGGCAACCCTATTGGCTACACGAGCAACTCTTCAGAAGTTCGTAAACAAGGTGATCACAGTGACAGTGATCAGTTTCTCACACGAATTCGGCCAGTATCCCGCTTTAGTATGGAACTGTATTCGATGATAGCCCTTACGACTACTGACTATACATTTATGTAAAAATGTATTTCTATTAGATACGGAAGTGTTTTTAAATAGTACAGCCAACAGCACATCAACCTACCCAATTCGCCGTAATTACCACGCCATAGAGGTTCATGCAGGGTAACTTGATGTGCTGTTGACTGTACACTGAATTCCCCATAAATTTCTGTTGTCGAAATAGAACAGGTATCCAGTGAAATGCATAGCTGTATTCTATACTAGATGTTCGCTTCCGTTCCGTGGGAATTTTGAGATAAAATATAACCTATATCTTGGACAATGTACCTTTCCAATGGTGAAATAATTTTTGAAATCGGTTCGTTAGTTTCGTAGGTTACCTGCCTCAAACTATAAACATACAAACGCTTACCTCTTTTTAATAATAGTACAGATTTTATTACCTAGTGAACTAGGTAACTATTTATTTTTTGAAGAAGTATTATAAAACCATGATAACTCTCATATTACAAGTAAAAATTCTGTAAAATGGTTCACTTAGTTCACAAGACGTCTAGCGTAGTTTAACGACTGCCATCTAAAATTGAAGAATGGGGCTCTTGAAAACATAGCACTATTGACGGCAACGGAACGGACGTTTAACCGCCACGCCCTAAGTTACTTGTGCAATCGTCTCTGCAAACTGCACACACCACTGGTTTTTATGGCTACTTCAAAAGAGTTGCAATTTTTTGAAACGAAGTGAGATCAACCACAATAGATGTCATTGTAAATGTTAGTATCTAGTTGTACTATCTGTGGCAATCGTTGTTTTTTTCATCCCACTTGCATTGTCCAGCCGGTGCAGTGCAGCGGTATAGAAAATTGGCAATAACCGGTGCTACGGTAATGCAAAGCCTCGGGGCCTCCACGTAAGAAAACGTCTCTTTGGGCTACGAAGCTATTCCAAATTTAAACGTATCCAGTAAATGTTTTTTAACCAAATCCGCAAGCTAAATTGCAACCAGCCAGATATGTTGTTAAAAAAATATGTGACAAAGTGACAGTACAAGTACGTTAAAATTTAGTTCTTCGACTAGAAAGTTCAGTATCGCTGATCATAAAAAATGACAGAGACTTGTGCCCAACTTTGTCCCGATTAACTTGCACCGTCTGAAAGTTCCGGAGATGGCAAAACGGGCGAACGCTCAACTTACAAGTTTGATTAAGATGAGAATAAAATATGATAAATTAAATTTCGATTTATACACAGTAATGGATGTGTTGATGCACATGATATGAAAACATTTGGAGAATATTGTACCTAGATATTAATTGTAAAAGTAATGGCCTTTATTACATTAGAGCAATTTCGTTTGACCTACAAAAAACGCAAACGCACAGAAATGTAATTAATTAAGCTAGATTAGAGGGCAGTACACCGACTTTAATTTGCATGATGAGTTTCCTATTGACGTATACCCGGTATTACTACGTGTGGTTTTTCTACGAGCTTTTGTCAGCCAGTAGTAAATAATTACGAGTGGTCTTCTAAATGGATGAAGGTAGAAGCGCTGCCACTCACTGGCCTCTTCAGCGATTCACAAATCAGGCAGAATGCTCGAGTGTCATTGCCGTGGGGCTTTAAAAAGTCGCCCCATTTGAATTTTCAAGCGCTCGCTCTCATTCGATCCAGTTGTTGCTGTTTCAGAGTATTAACCAATCACATTAAAATATTTTGTTCTAAATGTAAAATTCAAATCGGAAATCATAGAGATTATAAACATAAAATAAGATATGGAAGAGATGTTCGAAAATTAAAAACGCAAACAATTTTTCTTTCTATTTTCTCATATATTTTTTAAATGTCTTAGAAGAAAATTAGGAACAATATTGCAATTTACGCTTACAAATAGTTATTTCATGTACAGACAGACGAAGCCAGTAACCAGTACGTAGGTAGTAGTGAATAAATCATAAGCATATGAATTACAGTTGGCAAACAGGAAATGAAACCCGTCACCAACCCGCGCTATCAGCCTAATTAGCCATTAAAAGTTTCAACGTCTGATTTTCCCGATTATTAACAGGTATTTGCTGATATTAAACTAATTTGCATGTGCTCCTCTACATATAAACTTTCTCCGTATCAATTTGAATAATATGAACTGGCTCCTCCGTCTCCATATAGGCATATATTCTTTTGACTAAATCATTCCCATGTACTTCGGTAAAGAGATAGGAAAAATGTAAGGTACATTTGCTATATAATTTTTACTTATTAAAAGAAAAAAAAAAACATGTTCAGAAGTTATTAGTTTTAATAATAGTCATAGCTAGCGTGATGTATGGGACGTGGGAGTTTGAAAACGTGATGACCATTTATCTTCTGGATTACTTGCACGCTGCTGCAGCCACCATGTAATGAGTTTTCCTTTTCTGTGTGAGTAGATTTAAAATTGGAAGACTATATTATTTTTGGGAGATCAGATTAGGTATAGTAATTTTTTCTTTTCTTCAGTTAGTTGTCAAATAAATTCCAGCATTTTATTTTATCAATGTGTTGTATCATATATAATAGAATTTGGCCAAGAAATATATCCATACCACCATACACAAATTGGGTCTTTCCGGCCCCGGTGTATTGTATTCAATCAGAATCAATAAGAATATATTTCATTATTATTTGTATGTTTTTTTTTTTAATATTAGGTATATTCTACTAAAACATACATTTGTGCCAGTTCAGCAACCAAACTAAGAAAAGCGAAGCCATTATATCTCACTGCTATTCTATACTCCTGTGATATTGCCGTTGTTCCTAGGCAACGGTGATCACTTACCATCAGGTGAATCGCTTGCCCGTTTGCGGCCGTATTCCACAAAAAACGCAGAAGGCCTACCACAAAACATAGTAACACGTTGAACAAAACACTTTTTCCCATATCGTGTATACAGAGTGTAAAAAAAAGAGAACGTGTGGACGCAATGACGTGCTACCTGTTTTATGTCTCATGGTAGCCTCCCAGGCACTTGATGAATTAGGTAACTGTAACCTGTGAGCTGAGTTTGAGGGAAAATAAACAACTCGTAAATTTTTAAGTACTTCACTACCCAATAAAACATCCCATAAACGTTATGCGGCCAGAGTATGTGATTAGGTCGGAATTAAAAAAAAATGTCGTTAATATTAAGTACTTTCGACCTAATAAAATATCCAATGAGCAGCTAAGCCAAACACGCTCCCACCAGATGCCATATTTATTATATTTGTACAGGCATATTGCAGAGTTCCGCTCAGGATATTGCAAGCGGCAGTAAAATCGAGAAATTAACTTACGGAGACACGACGGGTGGCACTTTACTTGAAATGATATAAAAGCTATCATAAAATTAAATATATATTATAGGGAGCTTCCCATGCGAAAATGCATCTTAATGCTATATATTATGCTTAAGCAGGACGAAACATAATATATTATTATATAAATAAATAAGCGACTGGATTAAAAGATCCTCTTTAACAATATATACGATAATCAACGATTTTTAAAAATTTTAAACATGTTATCCACTTGAAAACAACTTCGCTTCCGAGGGCTTGTTGTAATGAAAATAAGTTTAAAGAGTCTCGTTTTACTCAATTTGTTTTAAAACTAAAAAATAAACAAAACGTTACACTAGATAAACGACTTTAAGAGATCATAGCATTATAGTCCCGAAAATTAAGTCACAATTCGTCAAGGATTTTGGTGGCCACATATTTCTTTTATCTATGGTGGCCACCGATGTTTTTTTAGTAAATTATGACAACTGTGTCCGTTAGAAAGTAACTCTAATAAAATTAATTATTTGGTGGAGCATGAGATCCTGCTGTTGTTTAGATTTTTAATTTTTTTAAAATGTGATTGATGATGGTGCTAGTGTGAGGCTTGGCCAGTCTTAATGTACAATGAAAAGAAAGAGACAACATTACTATTTTATCGTGAGATAAGAAAACGCCGGCAGGAGAATTTCAAACTTTAATTTTTACTTAATTATTTTTCCAGCAGCGATCTCCTTGAATGCACTAGAACGCACCGCTTTTTCTCATTACAAATATTTAGTTTTGCACTTTAACAGTAATTTTATAAAAGCAGCTAAATTAATTTACGAGCTTTAAATGTTTCAAGTTTCCAACTAACTTTTTACTATCGTAACTTACCGTTTATTATATGAATAATGCCGGGTATATATATGTAATTATATTGGTACGTATATTCAGTTATGGATCCATTGGAAAGGACTCGGCCCTTTGAGGCAATCATGGGCTAATAACATACTATGGCATTTTTTTTTCATTAATTTATTGAGGGGTTGGTAGTATTGACAGAAGTATCAATAGAGATTTTTGGAAGAAGGGAGGGGGAGGTCTTTGTCCAGCATTGGAACACAATAAGCTAGTTAAAAATATTCTAAAGTAACCTTTTTGAAAGGTTGTTGATTTTTAGACTTGTTTTTAACGAATGAACTCAATGTGTAAATTTGCACATAATGCGTCTGAAATAATTTTTAATTATAACTCCCCTCCGTCTGTGGTCGAGAGTTAAAATACGGTATTTCATAATATTACATAATGAATCTTAATTACAATCACGATCTTATTACAACTTTTTAAATGCTTAAGTACGCGTAAAGAATATGAATATTCAATTTCGTAACAAGAATTTGATAATCTCTGATTAGGGTAGGTACTCCCTAAATTACTTCATATTAATGTCTCAACCTGCCTTCATGAATAGTCAATAACATTTATTACGCACATTTCCCCACGTAGTCTCACGGGAACAACACTTTTTTTTAAACTAGGGGTAGCTTATTGTACATGTAATTCTTCGCACTCCTAACCATACGTATCTGTATGCCTCTCGATCAAGAGCAAGGTAACTTGTCATGACTTGAAACGTATTTGAGTAGATTGATGTGCTGTCGACTGTAATCGTGAATAGAACTAGACCAAACGGCTATCCTATCCAATAAATCGAATTCCCTAGTCCCTTACTACTTGTATATTTTTTATATATGATGTTGCGTAACTGATTGATTGCCAATTAGCGCCCAAGTCACTTGACGTCAATTTGCTGTATTTATATAGACTTGTATGACGTATACACACTTGCATTTTTTTAGTTGAGTTATGAATAGTTTGGGATGAGTAAGAAGACCTGAATACGGACCAACTTATTAATTTTAGCTACAAGTCAATAACAAACAGTAAAAGAACATTTTTCAGAATGCAAGTTTTTCTTAAACATACCAGAAGGTGATTTTTTTTTCTTGTCTATACACATGTTTGTTTCCAAATGCCGGTCATCTTATCAAGACATGAGCCTCATAGGAAGACCTCAAGGTTAGATAAGTTTTATTTTTAGAAATTTGAACCTTGTTAGTCCTATCTTTAACATTTTATGCCACATTTCTCAAATTTTTAAGGTTTATATTTTCAGCGGAAACTGAACTTCGAGCCATGGGCTGCCTGTCGTTACATATGAAATGAAATACATTTATTTGCAGGTAAATACGGTAAAAATACATGTTCGGACAAAATTTCAGTTTCATTTGATCAAGCGTGTTGCGCCAACAATCGGCATGCAAATTTTCAAGAGTCCATGTATGTAGTAATAATTAAAAAATATTATAAGCTTAATAAAACAAAATTTAAATAAAATGATGGAGTTAGGTATGTCAATAGTTAAAATTTAGACAGGTACATCATAATGAAAAAATATTTGAAAAATTATTATTTGACCTGTAGCGGTCAAAACTTAAAACTAAAATATTACTATATTCATTAATAGTGTAGAAACAATTGGTGACCAGCAATGTATTCAGTTGTTTTTTAAACTTCGAAGATGGTAGTGACTTCAAACTCTCTGGCAAATGGTTATAGAGCTTTATCGCCATATTATAACTGTTCTTTTGATACGACGTCATAGAGTGTGATGGCACTACCAAATTTATATCTGCAGCGTGCATATACGTCTGCAGCCCACCTATTCCTTTGATTGAATTTACGATATAT
This sequence comes from Plodia interpunctella, assembly GCF_027563975.2. Classification (NCBI taxonomy): domain Eukaryota; kingdom Metazoa; phylum Arthropoda; class Insecta; order Lepidoptera; family Pyralidae; genus Plodia; species Plodia interpunctella. The sequence goes on along the minus strand of NC_071311.1, from coordinate 2,712,646 downwards.
GTAAGAGAAAGTCAGAGAAACAGTCAAAACCAGATTCGTTTCATCCTTTCAACATTTCCCACGCCTCTTTCTTGGCGCCATCTATCGGAAAATGTAAAAACAATATCTGTGAGTTTTCCAACCCCAGCAACCAAGGAGCGGAAATAGGGGTAAAACAGGAATCGCATATCACCGAGATTCTTAAGAAATTCATAGATGGCGTTGAAAGTGTTTTCGAAGGAAGTTTTCATTGCAATGCTGTTAAAGCCATGACCCATTGCTTAGTGGTACTCCGTACCCTTAATAAAAGAATAGATCGAATCCCATTTTGAAGAAATATTTTCTTGCATATAGAGAAAAAATGGGTTAAAGTAAAATCATTTGTCTTCTCCGCACCATATATGGTGAATGACGCATACGAGAAATATATTTTTGTTTATTAAAACAAGTGTAAGAATTTGCGAGCTAGCATTTCTACAAAAAATATTTGGAGCAAAAATAAAGAATTGTATAGGCATTTAGCCAATCAAGATCAGATGAAAGTTGTCGATTATAGCCAAGCCCTCTCGTTTTCGATGGGAAATTCGTGCTCTAGGTGGCTACAAGAAATGGGTCACAGAACGAGCAGCGTTCTTTGAACTGTTTCAAGAAAGATGGGATCTAACAGCCAAGCCATAATTTTACATTATTTCCTGCCTGTATGTATTAGGTATTAGATATGTCCAATGCTATTTTGGATGTAATGTGATTGTTAAACAGGGATCATTTATTTATTTCTTAAAACATATTTTTTTCGAAAATAAATATTGGGGTATCAGTCGGATTGCCTAAAAAAACGTCCTGACATACATTACTTAGGTACTCGAGAAATAAATAAAAATATGTTCCTCCGTTTCGAGCTAAGAGTTACTTAGAATCATTATAAGATTTTTTTTTATTTCAATCATACAAAACAAACAGACCTCATCATTAAATATTTGTCTTTAATTGATCGAGGACAAAATAAAAAAAAATTATTTCTCAATTTATTCCTACATATTAAAAAAATAATTGATTGCCAATCGATTCGAATCAGTGATTCCGACTCCAAAGAAATATAAACCAGGACAAGAAAACATTTTATATTATTATTTGGTTTTATTTACAGTAATATAACCAAAGCTCATACTTGACCTCGGAAGTCAACTAAATATAATTTTAAGTTATTCACTACCATTATAGCATTATCGACTTTGGTACCATTGAGGTCCGTTTTATTATTGGAACGAACGAACTCCTTCTGATTGTGCTCTAGGCCATCGTTTTAATTTCATGATCACTATTCACACCTTGAAAGATATGGTAATCATTACACAATTCCCACGAATTATCATTATAAGCAGGTCATGATATATGCTTATAATGATAATTCGACTAAATAGGTGCCATGCCTAATAATACAAAATCCACTTTTTAAAATGATAAATATGGGGGAAATGTAATATTCCTTTGTTCGGAAGTTAATAATAGTGGAAGGATTAGAATTTACACTGCGCATACACAATAGTTCCGTTCCTTGTGATTTACGAGTTCCTGTGTTGTCGTATTGAATATTAAAATTGAACAAGGCTTAAATCATTTATCGTTGGAAATTCACTATAGCCCATTACTGCTAATAAATTTTGCTCAACATGGTCAAGTAGCAATAGTTGCCACTATTGCTAGTTTATTCGTAGGTGGCAAGGCTTGTGCGTGGTGTTTGCTGTACAGATTATAAGTCCGAACCGACATGGATTTTATATTGGTATTGATAGTGTACGATGTCAATTCAACACAAACACTGAATGCAACTAAAAGCATTGCTCAGTCTTGTTCCGTTGCGACGACGTAGCACGTTGTGGCTCACATTGATGTGCGTTGACGTACGTCAAATCTCGATACAATACGTACAATTTCTGCGTTGTCCGTCGAGGGATATTAACATTTGATTGATAGCTTGCCTGAGCTCGATTTTTAGTCCTAGTTTGTGTTGTATGGAAAAAAACCATTCACAAATAATAATAACATGACGAAGGATTACGGAGCGCAACGGAGTAATGGGGCATGGCTCTAAATCATATTACTACTTTGGTAAAGTTCTTCTTCTTGTCAAGTCGGAATGGTTATTCAGACGATGTTCGACCAGTATGTGCCCACGCTGATCGCTCTGTTGTTGACCTCGTTCAAATGCTCCATAGTGCAGGAGTTGAGATATACAGCAGGTGAGTCATAACTTGAACAGCACCGAAATCACACTAGTTATTTAAGTTAAAAAGTTTTGGAAAAGTTTAAACAAACTGATTATAATGTCCACTCAGTCATCGAAATAACGATTGTTTAGTTGGTATTGTGTTTCAGTGACAGCTACCGTTAGCTGGAATACCGCTAGCCAGGCATTAGAGCATCGCCCTTTGAAGTCAGGGTGTCAGAATCGTTACATGCTCTGATAATAATGATCATTTTCCCACGATCTTTCGAACAGTTTTAGAACAACTCCAGTAGCCGAATCGTTATTTCAAACAACTTATAGTTGTATTCATGCCTATGGATTGTGGTCGTTTTGTAGAAAGTTATGTGTATAACTTTCTTGGCGATTATTATTGTCTAGTTGGAGACGCTCGAGCAAGCATCACACGGGTGATAGCTCCTCCGATTCTGAGATAATTTCACTCATTTTTCCGATAAGTTTTCAACTTTACTAATGACATGGTGTGCCGTGCCTTCTCCAAAATCAATATAGAGATTAACAGACATTCGAAGAGATGTAGAACCAGAACCACGAATGAAACCCTGCAGACGCGGCGCTATAGCCGCTGAAAACAACAACATGGCCTATCTGTTAAATCGGGAGTTTTGTGTAGCATATCTTGCAGCGGTCTTGGAGAATAATGCATTTCATTTAACGGGTTTTCAAAATATTTCCCAATTATATTTGTCTATTTTCATTTCGCCCATGTATAAAGATATCAGCTCTATCAAACACCATTCAATTTGTATTTGTTTACGGACGATCGTTGGATGACATAACGGTCTGTAATTTAAACATTGAAACAATCATCTCACTAGCAAAACAATATTTCTTATTCATAAAATGCGAATATGCATTATGGTATAGTGCGCTCAACGTAATCTTTTTGCTTACTATTTGCTTTAATTAACAAGAATCGTTTTGATGAAAGTGCTCTTTAATGATGCGAAACATGCTACCTAGATGTATTATCGAATATCCATCGAGTTTTATAAAAAACAGTAATTATTCTGGTTAAATTAACAACTTCTTATGCATCAAAAACAGTTTTGTAATATTACAAACTACTTATTTGGGTGACAGATATTTATAGATATGTAGACAAAAATGTTTATGTTAATAATGCAATGTTTTTATAACTGTGATGAAGGTAGAATACAACATAGGCAACTAAGGATGCCGAAGACCGTGCGAAATGGAGAAGAAAAAGTAGGGAAGCGGACCTGACGTTCATTAGTGGAGGCAGGAACTGAGAAACGCTAAGATGAAAGAGAAGGTGGAACACAACGCTGTCCGAGCGAAATATTGATTTATTTTATACATGTCTAGACAAACGTAATTCTTTTAATTCTATCCTACTAATAACTATTATAAATGTCAAAGTTTGGATGTTTGTGAGGATTTAACTTGGATACAATCTAGAATAGTAGATATATATTTTATCCCGAAATTCCTACGAGAGCGAAGCCCAGCTTGTAAAAAAATATTTCTGCGCAATATGATCTGCTCCATCTGGCCTGGTGATGACGAATGTATATGTACATAAGTATTAGCCTACATTCCTAATTACAAAATGACAATTAATAACTCCTTGAGAAGACTGAGGTCATCGCTGATGGGTGCAACCGGCTATAATCATGATAATTGTCCCAATGACGTTCATAGCCACAATTTCAATGATTTTGTTTTATAATAACATGTTAATAAATAAATCCACTTTTTTCTGATAAATAAATAATTGATGGTGAATTACAATTTTTTATCAGTGTTGCGATTAGATTGATGGCACACCTGAAATCAGTCATGTGTGTGTGATAGACATAATCTGTCCAGTCATCGCAATAAATCCGCGAGTAAGAATATAATAATGCCGGGAACACACTATCGCCGAACTTGGACAGATGCATGAACGTTGGAGCCGGCATAAGGTTCTTGATTATCAGTAATTAAGTTCTATGGTTCAAAGCTATGGCTAAGTTCGTAGTGCTGACACTCTCCAGTCACCCTAGCCTCCAATTGCGTTAGTAACTTCAGTTGGATCGCTTACTGAACTTCGATAAATCCGCTTTTTTACCGTTTCGGTATCGCAAAAATAGTTTGACAGATTCTTAGAGTGAGCGTTGTCAAAATAAAAAAAATACAATAAGGTACAATAGTGATCGAGAAGTTATCAGTGCGATTGGGCTTATCTTTGTTGGTAAACTCAACACACGTGAACAGTGGAAACAATATGGTAACTTCCCATTAGTAGGTAAATTCAAAGAAAAAAATATATTTTAAGAAATGATGTCTGAGATAGAGTAGTATAGTAAATGTTGTTATTATTAGCCCTTCACAATAAACGAGTAGCGCATTCATGTTTGCTGTTAGGCTATCATTTACAAACATGTAGATTTCAGTCATCAATCGTGGAATCATCAACGGGCAATAATCGGGTCGGGTATCAAATCGAGTAGCGTGTGAAGCGGATGGCGCGTGTAGATGCGCCCGCGCTCCCGTTACTTATCGGACTGCTTCCTGGCTGGATAGAATATCCATGTTTATGATCACTTATCTGGCGTATCCATTTCGCTTTGGCATAACAATAATAATATGTCATCATCAGTCAATTGTTTTTCGACAAAAGTAAATAAACGTCAAAAGAAACACTAGTGCTGATGGCACTATAGTGTGCTATTTGATATATTTTAATTTCATTGACTTAAGTCTTAATATATAAGGTGACTACATTGACTGAACATGTAGACTATATGTATAAAAATATAGAAATTATAAAATCTAAGAATCAATCTTTTTTTTGTATCGCTGGCCAGTGATAGATAAGATAATCAGCCAAGACTTCTAGCTATTTCAGGAATTGGTCTCCCCGCGAGAGGAGCTGCCACCTGGCTATGAACAGCGCTGACCTATCGAACTCGCTTAACTAACTGCGTTACTCATGTGGGCCTGTGTCAAGATAGTCCATGGGGTATGCTTGATAACTTCGAAAACACATGCGGTGTTGGTGGTGGTCAAAATGTGGTGTCTATTCGCAAACAATGCTCGTTTGTCCTGAATGAAGCCCATTTTCGGGAAGATATGATTTGAGTTGTTCTCGTTGTCAGCATCGACGCGCAAAGTAGAAGAATGTAGGTACAAGCTACCAATATGGTACCTACACACATTTTATAAAGTAGGTGGGTACTTTCTACTAAGATCAGGTCAGTGATGCATATAGCATGCCAATGTAATGTGTGTTGTGTTCAATTGTGCATGCAGTCAGGTGAAAAAAGCACTGTGGTTAACGCCTGAGCAGTGAAAGCAAAAGTCACTTCGATAATAAAATTTGTCAGCTAAAGAATCGTTATCTATTCGAGTATTATGATAAACATTGCAATCGATAAAATATGTAATTGATAATAGTGGCTCATGAGCTGGCTCATGAGCTGGCTCATGAGCTGGCTCATGTCTGCAATACAAACACGAGGTAACAGCGTCTGCGCCATCAACTGTAGGCCACCAAGGAGAGTCATAAATTTTAAATCTATCCATGCAAGTTATGACTTGCATGTATTATTAGGTGTACAATACCACAGGTTCATCATTGGTGATGATGATCAAACCAATGATGAACACCTAGTAATAAAACAATGTACTTAATGGGAAAACTAATAGATTTCCATGTAAGACTAGTTTTCTTTCGTTAATTACATGGCCATACATGGCATATTAGAAATGGGTACAGTAATTATCCACATGTGTAAAAAAGGAATCATCATCAGCATAGCGATTTTAATGTTCTCACTGTTTGTGGCAGTTTATTCCAATTTGTGCACTTGGGTGACATAGGTAAACAATGGAATTTTAGTCTCATTACACCAAGGTGGTAAGTGATTTGACTAGTCTCCTCTGTTCATCTTGGCATCAATTCCGAGATCTAAGGTAGAAAGCTATTTATCAGTTGGCAACAAGAACAGACCAAATCATGGAAAAAGAGATCCAGAAAAACAGGCTTAGTCCGCAGAAAACCCAGAGTAAGACACCTCTTGCACAATGTATTTCATGTGTTCTCATGCACCAAATATATATTTTTTGTATGACCTGAGAAAACAGTTTCCATTCATTCATACACAGATGTAAAAAAATATGACTATTTCATAACGGACATTTGTCAGCCATAAACAGAAGGCGCACTGTCTTATTCCAGAAGTCAAAACAATAGTAAAATGACAAACACATGTGTTTTGATAACAATTACCATTTCTTTCTTGTTTCTCAGAGCGAAGGAAGTTTGGAGATTCGAGTTCAATGAAAATAGGAACAATCAATCAATAGTACTTGCAACTGGACAACAACAGATCTAATTTTTTTTTATAAGGTGTGTAAGTAATTAAGAAAATGAATTCTAAATCAATTTCATCAAGAATAATGTAAGATAGCGGATTGAGAGAAAAAAAATCAGTTATGGAAAACAGACAAGAATTGTCAAAATGAACTAAATGGGAAAATACATTCATTATTCCAGAAGAGTTAGATTTTAATTAGAGTGAGGATATTGATTTCGTCAGTGAAAACTAGTTTTCATTTGGTGTAATAATGAATTTGGATTGGATTGAAACTAGTTTCATAGGACTAATCCTCATAGATATATTTGTAGAATTTTGTTTGTTGCATATAATTATGTATATTTCTAATTTAATAACTTATAAAAATGTTGAGAGACCTTTGCCCACCAAAGAGCGAACAGGTTAAAAAAATAAATATTTGAAAATGTAATCCCTAAAACTCATTAGCAGACACCAAATAAAATTTTGTTTTTAATTTTTGTGAGGTATTGAACATGTTGTACTTTTCCAGACAATACCATAATTTCTCAGCTGTAAGTACCACAATTAACAAAACTGTTAATTCTTGACTGATTGTTCAATATATAATCAAAGTCTTATAAATCAATTTGAAGCATAACTTTTATGTAATTAAGCATTGCAAATTAATTAGTATATACCCATTAATTGTTCTTCATTAGGTATACAATGATTGACCATGTCTCCAAAAATAATTAAAAAATAGAAATACAAAAATGGGGTTTTGAAGTTGTTTATTTTATTGAACTGAATAATTTCCATGAATTACAGATTCTAGCATTCTGGTAACAGGTATAGGTTAGGCTGGTTATAGGTACTTAGGTATGTATGCTTGTCAGAATAAGGACAATGTAGCTGCAGCAAGTAATCTTGATTCTTGGAATTGACAGGATAGGATGTGGGAGGGATGTCTGCAGAGGAAATAAATTATAATTCAAATTAATTAGTTTACTACATTTATCATCTTATAGTTTACTCATTGCCGATGTTTTTTTCTCACTATTCATCAAATAGGTATAAAAAATCTGGGAATATTTTGATACAAAACAAGATTGTGATAAGTACCTAATTCTTACATGTTAAATATTGATAAAAATGTACTTACCACTAAGAATTATGTTGTGTGAAAGTCCTTTGAAATCCAAATTTACAATCACACTGCCCTATAACAGCGTCCAAAGACTATTTTTAGAAAAAAATCACGATTTATCATAACCATAACACAGCATCACTTTCATTGATTTCACAGGGAAAAATAATGGTTGAAACGAAATTTCAAATTACACAGTCACTCACTTTTAATGAAAAGTTCATAAATTACGAATTCGAATAAGAAACAAGATAGAAAAAAAAATTAATCACGGTTGTAGGTCAAAACAAAACAATGAATGATTTCAAAATAAAATCTAACCTCGAGATTAATTTAGAAACGTCACTAGTTTAGATCCTATGGGATGGAAGATCCAAATTAATTTATTTTCAGTATTGTTTATTACAAGATTTTAAATACAATTAATTTTAAAAAATTAAATACGAATTTTACAGCACAGTCGCGTTTGCGTACGCAAAGCAAAATGTCAGATAAAACAAAACTTTTTTACTGGCTCGCTAGCTGGCTGGGTCGCCGGTCTCTGAGAACGAGCGAGCGAAGATATGAGAAAACCACTTGTGTGAGAGAGATAGAACGCCAATAGTGATGTGCCGTCGTCGTCAAATGGATGACATTCACGTTATTTGTATTAGGGACTGGGTAGGGCTGTCTGATAAAAAACTCTTGTAGTGATAATTCCGTTCATATTATGTAATGTAAGCCACAATAGTATTTTCTTAGTTCGTTTTTATTTTAAACCCTTTACTTGGGGTTATGGTTTTCAGATTGATTTTTTGACATGTACTGTAGTGTGTGATGCAAAATGCTAAATTTCATATTTTTGTTGGTTTGATTGTAATATTTAACTTAAGAAAAAACATATATAAATTTAAAATAATACAAGAAAGATACAACGATGGACTTATCCAATGTAATCTTTTATATACAAAGTGATAGGCTGAGGGGACGTTGTACGCTAGTTAGCTAGGCTAGACAGTAAAGCTATTTAATATTACCAATTCATATAGAGTGCTTATATAATTTTAGGGCAACTATTTAGTCTTATGTCGCTTATTTTAGTTGCATCTTTTGATCGCATTGTTTCCGGATTTCTCAGTCGTTGAGCGTCGGAGCCCAGGATCTGCTAGACTTGTTCAGGTTGACTTCGAACTTTGATTATTTTCACAGCTGAAAAAGTAAATTTAGTTTTTCTACTTGATACCAGTATCTCTTTGATTTGATATTATTTCTGCATTCTGAGTACTGACCGTTCCTGAGGAAGAGTCTAGGCAGAAGGACGGAAAGACGGACAACGAAGTGTCCCGTCTTATAAGGTTCGGTTTTTACTTTTTGTGGTACGTAACCCTAAAAATCTTATATATAAGTTATGTTAGTATGGTAATGTTGCGAATTTGATCAAAGTTGAAGGTCAAGTTATGAGCTCATGACGATTTATTATGAATGGCAATGATTGAGGTGATGCAAAGTAGGTACTTGTATGTTGTACAATTCGCGGCACATATGTTGAACCAAAGTGGCGGCTGTCATCTTAGGTTTAATTGATTCAACAAATGTTGAGAATGTGGAGAATGTTTATTTTAAAAAAATAATCAAGAATTTGAATTTCGCAGGTAACCACGGAAAATCCTTTACTGAAAACCTGTGCTGACGGCCGCTATTTTTGTTCAACTTAAGTGCCGGGGATTTGTACTTAGTTCCGCTTTCGAAATGATGGGCCGGCGCAATACTACATAATATACCACTAGCTGTTGCCTGCAACTGTGCCTCTACTGCAGGTAGAGCTGTAGCCTGTGCTGTGTTCCAAACGTTGCGGTATACATTGTTGGTTTTATGTGTTTGCCGAATAAATGATTTCTCTTTCTTTCTTTCTTTCTTTCATTGTGGTAAATAAAAGCGCTCATATAAACTACGCAATGTAATCCCGTCAGCATCTGACCGAGTACGGTGGTAGTGTGTAGCCGGCATAAAGTGCATCGGTAAAGTGTTAAAAATGATTGCTTGGTTTATTGGTGCCAAATTATATGCCTACCATTATCAGTAGGCAAAGTTGTAAGTACATGTCAAATTTCGAATTTTTTATTCATTCGGTGGATGTTATATGCTATGGACCAAGTAATAAAAAAATGCCCGCGAGACTTGAATAATCCAAAATCATAGAGCCACGATACGAATTTCTGTAAAACCGTTTATGAGGATGATGTGTATGTATGTTATGTATGTTTGTAACTCTTTCACGCAAAATCTAAGATTGTTAAGAAATTTGGCACACGAGTAAAATATAATCTGGAATACCACATAGGGTACTTTTTATCCCAACATTCCCACGCAACATTTCCATTTCCACAGCGCTATCTACTGTGTGGAGGACACAATGTACGCACGAGTCAGCGTTCCTCTTATAGGAAGGTCTAGAAGTTCCTTGCCCATAGGCTACAGTTGTGGAACAAAGGGTTGCTAAAAAAAAAAGGACAATTTGAAAACATTGACAAGTTATTTTTGTAATACGTGACGATGTGTACGAAAATAAATAGGTTATTAAATTAAATAAAATTAAATATTAAATATATTAGGACAAACCACACAGATTGAGCTAGCCCCAAAGTAAGTTCGAAACTTGTGTTATGGGATACTAACAAACCGGTACTATATTTTATAACAAATACATATATAGATAAACATCCAAGACCCGGGCCAATCAGAAAAAGATCGTTTTCCATCATGACCCGACCGGGGATCGAACCCGGGACCTCTCGGTTCAGTGGCAAGAACTTTACCACTGCGCCACCGAGGTCGTCGTACATAGGTAACATTTAAACTTGTATCGGTATTATCATTATTTGCAGATTTGCGCACAATCTGTAATAAAAGTTCATCTTTCTTTTTAACGTACTGAAATATATAAATTGCAGTCACAATAAGGCTAAAGAATGTCCTGAAGGGAAGATGAAAATTTACCTCTACGTGGAATATTACAAGACTCGACTTAAAAATACGTCCATATTATTAAATTTACACTTGATGCATTTTTGAAATGCTCATGAACTTTGCCAGTCTTTAAAGGAAGCGACCGTTATCCCGACACTATTTCCATAGGCTTGACGTTGAGTCTCTTCGCTAGCGCCGCACTGGAGTCAATTTGCTGCTTGACGTATGATACCGTCCCACGATCTGCTGTTTCTTGGGCGTTCTTCTTTTCTTTGTCGCCGGGAGCTAGCACTGGCAGGCTAGGATCCGTCTGATAAAAAAAGAAAAGTTTTTTTTACAAAAAAAGGAGTATTTGATTGACGCAAGCTTTTATTGCCCAAGAGATCTTTCAAAACGTTACAAAAAATCAAAGGATTTAGTATAAGTAGGTTTGCAAGTCACTTCGATATCGAATCGATTCGGAGACACAGCGCAGTGATTGGTTAGCTACGTCTTACTTCGAATCTACTCGACGGTGAGTTGTAAATAGCATAGTCGCACTACGCACAAAGTGCAGTAAACCGTTGCGGAGTTCTTTCGTTGGGAGCCGATCCTGGGTGGCCCAGTTGGTCATGCTTATCATGTGCTTATCTTATTGTTATGGATACTTAAGCGATGTGGAAAATGTAAATACCTACCTAGCGAAATTTAACTTACAAGATGATAAAACCCTATGTGCTGCTCTAAGTACATACAACACGTGTACATCATCAAAATCAATTCAAAATGAAGTGGTAAAATAAATAAGGGTAGACGGATGATGACGATACCGGCTCGAGCTGCCTCCAGTGCTGAATGCAGTCGGCGAGGCGGTCCCCGAAGCCGGGCGCGAAGCTGCCGGGGTCGACGGCCACGAAGCAGTGCCCCAGGTCGGCCGGCCCGCCCGCGCCGCTGTGCGACCACGACCGCACGTGGTGACCATACTTTGCACCTGAAATTATTGTGAAATCAAGGAGACTTATCCATTTTACATGTTTTTTACTGTCAAAGCCAGTTTGTGATTGTGTGTTCGTTATTAAATTTTTGGATCACTCTCGTACTATGAGACTGCAACGCACGCACGTAGTACAGTGCTTTGTGCTCGCACATTAGCGCCACTCAGGGTTTCACTCCATTGTTATCATTTTCTTTTAATTTAAATATATAGGTACAGTCAACAGAACACCGCTATTACCATAAAGCACCATAAAGGCTCATGCAGGGTGACTTGAAGTGCTGTTGGCTGTACTGGACAAAACATAGTTTCATTTTTAATGGGGCGAATGGAATTTTAAGAATCGTCTCTTTTTTCTTTAGTACTTACTCTGCGATATAGCTTATGGTGGAGTTACCTGATGAAATTCCACAGAACAGTTCCACCATGGCAGCCAAGCCAAATCCTTTGTACCCAGACGTCTTCTCACCTCCGCCTAGCGGCATCAGGCAGCTTGTGTCAAAGGCCTGCGGGTTAGTTAAATATTTTAACAATTAAGGGTGGGTTGCACCGTCAAATTTGACATTGACTTTAACGTGCGCAGAAAAACGCAATGTAATTTACGCCATTTTATCTAAAGGCGAGTGGCGCGGTGGCCGTCTAAAATCAACGTCAAATTTGACGGTCCAAGTCACCCCAAGTAATTCCACTTGTCTTCCACGTTGGTCTGAGAGCGAACGAGCCACGGTGGTCTGATTCTCTTACGAAGTAACTAGTTAGTAATCTAGGTCATACTCGCTGGTATCTCATGCTTCACATACCAATTGTGCATCTGTAGTTTCCTTGCCGTCTGGTCCCTGCGCCCAACCGCTGGGTATGGGTTCACCTTTTCTTAGTTGCATCTCTATCTGTTTGATAAAACAAACAATTTTTCAGAAAAAGTCGTTTAGGATAATTCACCCGTAGTTATATAAATTTAAGTCGTAAATATTCTTTCTAAATACATATATTCACGACACAGCATTTGGGGCTTCTTAGCACCACTACATACGAGTATCTATTACATACATCTGAAATTTAAACACGGTTATTCCATTATTTAAGAAAAACGTCAAGAACGTCGTAAAGAAGGTCGGTTTGACGACCTGACGGTCATCATACCAGACTGCTACACTGGAGGTCCCGGGTTCGATCCCCGGTCAGGTCAAGATGGAAAATGATCTTTTTCAGATTGACCTAAGTCTTGGATGTTTATCTATTTGTATATATTATAGAATATAGTAACGTTGAGTTAGTATCCTATAACAAAAGTTTCGAACTTACTTTAGTACTAACTCAGTCTGTGTGATTTGCCTTTATATATTTATTTCTTTATTTATCTTAGCACCTAAAGTACTTGGTCAATATTCACCTTTCCGACAGCAACGGCTGTGGTGGCCATGTCCAGGTAGAAGGATTCTCCTTGTGACGCTGGTGCCACCACGGACAGAGGGTTGGTGCCTAGGGCTGACTGAAAATGTCAATAAATGTAACTCATTAGTCAATGATTACTTATATATTTTTGAAGCACTGGCGTAAACTGAACTTGTAGATGGGATTACGTCGGCCTTTAGAGAATATACTTGGAACATACTTGGCGTAAAACTGGGTATCTTGATACTGAATAAACATAATTATGATCATTAAGGCTTTTGCCCAGCAGTGGGGCTTAAATGAGTAAAAAAAAATCATTAAATTTTATAAGCTATACAAGGAAACAAGGGAATATTGGCATATGGTCTCCAGAAATATTTGCGACATAAAGTTGGTAACTTTCGCGATCGAAATTGTATGAGTTGAAATTTTGAATAAAAAGGAATGAATATGATTCAATAAAGAGTTTTTTCTTTCCTTATCAAAGAATCACGTTCAGGCTTCATAACTTGTTTATTGTTCATTTATCCTCAATCTCTCGGTGACAAATATCATTAAAATCGGATGCAAACCTGTTTACTTCTTGTGGGGGCCAGCAGTGGTGAAGTGTTGGTGAACGCCATGCCTATAAGACCCTTGTCAGCTGCTTTCTGAGCCCAGTAACCTGCCATGCCGTTGTGGTTTGATCCTGAAACATAAAATTCATTATAAAAAGTTCCGATCCCGTGAACACGAAAGTAGTTTAAATGAATTAACGGAGAACGCGCCGCACTCTTTCGCTTCTGAGCTTTGTTCTCTGTTTCTGAGTTGAAGCCCAAGGTTCGCGTTCTACTTTGTCTCCTCCACTTCGCACGGTCGTCAGCATCCTCAGTTGCCAGACTAATGGTCTTTGATGACATCAACCAGGGACCAGTAGCGGATTCACGAGTAGGGCGGCAAATTTAAAATGTTATTAGATTTCACCAAATAACTTGTCCAATTGAGAAATTTGAACGTTTTTACTCATCTCCTGTACTCTCTTGTATCGCTCATACACATACAAAAGAACGCATCGCATTCAACCGTAATTAGGACATACTACAATTAAGCAGTTGAATAGTAACAAAGCAATTAGATTCAATCCGTGGAAGTATGACGTCATTTAATACATTAGGTTTTCGTGCACGTACAACTGTTAACAGGATTAATTAATATTTTGTGTCAACAGTATACTTTTTTTTTCCTAAGAAAATTGTTTTCGATGAAGAGTGTTTCTGCAGTAGATACCCCTTACCAGAAGAACATATAAAACTCTATTCGATTGACATAATCAGTGCCATCATGCTATCAAATATAATTATCAATAGTTCTATATCATAATAGAGCTATGTAGGTTGTGTATACAACAAGAGATAAGATAGTTAAGATAGACATACATTCGGTCAGTGACTGATACAAATAACATGGATTTTTACTTCCAATCCTCCCACGATTGCACACCTATCTAACTATAATGAAGTAAGTATGGTAATAATATGACGTGAAAGTCGAAATTCTAAATAAACGCTGTAAGTTTGATCGAAATTTTACATAGTTCTGGCTCTCTCTTAGGAATTAGTTCTTGTATCAAAATTAAGAAAATAAACAAACGTGTCCACCTTGAATTGTATGATTGCATTGTTAAACAAGTACATATTCACAATTTTATAAATAAATCAATACTTCAATATCCTTAACTTACATAATATGTTTAAGTCTTTGTTCTGTCAATTTAGTCTTGGCAATTTTTTTTTGTAAAATGGTTCCAAGTATCTGGGAGCAAACCAAAAATCAACTTTGGCATCATAATGAGAATTTTAAATTTACTTACTTTAGTGGTGATTCTAAAAAATAATGTATTGCATATCCTCGTAATAATAAAAAATTTGGTTCGTTGGAAATTATAAATAGTTTAAATTGGCTGGTTCAAATGATCGATATGGAAATCCTGGTGTTTAAAATAAGTGATAAGTATTCACCAATGGTGTTAAACGTAACTTAATTCGGACATCTGCACTGGTTTCGGCATAGCAAAATAGAATAATGCGACATCTAAGTTTACGTAGGTTTATTAAACATGTATTTTGCATGCAACCATCGCCTACCAGCATGTATAAGAAATTTCTGTCCACGATTCTCCTCAACTCCATCCCTCACTTTCACTAATCAGACCTCAATAACTTACCTTTGACGGTAACCCATCCTACGCCTGTAATCATAGCCTTGTTAATCGCGATGTCCATAGCAAAATGGCTGGCTGTGGCGCCCAAGACGTTATTGGCGTCCACCCAGGCTGTCGACGCGTTTTCTTTTAGTATTACGGGCTTATTGTTGGGCTGGCAAGCGCCTTTGATTATGTCGTTTACGTACATTTCTGAAAAGATTGCAATAACTATGTTAACCGGGACCATGGAAAGATGTAAAGGATACCTCAAATGTTATGCCCATCGTGTTAGTTTAGTTCTGATGCCGGCTACACACTATTGTTTAATAATCCGTCGCGTCTGCGGCGTTTGTGTCTGTTTGAATACGATATCCTCAAAAGCTTACGGATTTTTGTACGGTTTTCACCAATCGATAGTGGAGCCGGGCCGGATTGCTAGTTAATAAATAACTTACCTAACCTATTAAGCCCGTGGCTAGGATGCCCCATCTTGTCTGCCTGGATGAGCAGGTCGGCCTGCTGCTCGGCAGCCTTCGCCGAAGCCCCGACCGCCTTCAGACAGTCGCCCATGAACCTAACTGCTTCTGACGTCACCACTTTCGCCATTGATGAGGTTATCTGTCAAGTGAACTATGATAAAATGATCAATCATCCTCATCCTTACATATTATAAAACAAATACATGTGTTCTGTCTGTTATTACTCATTTTAGTATACTAATTACCTACTAATTATTATAAAATTTTATCTAACAGAATGTATATGCCTAAATAAATATTCTAACTTCTATATCGGGACCTACTTATTTATTTATTTTATTTGCCGAATAAAGCATTTCTTTCTTTCTTTTCATTAGCGTAAATATGTCTTGTATGAAAAACGCATTAAATCATTTGAATTGAATCCTTAAAATTTTAATGAATCATATCATAAGCGATATAGAGTCAATGTCAATGATTATTGTAAACAAACAACCTATTAAAAACAGCAAAGCAGGTAGCGACCTTGGCATCCGTAATGTTACGTTACATAAATTTAATAATATCTCCAATGCTGCTCGAATAGGAACACAAAGTAAGTTAAAATAAGAACTAATTTGGTTAAAACAATACAACGGGAAAAGACGCGGCAAAGACAAAACTGGCTCTTTGAAAAAAAGAAAAAGTAATAATCGGCAAAAGACGCTGCAAAACGGGCTGGTTGAAAAATTAAAAAATAAAAAGAAAGTAACTGACCTTACCACTGACTTACAATGAGAATAATTTATGAAAACAAATAAATTCTAATTTTGAAATCACGATAAAGGCCACGTATGACGTAACGTCTGCACGTGTGCTCGGAAGCCCTCCACAATGTAAACTACTAACAGAATACTCGACTCGACCGATTATGACATGTGATGTCTTTACTTTTATTACGTTAACAGGTTGACATTTCAACTGGCTATATTATCTACTTTCAATCATTACTTGAATGGGTAATTAGAATATAGAGACGATAATGTAGGTGTACAGTATTTTTTATTAACATCACGAATTTTTGGACTTCACGAAATGGATTACAAAGTTTCCCAAAAGACACTGATTAGCTAATTGGACGTTCGATTAGCTGATCAGCCATTTTCAAAAGAAAACAAAAATAATGTAAAATAGTTAAAAAGGTAAGACAGGGATATTTCTTGCGTAGTGAGGTCATAAAAGGCAACAGAAGAAAAATTTGCTAATTTTTGTCGTCATAAAACTAAAAATGTAATTTTTATTCCGGCCTTTCTGGTTTCGCATGGGTAGAATAGAACCACAAAACAATTTTCACCTTCCTTAGAAATTTCACTATCTATTGTTGAAAACTATACAAAAATCCGTCCGGTAGTTTTTGAGTTAATATTCTATTATTTATGAAAAGTTTATCGCGTTCTACACACTTATTTTTATATTATATATGGAAATTAATGTCACCTGTTGCCAATAAACTCACAAAGTTATAGATTTTTTCTATGACAATTATCCTTATTTTCTTTAAAAGACATACCGGTGAAGAAATAAGAAATATGTACATAGGTAAATTGTTATGAAGTTATTTATTATAAACTGAAAATACGATAAGGTAAACTTATATTTGCCACGACATTAGTACTTATCAAAATACAAACAGTTACATTGTTTTCATTATATAATTATGTATGAAAAGATAAAGAGTTGAATGATAAATAAATTAATATTTGAAGTGTTGGAAACGTACTTACACAATTAGTGCGCCGCCACCGTTCAGACGCAAGAAAATTAAAAGTTTAATTTTCCACCGAAACTGTAAATTGTGTTAAATTAATTATCAATTTTGTAAGTTATAACTATTGTATGTACTTACTTTAATAACACACATAAATGTATATAGTCACATCTACTCTCATAACTCGAAGACGGATTAAATAACTCGAAGTTCGGATTTTGTTTTGAAAATGTTATATATTTACACCGAGACAAAAGTCATTAAAAGTATTATAATAATTACGTGATACGAAATGTACTTAATTTAAAGTCATTAATTAAAATTTCTTGAACCATACCGACTTAAAAACATTTTCATTTCGATTCGAAACTTATTTATACGTAACACACATAATTTCTCTATATATCAAATATCAACTGTTTTCCCATATAATTTCCGTGGTTATTGGAACATGATCACTTTCTTCGTAGAAGACTATAATACTTATATACAGGATGATTATTTTGTATTAATTTTAGATATTCTATTCATTCAATCGAATCACTTAGTTCCTTAATTTTATATCGAGTAATTTTTCTCTGTACTCCTGTGTTACTTTCATCTTCAAGATAACAGTATAGCATTAACAAAAATCGGTAAATTTGAATATTAATTTATTTGTAACCAAATAAGCCGTTTACAATACACATCGATAAACTTTGACATTATCATAACTATAATCACATTTGGTTACTCTGCATTCTGTTGATAAATCTCATAAGGAATCTTCCTTGTTCTTTGTAAAGATCTTGCACGTAAAGTTTGTGGTAAAATACAACTTAGTCCATGTTTTTATATTTTGTTCCCTGGTAGTGTGATAAATTTAGTGGTGGTTTCGCGGCGGGTATAATATCACAAGTAAGTTATTAGTTATATACCTATGTATAGTTAAAACAAAATCTTAAAACCAATTTTTTTTATAAGTCTATTTTGTGTCCCACTACTGGGCAAAGGCCTCTGCTTCTAATTCAACTCTAATTCAAGAAGCAATGTTTAAAAAAGGTAGGTAGCCGCGTTGTGCTAACCAGAGGTTCGGCGGCGGAGAGTTAAACCTAGTACGAAGTGGCGCAAGGTCATCATTTCTTGCCAGAATAAAACCAGCTAAATTACTTTTACAGTATGTAGAATTTGTTTTTCAAACTTACAGTTTTCTAATCAATATCTCTAATATTTAGCCAGTAAAACAATGTGATTTAATGGACTATAAATTAATATAAGTAGACATGTTTTTTTAAAACCTTCAAAAATTATCATACAAATGCTTCGCCAAAAGAATACAGAAAGAAAGATATACTCATAAGCAAGCATCCTGTAAATTCCATTCCTGTACCGACATCGACACCGCGCATATAAAGTGTCTACTCTCTTCAGACTTACCACAGCCATGCCTGAAGTGCGACTGGAAGAGGTCCAGAGGTTCATGGAGGACTGCCTCAGGGGGGCCGGCGCTCCGGTCGCGGAGGCGAAGGCTCATGCCGAGCTGTTGCTCCATGCTGACGTCACGGGTCATTACAGCCATGGGCTGAATAGACTTGGTAAGACTATATTGGTATGTTATATCGTTACAAGTATCCACAAAGAAAAAACAAATAGGAGACATTTTTGTATACCTATTTCATTTGTATACAATTGTGTGACGATACGCGAGGCTGAGGCAGACGGGTGGGGAAGAGTTCCGCTGTGGCGTCACCCCTTTGCGAACGGAAAACGAAATAAGCCACGCTATGTACTTTACTTGTCATTTGTACACTTTTTATTGTAGCTTTGCATAAGTTGACAGCGCTGATCTTTCTCTATATTTGTATAACAGACATGTCTGAAAAGTAATGTTGACTATAAAATGTATATGTTCTTAACCTACATAGAATACTCACTTTTTCCATAGACTTCAGTTACTATATAGAAACAGGAAGGCATAGCAATTTATGTATGAAAACATTTTTCAGAGTTATACATAAACGACATAAAGTCAGGCGCAACAGATCCCAACGCCAAACCAGTCATCCTGAAGGAATCGGCAGCCACAGCCTGGGTGGACGGAGGTAACGCCCTGGGAGCCACTGTCGGGAACTTCTGCATGGATGTAGCTATCAGAAAAGCTAAGGAGTCTGGAGTGGGATGGGTTTCTGCTAAAGGTATAATTTCTCTAGCCTACAAATTTAATTGAAAAATAAAGATAGTAATACGGATCGGACCGGTATAAAAAAATCTAAGCCAATTTCCTATTAATTCCTCTGACACTGGTACGTCCTACACTCTAGGTCGGGGCCTACGTTCAGTTTTCCTACTTTTTTATACACTTTACACGTCACTTTACAGATCCATTGTCAGGCCATTAACATGCATATATCATCCTTGAAGACATAATACCAAAATATAAAACAAAATAACGATTAAAACAAAAAATACTGTTTAACTTCTTGGGCTTGTTTTAACCGCTCATCCAGAACCTGGCGGATAGCCGGGAATTTGTACTCTACGAAATTTGAACAATTGAAATGTCCAGGTTGCAATCACTTCGGTATGGCCGGATGGTGGGCTCTGAAGGCGGAGCGACAGGGGCTGATCGGCATGGCTTTCACCAACTCCTCGCCTATCATGGTGCCTACTAGGTCTAAAGAGGTAAGAGGTAATTCGTCTTCGTGTCGGAATGGCTGTTATATTAATATTTATATATATTAATATTTGCGTAATAAAAAATCGTAGGGGCTTCGACCTTGTGTATTTCCTACGCGTACTCCTATTCCACTGCCTACGCGAGCAGTTATTTTTCTCCATTCTTCAACTACATTATGTAAAAGAAAACTCAACCAATCTTCTTGATTGGATGAGTAGATAAGCGTGGAGAGGTACCAAACTAACAAACTTACTTTCGCATTTATAATATTAGTTGGGATTAAAGTTTTGCTGTTTAGCAATGAAAATTGTATTTTCTATTTCAAACGTCGTTTGTTGTTTAGTCGTAGCAAGGTGAAAAGATCGTACCAATAGCGATACACTGATTCTAACTAGGATCAATAGTACCATTAATAATACAAGTGACACTGACTAGGGTTAATAGGACCATTAACGGTACTATTAACCCTAGTCAGTATCACTACTCACATTACGGGAATTTTTGTTATTGATTAAACATCTGCGATGTAATTTATGAATTCTCAGTTCTAAAATCCATTTATATTTTTAGTTATCGTGATGTTACACCACTTATCTAAATCTACCTAATGCATTTCTCTGTTATCACAGAAAATCTTGATAATACCTCTCACAGTGATATCTCCGATAAACCTATCACTATCTCAGAAAGTTAACTATTGTAATGGAAGAAAGATAATGAATTGGGGCTTTTAAGCGAATATTCGTGTTAAATTTGCTTTTACATTGTTATTATCTATATCTCTAACTATTGAGTAGATTGGAATAAATATAATCGATAAATCAGTGGTCGAGATTTTTATTTAGTTGAGACACTTTTGGCAAAGCCTTTGTGATATAGCGGTCGATAGTCCTGAGGGATAACGGTGTCGCGGAGCTAACTGAAACACGGGCGTACGTAACAAGCATTTATTCCGGACTGGTTTATAAAATGACATCTCACAACCAAGCTACTTAGACTACCCCCCACCATTTATTATAAACTAACCTACATACATCACATTCCCCCACATCAATCAACCCTTACGTACAAAAACCCCTTTGCTACATTTAAACTAACTTAAATCTAAAATATAAAAGTAACATAAAATTTCCCTTAAACTTAATTACATTTTCCTTAACCTACACTGTCGTACAGGACGACTAGGAGGTGGTGTAGTCACAGTTGGCAAGGCGTCCTGGAACTCGGGAGACGCAGGAGCATCCCTCCTGTTCAACCCACTGACTACCGACCCTTTAAGGGGCGTCTCAGCCTTCCCGGCTTCGTCGTTTATCTCCTCCGATTGGGCCGCATCCCCCGCATCCGGCAAGGCTATCTGTGGTTCAGAATTTGTGCTAGACTCGTTTTGGCTGGTATTAAATTCTGTATCAGGGCAAGCGAGCGATGAACGTCCACCCGTCCTCCGTCTCAGTTGATCGATATGCCTATGTAAGACCTCCCCATGCTTATCCCTGATCTTATAGTTACTAGGCCCGACGCACTCGGCCACCTGGCCCGATGCCCACTTCTGTGACTTTAAGTACTGCCTATACCATACGGTTTCATTTGGCCTAAGCTCCCTATTACTTCCTTTTGCCGCTACCTTTTGACGTTGCTGCGCTTCCCTGACTTTACCCTCCCTATTCGGTTTCAGTGCATCTAATTTTGTACGTAACCGTCTGCCTAGTAACAACATAGCCGGGCTTTCCCCAGTTGTCGAGTGCTCAGTATTCCTATAATGCAACAAAAACGTACACAAGGCTTTATCTATGTCTTGTTTCTCCGCACTAGCTTTTTTAATAACTCTTTTTAACGATTTTACAGCATTTTCCGCTAAACCGTTTGAAGCCGGATGGTACGGTGGCGAAAATATGTGCTCAATACCCTGGCTACTCACAAAATTAGCGAATTCCGCGCTAAAAAACGGCGGTCCGTTGTCTGTAACTATCTGTTTAGGTAAACCCCATCTACTGAATAATTCGCTAATCTTTCCTATAGTCCCAGTTGCCGCTGTGCTAGAAACCTGACAAACTTCTATCCATTTAGACATGGCGTCGACAAGAACCAGGTAAGTTTTGCCAAAAATTGGTCCTAGGAAATCTAAGTGAACTCTAGACCAGGGCCGGTTTGGCCAGGGCCACATTCGCGGGGTCTGGCGCGGCGGCGCGTCCGCCTGCGAGGCACACACCGCGCACTCCCGACACAACCGCTCCACGTCCTCGTCCACCCCCGGCCACCACACATAACTGCGAGCTAAAGCTTTCGATTTTACTATTCCCATATGGGGTTCGTGAATCATGCGTAGTACCCTCTCCCTACACTCGTCCGGTACTACCAGCCTATGACCCCACATAACGCACCCTAACTCTTCGTATAACCCGTCTTTACGATTAAAATACGGCTTCATACTCATAATCTCACAATCCGACGGCCATCCGTCTCGTAAATAACTCAAAACTTTAGCGAGAAGCGGATTACGCGACGTTTTACTTTTAATAACATTATAGTCTAACAATAGTTCCTGTTGAATAAAATGTAAATACGTTTGCTCGGGCGCCGGTGCATTACTAGACGCATGACTCATCTGTTTACCGCCGGCGGCCACAGGTAGCCGCGACAGCCCGTCCGCTCCGTTCTCGTCGGTGCGCACGTACTCGATATCGTACGAATAAGCCGATAATATTATTGCCCAGCGTTGCATCCGACTAGCTACCATGGTAGGTATCCCTGTATGTGGTCCGAGTATCGATACCAAAGGCTTATGGTCGGTGCGTAGGGTAAAACGACGACCGTACAAATATTGGTGGAATTTATTAACAGAAAATATAATAGCAAGTGCTTCCCTATGTATCTGAGAATAATTTCTCTCGGCATCGTTGAGCGTGCGCGATACATAGGCAACCGGGCGCTCGCGGCCGCCGCACCTACTCGGCTGCGAGAGCACGCCCCCCACGCCCCGCGCGCTCGCGTCGCAGGTCACTATGAGCGGCAGACTAGGATCATAGTGCATCAAAACTTCCGCGCTAACCAAAAGTCGTTTAACCTCTGTGAACGCTTGTTCACACTGCTGTGACCAATTCCATGTACAACCTTTTTTAAGTAATTCGTATAAGGGAACTAACTTTGTGCTCATGTTCTTAACGAACTTTGCGTAAAAATTTACTAAACCTAAAAACGAACGCAGCTCTGTTACACAGCTTGGTCGAGGTATTTTGGTAATGGCTTGAATTTTTTCTGGATCCGTTCTTATACCATCCCTATTTAAAATATAACCTAAATAACGTACTTCGTTAACTAAAAATACGCATTTACTACTTTTTAACTTTAGTCCATATTTATGCAACCTACTAAATACAGCTTCAACTGCTTGCAAGTGATCCCTTTTAGTTTGGCCCCCTATTATGACGTCATCTAAAAATACTTCGACGTTAGGGATATTATTTAATAATTTACACATTATTCGTTGAAAAATCCCGGCGCTGGATGCTAAGCCATACACCAGCCTATTATACCTATACAGACCTCTATGGGTATTCACAACGGTGAGATTTTTCGTTTCGTCTAACAAAACCTGATTATAGGCCTGAGATAAATCAATTTTTGAGAAAAACTGTGACCCACTTAACCTTACCAGCAAATCGTCTACTTTTGGCAACGGATAGCGGTCTACCACAAGCGCCGGGTTGACTGTAGCTTTGTAGTCAGCACAAATTCTCAAGGAACCATCAGCCTTGCTTACCGGTACGAGAGGTGAGGCCCACTCGGAGCAGTCGACGGGCTCGATGACGCCGTCGCGCAGCATCTGATCGAGCTGCGCGTCGACGCGGTCGCGCAGCGCGTACGGCAGCGGCCGCGCGCGGTGGAACACCGGTACCGCGCTCTCCCGAACCCTCAGAGTCGCCTTGCCCCCCGTGTATGTGCCCAAACCTCCGCTGAATAATTCCTTATATCTGTTGAACAATTTTTTCAACTCATGATCCATTTGTATATGGCTCTTATCTGCACCTATCATATTATTACAATTTGTAAACATTGGTAACTTTATTTTTAATTCTGATAACCACTGCCGTCCTAACAGTGAGGTCGTCCCTCCATCGATAATAAATAACTCTAAATTATTATGAACACCCTTATAATTCACAGTTGGTCTAATGACACCTAGTGGCTTAAGCTTAGAACCATCGTAAAAGTTTAAAATGACGTTGCTAGCCTCAATCTTTAAATGTTTTAAATATTTATTATAAGTTCCTCGGCTTATACAGGATACAGCCGTACCAGTATCCACTTCCATATAAATTGTATGACCTTCTATGACAACGGGCACACTCACCGCCTTATAATCGTTCAGGCATAAGTGGTGAAAATCCTCCCCGCGACTGTCCAGATTCTCGTCCTCTGGCTCCTCCTCTCCTGCGGCATAGTGTACAGCTGCTCTTCGCCCCTGCCTCTGGTCCGGGCACACACGCCTGAGGTGCCCCACCCGCTTGCACTTGCTACAGGTGTATTGGTTAAATCGACACTCTTCCCGATAATGGCCCACTCCCCCACAGCTATAACATTGTCCACTGTGTGTATCCCGACTGCCACTCCTCGCAATCTTGTTGCCGCTAAGGTTCGCTCCGGCGACCTCCGCCCGCTGCGCTCCCGCTCCTCCATGTGTACCGCGCCCGGCTCGGCCCGCCGCCCGTGGCTCCCGCCGCTGCTTGCCGCTGCTGACCGCCAGAGCATGCACATCCGCCGATAGCTCCCGGCTTGCGGCTCCTGTCGCGTCAACCGCAGCTGCGTCGCGTTCCGCGGCTTCTAATGAGCTGGCTAACTTCACCGCGTTAGTAAACGTGAGCGTGTCATCCTCTGCAAATAACCTCTGCCGGATGAGATCACTCCTCAAGCCGCACACGAATTGATCCCGAAGGTTTTCGTTTAATCCGTCCCCCAGCTTACAATAGCGTGTCAACTTTTTTAATTCCGCCACGTAGCTTGCCACATTCTCGTCCGCCGCTTGCCTTCTCTGCCGAAATCTGAACCGCTCTGCCAGTGCCGACGGGGTCGGTTGGAGGTGATTACGTAATAATCTGACCGCACACTCGTAGCTTAGTTCCGCTGGTTTCTTAGGGCTGGCTAGATTCGATAATAGTTCGTAAGCTTCGTCACCCATTACCGCAATTAAAGTAGGCACTTTTAGTTCATTTTTCACACTGTTCACTGTAAAGTACATCTCGAGCCTGTCCACGTAGGACGACCACGCCCCGTTCTTCACGTCGAACTCCCGCACTTTACCCATCGACATAATTGCGATGTCTAACCTGCACGCGTAAATATTGGTACTAATCCTCGTTCGCCAATGTGATATAGCGGTCGATAGTCCTGAGGGATAACGGTGTCGCGGAGCTAACTGAAACACGGGCGTACGTAACAAGCATTTATTCCGGACTGGTTTATAAAATGACATCTCACAACCAAGCTACTTAGACTACCCCCCACCATTTATTATAAACTAACCTACATACATCACAGCCTTTACCTGCTTTTAATGGCACTGATGGCAAAGCGGGTCAACATAACCCGAAATTAGGATTCCCCAGTTGTTATTTGGGAGTTGATTTTAAAGTTTAACTACACGCGTACCAAATTTCATCAAAATCAAAACCGGTCCTGCGGTTTAGCTGTGGAAGCGGAACAGACAGACAGACATACTTTTATAATACTAGCTGCGCTCCGGGGCTTCGCTTTTGTTACCTGTGTACCAAATTTCATAATTATCGTTCGATTTTGCGTGAAAAACATCCTCACAAATCTTCGCATTTATAATATTAGTAGGATCAAGTACGGATGTATAGTATGAATTTTGTTGTGTTTTAGCGTGCGTGTGGCACAAACCCTGTCGCAATGTTCGCGCCTGCGGCTGACGGCGATTCACTGGGCGTCGACATGGCCAGCACCACTGCTGCTATGGGGAAGGTAACCTACGATATCGTATTTCATTAGCTTTCATTCAAAGTACAAGAAGACTATAAAGACGTCGGACGAGCGTAACCACATGAGATAGAAGACTTCCATACAACGTCACGTCTCGTTTCTTCTCATTTCTAATACGCACATCTTTATTGTTTTCTCTGTCTTTTCTTTTATTGTATTCGCAAAATATGTGTGAGGATAATTACGTAATGAGTTTAATTTTTAATACACATTCAGGCCGTAAAAAAGGAATTGAGAAACTCGGTTTAAAAGTTTGCTTGGGCATAAACATAAATAGCAGTTTCGCATCTGCGCGCATTTTGCGGGTTGCAATTAAAAGGAGACTCCACAAATAACTAGTATATCCATCGTGATTTCAAACCAAGATTTAAACCAAATAATAAACAATAGTATCCATTGAGGGCTAAGCACACGTTCAGACATACAGATAAATAACTTTCGTCGTTGATTCGTTAAATAAACGGTAAAAGTAATAAAGTACATTTTATGTTTACATAAATTTTACGAACTATTTATGTGGTTATATTGTGGCGATAACAAGCAATGTGTGTTTTCTTTCAGATAGAAGTGCAAATTCATAAAGGAGAATCCATACCTCATGGATGGGCTTTAGGTCCCGATGGGAAGACTACAAGCGATGCTCAATTGGTGAGATAATAATAATAAATGGACAAATGAACAACACTTAACAGCCCACATTAAGTAGGTACTAATCGCGTAAACATAGAAACATAGAAACGCACAATATTGTAACGTTGTAAAACAGCATTACATAATTTAATCCCAAATTCAAAATTTTCAAAGATTTAATTGTCAAAAACTTTGTGGGCGAAACATCGAGATAGAGGCCTAACCAATAGAAAAATCTAATTTGGGTCGCTGTGTAATGTATTCTATTACATTTTATAGTTAATTACTTACGTTGAAATTTGTATAGGCGTTCAACACCGGTCACCTGTTGCCTTTGGGTGGGTTCGAGCAAACCAGCGGTTACAAAGGGTTCTGCCTCAGCGCCATGATTGAAGTATTCTGTAGCGGACTCTCGGGTGAGTATAACGCCGGCTATGTACACCTATCGCCCACAGAATTTAGAGTCTTTGATAATCTAAGCTATCGGCGTACGGTTCGCCGAACTTTGGCGATTTCGAGGCACGTTGCTGGCTTTAACCTGAGGTAAAAAAAAATCTCATATAGAAACTATGCAATGTAAGTTCAGTAGCGTCGGTACCTGTCTGAGTTCGCCGATAATGTTTGGGTGTACTAAAAGATTTAGCGTCGTTCGCCACTTCTTCCCCATTTTAGATGCTTAAATTTCCATATAAATGGAAACCTAATAAACAGCGTTTCTTTTAGATATACTTATATAGATTTAAAATTTTAAAATAATGTGACATTGTAGTGTACTGTGGAAACGGGTAAAATAATATTTTATTCTTGAAAATGTGCCTTGGGATTTTATGTGGTTTCTTTTATGGTGGCATGTCTGTTACATAAAATCAATTTATGTAATTTTACATCGTGTAATATTAGAGGAAAATCGTGCTGACCTCTTGCCAGGGCCAGGACTAAAGAAATACCGGCTTGATATCGTTAAGGATGATTGCGTTCCAATGGTCTGACAACTATAGGGAGGGATGGTGACGGCCGTGCGAAGTGGAGACGAAAAAGTAGGAGGCGGTACTACCCTTGGGCTCTACGGCAGATTTTTTATATATTGATTTATTATGTTGATGTTTTTCTGTTATGTTCAGGGGCAAACGCAACGCACAATATACGAGGCTGGGCCCTCGACAGTAAAGAAGGACCACCTAACTTAGGGCAGTGCTTTGCAGTAATCAACCCTGAGTGCTTCGCGCCAGGCTTCGCGGAGAGAGTAGCAGACTGCTTGAGAACGTATAGGAACTTACAACCGGTTAGTAACTGAACATCACCAACTGGTATCAACGCTATCAGGTCGAATAATGGTTCCAGGGATGGAGCCCTTCAACTTGGGGTAACTTAACTGAATAAGATTGATGTGAAACGACTTTGATTCAAACCTGGGGCCTTTCGGTTTACAGGCGTCTTAGTAATAGACATCCACGTCTCCAAGTGAGTCAGTTGAAACATGGTAAATTTTTGGTTTCTCATAGTTCGGTTGGAAAACTCAACTGTATCAGCACTAACATTTGACAGTTTCTTCTTCCTTCCTTGAATTAGGTACAGATAATGTCATTATTGTTTTTTATTCAAGGTGGACCCATCATTACCAGTGCTAGCTCCCGGTGACAAGGAGCGCATAAATGCAGAGAAGACCAAATCACGTGGGACGATTGTCTATGCTCAGAGGCAGGTCGACGTTAGCAACGCCGTGGCTGCCACTGTTGGTGTCAGACCTTTGCAGGTCGTCGCATAGGTTGATACTGGCCGGATGGAATAACGTTCTGTTTATTACTTTTTTGTTGTTGTTGTTTTTTTATTGGTTAACGAAGGTTAAGTAAAGCGATATCTGTTATTTTGCATTTTATTTTAAAACTGATGATCAAAAGCAAGCAAGTCTTAAAAGGCGGATACTCGACCCGACGAGTCACAAAAGGTTAGTTTTTTTTTTGTAGATATACAAAGCAGGCATAATACCCACATGATGGGATACCCTATGTAAGCCTGCTTTACCAGGGCGTTACCAGGGGCGTTACACACATGTTACCGACTTTATGGCCTGGGTTATTTTGACACTTAGGTGCTCAAAGTTACACTATCATAGAAGTAATAATATCAGCCAATGTGATTAGGATTAGAAATGTTGAAACTAATTTGAAAGTGTTACCGAAGAACAAATTTATACGGAGGTGACGGCGTCGCTGCTGTTGAATAAATTTGACAAGAAAATTGTTGTTCATAGTTACTTATTTCCAGTATCGTCACTATACTGTACTGTACACGGAATTCATTGTTCTTTGTATTGACAGGGTATTTTGTTTTTGCTCCCATATACTTATGAGAGTTATTATAGGTACCTACCATTTAAATACTATAATGAAATATGATTATTCAATTATATTTTTTGTTGTTTAACATTTTATTAATTTTCTGTAAGTACTGTACTTAAGTACCCACAATTATTTTGTATCTACCATTCGCGAAGAATAATGAAGACAAATTGTCTGACCATATTTGGTAAGGATAAATTAATACCTACTTACTCATGTCAGGGATTTAATACACTAAATTCTCTACATTGAATTAATTGATGAAATGAATGTAATAATCTTGCATCCAGCTGTTCAATGGTCATAAATATAAAAACGTTATACGAAAAAAAAAACACCTCTTTATTCTACTTAAATCAAATCATTTATTCAGAAATCAGACGTTCACAGGCATTTTATCACTTCAAAAATCCATAGAATGCACAATTAAACGATAAAGTATTCGAAACCATATGTTGTCCGCATTAGCTTTGTCTGGAGAGTTCCAGTTCTCCAACTATCTATACACATCAAAAATGAATGAAAATGACTCATTACATGCTCCGTTTAGACGTGAAAGAGAGACAAACAAACACACACACTCAAATTTATAATATTAGTATGGGCATTCTGCAAGTAAGTATACCTATAAAAGATCCCTGGGGCACGATTCTCACGCAATCAAAGTTTACTCCATCAATTTTCGACAAACGAAAGAGTTCGATCGATCGATGCATTCGCTTGAACTTTCGGAAGCTGTTTTTTTTTTGTAAATAAAGAATACATACCTATTACAACACTTAGTCATAGGCAAGTAGGTTATTTTTTTTAAGTCAATTAAAATTTACACACAATAGAGAAAAATATAATTGCCAATACTTTCCTTTCACAGAAAATAACGGTCATCATAAAGATGTTTTTGATTGATTTGTTGTGGGTGGACAGTGCTTTGTTGTACTGTTATTATAGAAAGTGTGACATGTAAAGTGTGTATGTTAACAGACTTTTTAATAAGTATAGCTTAGTCGACTGGATACAGAATGAAAAGGATACTTGATAAAATATATTGGAAATGTTCCAAAATTTACAATCAATTTCTTGACATATTTATTCAACAGTAACGACGCCCTAAACAACCAGCAGTAAAGTTGTTCTTGTTCAATTCACATAGTATTTGCGTGTGGTACCGCCCTAGAACAGGGCCACTCATATCTTCTCGTGGATGTCGCGCGAGGCAACAATTGCATACCTAAATTACCCAAATTGAGAGAGAGTAGAGAGTTGACGTCATATCTTCAAAATTTTATTACGTCCTGTATTTAGCTGTCGGCTAACGTGTTCTATACATTTTTGGCACTTTAATTTTGTTTTTTTTTGGTCATCGGGTCATCAATCAGGTAACCAGTTACTTTTTAAGATTTCTTTTTGTACTAACTTGTAATATTTAATTAAACACCATGGGACAAGAGCCGAATGAAACAAAAAATATCAATGTAGGTACTACACATATTCATATGAAGCAAAAAATATTCATATTTTATTGAACATAAAGACCTTCTCACGTTTTTATTGCCATCGGCGGACACCGTGTATCAAAATGTTAATGAGTCTGTAATATGTACAGATTATAAAAACTGAATTAAAGGTGCACAATTTTTACGATATAAATAGGTACTACGATAACATTAAAGTAACTTGAAATTTTGTAGAGGAGGATTTTTCTTTATTTTGTGAGTCACGTAGTATCTGAAAGGAACTTCGGAAATTACATCCCAAAGGGTGAAAAACGACAATCGCGGGCGAATCTGTGGACAAATAAATGTGTGGCTATCCGTTCCCGCCTGGCTCTAGCAAATCCGAGAAGTGCTGGCTTGATATCTTCAAGGATAATATGCGTGCCAATGGTCTGACAAATAGGGATGCCGATGACCGTGCCAAATGGGGACGAAAATGTAGAAAAACAGAAAAACGAACGTAGCTGAGGAAGAAACCGGAATAAGCTCATATTAGAGAGAGAGAGAGAGAGAGAGAGAGAGCAAGAATCTGTGAACAAAAGTTGTAATCACAAACCATTTAGTGTGGCTGTAATGCACATAATTTTATTACCTAATCAGAGAATATTATGAACATGAACAAAATAGCAATAAAGCCTGCAAAGACTCAAATGTCAGCTCGTATAATATATTCTATGCACAGTTCAATGCTTCTTTAGAACCGGTATAGTTATCCCACACCACAAAAGGGAGAGAATGTACAGTTTAGATGAGTAAAAGTTTTACTAGATTTATATGGTAAAGTTACTTTTAGTCTGTAAGATATTTGTCGAATTATCAAAGAATAAAATGTCTTACAAAATTGAGTTTTTTAACTACTATAATGAGTGACTGAAAAAAAAGAAATAGCATATTATAGGGATTAGGGAAGTAAAGACAAAAGGGTATTTTTAAAAACGTATTTCAATTTCAATCTATGAGGAAAGATATTTTCTTTGTTAAACAACTGGTATTTTTCAATTCTAATTCCTCCCAATAAGGAAATCCAGTTCCTTCCTTATTAGGAAGAATAAAGATTGAACAAGAATATGTCTTGATCGTCATTAATCCAAAATGACAATTTTATAGCATTAAATCATATTTTGCATAATACGAGTACGTGCGTTTCTCCCTGGAATCGATGGCTCATCAACTCGCCTGTGCCGAGTGTACAAACGCCTGTACTCAGCTTGTCTTGCTGGCATCTTCTGACGTAGTCATCGAAGTGGCTTGGTTCTGGCAAAAAATATTTAGTATCCATCTGAGCGCTTGTAGATTTACCATCGACACGCACAGAAGAAGAAATGATATGGACGATAGATGATGACCCACCATTGTCCGCGGTGTTATGTGCATGTAGCGCGGTAAATGTGCAACAAATATTATGACCTAAAAAAGTTATGCGCTAAAGAACTTTGCTTGACTGTACAACCACCAGTTTAACAAGTTTTGCCACCTCGAGTCTTCTATGTTTGTACTCGTCTTTAATATATAGTTTGCTAGCTTAAAGAAAATTATACACTATGTTATCTCTCACAGGTGGTTTTAAAATGAACAGATCAAAATAGGTGGCGTTTGAATTTAACTTCTTATAGGTACTTAAATATTTTATAGATAGATTAAATCATTTATTTTCATCACAAAAGACACACAAACAAAGAGACATAGAAATTATGATACACGGAAATCGAGATCGTGACCATGTGTCACAGTGATACAAATAGACAGTATCTCAGTGTGGATTTTACTCAGAGAGCAAAACACTGATTTGTAATTACCATCTTTTGAAGGGGACTGCGGTTATGCAGCTGAACAGACGGGAACAAAAGGTTGAAAAGGAACAAATTAATAGATATTGTAATAATTTAGAAAAAACGCAGTATGAAGGTTTGCAGACATGTATGTTTAGTATACCCATGTCGAAATACGTATATTGCATCCCGAGAATTTAGCATTTATCGTACTTATTTTGTTGTAAATTTTTATCCATACTATTATTATATAGAGGTAAGCGTTTGTGAGTTTACTTGTATGTTTGAGGGGGGTAAACTCTAACTACCGAACCGATTTCAAAAATTCTTTCACCATTAGAAAGGTACATTATTCAAGATAGGCTATACGGCTTGTAAATGGCTTAATAGTTATTTATGTTTAGTGCTTATTAACTTGTTCAATAGCTGTAAGTTTTCTTGAGAAATAAAATAAAATAAAAATATATTTTACCTCAAAGTTCCCAGGGGAGCGAAGCCCAGGGCGACATCTAGTTTGTAATATTTTTTTACGATGTACTTTTTAGTACTATTAGGTTGCTGGCATAAAAAAATAAATAAACAATGCTCAACGGGCCACACTTAGCAAGCTTGTATCGCTCGTTGGTACTGTGGACATAAAGGTATTCAACACACCCAGAACCGCAGACACATCTGTGATCAAAAGTACAAAAGTACAAATATTTTCCCGCTGGAAACGAACCCAGGATCTCCAGGAAACGGACGGGGGTGTGGTGAGCACTACGCTATGAATATCGCATTCTGTATACATGTATATATTAAATGAATATGTTTATGTTTATTATCTTCTATAGGTCGATCGTGCGTCGTACATTCCTTACTCAAGCAATAAATGCATTTAGTGTGGGTTGCACCAGTCAACTTTGTGGTTGACTTTAACCTGCGTAGAACAACGCAAGGTACTCCATTTTGTCTAATCAGCGGCGGCGTAACGTCAAAGTTGACTAGTTCAACTCACATTTGAGAGCGCGTAACTGTGACGTTGACTTTAACTATCTCACAAAGTACGCCATTTTATTTAAACGACGGCGGCGTGCAGGTTGAAGTTAACGTCAAAGTTGACTGGTGCAACCGACTTTTAGTCGGCAATGAGCATTTAATGCCGCGAATAATCCGAGTGACGTAAGTTTTACAAGATCTTTGTATTCTTATTCGTTAAATCTTGTATGTTATTGATAACAATGGAGTCAGTTCTGGACATTGAAAAAGTAAACTATGTACTCAGAATACTGTAGCTTCTTAATATATAGTAAAAGTGCCCGCGGCTTCGCCCGCGTGAGCAGTTATTTCCGGGATGAAAAGTACCCCATGTCCTTCTCCACACTTCAAACTATATGTATGCAAATTTTCAAGAAGATTGGTTAAGTACATAGAGCGTGACAAACAAACTTACTTTCGCATTTATAATAATAGTTATAGTTATTATGATTATTAGGATAATTTTGTTTATTGGTTGCGTAGTTCCAAAGATTATCCCCTTACTTACGAACTTCCTGATGAACACTAATGGTACGCGACCCAGTGGTTAAGACCGCCTGTGATCGAAAGGTTCCAGGTTCGAATTCTACTCGTGCCACATGAGTTTGTATACGAATCTGACTAATGTATAGTTGTTTTCATCGACCACCGCCTGCTTCCGGTGAAGGAAAATATCGTGGGGAAACCTGCATACCTATTTGGAGGACGAACATTTTAGTTATATGGCGGTGGGTAAATGTTAAAGTCATGTAAGATGACTTTAGGCGACTTGAATAAATTCTGACACTAGTGTTAGCAATAAAACACTCGATATTAATGGATGAAGTGTAGATATAGCCGATAACACATATTTGAGTCCAAAAGATTTAGCACTAAGTACAGTAAGTAACAGAATCTAAACCAAAATAGAAGTGAAGTGTAATGAGAAACAATATTTTGCTTCCTCAGGTGATTATTCATGAAGCAAATTTTTAAGGCCATTAAGTCAGACCGAAGATAATTTCGAGGTTCACTGTATTTGTTAGCTGTCTTCCGTCCGCTAATTGTCCATACTTATATAATTTATCTAGTTAAAAAATCTCCAGTTTAAAATAATGGATCCATGTTTAAAAATACAACAACAATGTGTGTGTCTCACAATATAATGACGATATAAAATGGCTATTTTACAACTAAACAATTACTTTTTGTAATACCTATATAAAATTACATGGAGTTTGTAATGACCGTCTTATACTGTAACGTCACAATTTTGGAGTCAAAAAGCATTTCCACATACGTTACGATCAAAAACAAAAAAAATAATAATCGCTTATAAAAATAAAAAGTAAATCGCTTTACTCGGTAAAAAATAAATGGTGTGTATTCGAACCATGTTCGATTTTTGAAATACTTTTTATTTTTTACCGAGTCAAATAAGACATTCAAAATCTAAATTAATTAAATGTTCGTATGGCGTAAAGTAAGTTCGAGACTTGTGTTATGGGATACTAACTCAACGATACTATATTTTATAACAAATACATATATAGATAAACATCCAAGACCCAATCAGAAAAAGATAATTTTCCATCATTGATCGGGGATTGAACCCGAGACCTCTCGGTTCAGAGGCAAGCACTTACCACTGCGACACCGTTGTCGTCAATTGAACTCGATTATAGAAGCTTCTTTTCTTAGGTATTATCATCATTAGGTATACCCAGTTGTGAAATGAAGAAATACGAAAGGAAAGTAGAAGTAGTTTGGTGTTCAGTTTTATGGTGTAGATGATAAAATTTCATTGCATTTGGCATTTAGCCTAAGAGAGAACCGGATCTGAGAGAAAGGTCCTGACTTCGGCCGACTTTCTCTTGTTATGTTGGCGATTTGCCTTAAGTCCAGTAATATAAGATTATTTAATACTAGCTGTTGTCCGCGACCTCTCTCGCGTAAATTTTCCACGGGAACAGTTATTTTTCAGGGATGAAAGGTGCCTACCCTATGTCCTTCTTCATACTTCAAAATACATATTAAGAATATTGGTTCAGTAGATAGAGCGTGAAGAGGTAACAAACAAACTGCCACCCAACTAATCATACTGCTATAAAAGAAAACCTGCATCGTATTTAAATTTGAACGTGTTTAACCTAAAATTGACTGATGGATTTTGATGATCCAACAGGAAGATGCGGTATAAAATTAGAAGTAGAAGAAGCGGTATATATACTACTAGCCACAAAATACTAAGTAGTTGCAAAAATAAATTTAATTGTTAGTCTACTATTTTTATACGTGTTACAAAATATCTGTTATCTGTTATTCGAAGGCACGACGTCACCTTCCTTTATGCTAAGTTTCAAGTTAATATAATCATTTCTAAAACGTTCCAGTGGACGGTGACTATCGACTATTTTTAAGAAGTGTTTTTATTAGCTTGAAACTTCGCTTAAAGGATCTACCAAAGGTAGGGTAGATTCGTAACCAACTTCGTATGTATTTTGTAACACCCGTAGAATATATTACGAGTACTAAATCCAATAATGCTTTGACTGCTTGCAAATATTACGGAAATTGATACGCTAATTGTACTGATGAGGTCACATACATTATATTATAACAGTCATCTTGCAAATTACCTGTGTATGTGCCAAAATATGACTTATTTATGTTTCAATATATCTATGTAGCACTAGATTTTTCGCGCGGTATCGTTCGTGTGTTTGTCTACCCATTAGATTTACTTGGGTTTGTTGATTTTTGAAACAAAAGTAGCCTATGTTTGAACGGGGGTCTTTAACAACATGCATACCAATCTTCATCAAAATCGACCCAGCGCAGTCCAGCGGTTTAGCCGTGAAAGCAGAACAGATAGACAGACTTTCGCATTTATAGTATTAGCAAAGAGAATGGATCTAGTACTTATATTTATTTATATATAGTTTATTAATATTCACGATCATATTATATGATATGGTCAGTCAGGTCAGGGCTAACTTATAGGCTACGTTATGAATATTATTTTAATAACCACTTAATTGTTGTTTAAACTTTAATATTGTGTTGTAAAATGTAAATTAATAAATGTTTATAGTAGATATCTCGGAAAAAGAAGATTGGAAATACCGAAAAGTAGAAATAACATTTCTAGGGTAAATGTTAAGATACTTGAAACGATATCATGCCTTCTTTAGATATATTATAGAAGGAAAGTTAATCACAACCCAGGAAGACCACGAGATACTTAGTCACACCCAGTAATTAAAGTAAAATGTAGTCGTCATCGTCGTGTCTAATCAAAAGGTGAGGGAAAATCGAACTATATGCGTTCCTCTTAAATTACATGATAATTATGACTTAGTAGATATATTTATTACGAACGAATATTTTCAATTTCGAATGATTAAAAACGTATATGGTTTTATTCATATAATTAATTGTAAAACCTGTAGTTTCTCTATAGATTATGTCTTTTTTAATTAAAATTCTACAGTACACGACATAACAGGGTGTAGATTCTGTTAACGTTAGCCAAAATCGTGTCTCAATATTTTTTCAACAGTGGCGTTACTCAAACTGTAAATTATAAGATTGACAATTGAAACACCAATATGCCCGTTGCAGAATAGACACTCAAGTAAGTAGTGTGTGATAAAAAATATAATGGCTATGTATAAAATAATAAAAGCCATAATGAAATTATCAAATACAATTAATGCGCTCGCTTTAGTCACAAATACTCGTACATATCCTATCTTTGGCATTGGTCTAAGGTTTCAAGGATATGGAGTGAAGGAAATCCAACTGACTTCGACAATGTCACGTTCAAATAAACGTAAGTTTTAGATCTTATTTCAGATCAGAACAGAGGTCTGTTTCGTTTAGAGCTTGAATAAAACAGGATTATTAATGTATTTGTTTAAGAGAGCATTGTCAAAGAGAGCAAATAAACGTTTATTACTTTTTAAAAGTCTATTTTCAGGTTTATCGTCGATTTTTTATGATTTTATTAATGTCTATTACTTATTTTATTGTTGCCCGTAGATCAACCTACCGCAAGAGGTAGTCTGTATCCTCGCCGAATTTGGGTGTAGGTACACAAAAAAATATCTCAATCAAACGCTCCGTTACGAATTATCAGAAATCCTTTCGCAGACATTACTATATTACATGATTGAGTTAAAGTACTGCAAGCTGAACCGCAGGTTGAATTCTATTATGGTGGTCACGACCAGCAGGAAGCCGTAACAGTTATGTAATTCAATAAATCTTACACTACACTAATAACTAGTTATTCTTTCCCATTGAAAAGTATTGAAAACTATTAAAGTAGCAAGGATCACTACGTATTGACATACGGTCAAAATCGAGATTTGATATCCGAACATTGAAATTTACAAAAAAAAACCTAATAGAAAACATTATCTGTGAAAATAGCATCTTCGATAGAGCATTTCTGAGGACCTAAATATACTTAACAGACATACAAGCATGAAGTAACTTTTTTCCATATTTTTAATACTTATAGATAATAGATATAGTTTTTTTATAAGTACCTTGTCGCCGCAATTTTGTACATTCACCATTAATGTCACTGAAATCGCTTCAAGATAAAAACGTTGCGGTACACTGAAGGGCAGATTGACCTGACCACGTGTTAGTGATAAGTTAGTTAGACTATTAGTCTGTTTTATCTGCCCTCCACTGTATATTTAAGAGCTCTATACCGACGTCAGATTACTCTGCAATAATCGCGTATTTCACGGTTTGTATCGTAATTACTGTCCGTTGCATATCAAATGCAAGAGTGCATTGTTTTTAACGCAACCTTGGCAATCGTGGCCTGACTACCGAGATCGGCATTCTACCACTGCTATTAGCTATAGACTGGATTATTTCAAGAAACAAGATGAACTTACGCTCCGTACTCTTCATTTAATCTACGAACTGGCAGAGTGTCGTGTGGGTCACATTTCATAACATAACGCATTTTCACTAAAATCTTGAATGATTTCACCGAAATCCAAATTATTTTCATAGGTTCGTTATTTATGGATTGGACCAGATTATATTCAAAATTAATTTGGGATTTCTATGTAAATCACTCAAAGTTGGAATTTTCTACTTATAAATTTGTTTTAAATGTTTGTTTGGGAAAACGATATTATATTTCCTAATTAATCTACATAATAGGTTGGCTTGACTAAACCATTACTATAACCCTCTTTGAAATATCTTGATGTCATTTTAATTGTCATCAATATTAAGGTGCGTTGCACCGGTAATCTTTCGCGTTAACTTTAACCTGAGCGCCGCCGACGTTAAGACAAAATGGCGCACTTTGCGTTTTTCTGCGCAGATTAAAGTTAACGTCAAAATTGATTGGTGCAATAAACCCAATATTTCATCTCACGTGTGATAAAATATTAATGATTGTGATAATATAGATTTGTATAGTTTGATATGAACGCGTTTTTTTTTATCAAATAAAAAAACAAGTTCCCCAATTCGTTCCTTAAAATTTTGAGATTTGGCTGTTATTTTATGTCCGATCAGACTCATCACATCAACCCCCTTTGTGTGTACTGTTGTCGTCTTTGGTCCTAGGGAGAATAGGGGGTTGCCCTACTCTAGGGCGGGAACCACACACCGCAAAAGTTATCTCGCCACGTCTGTCGACGTCCTGCAACAACAATTAATATATTAATCAATTGATTAATAAAAAACCCATGGTCACCGAGCGACACCGTGGTCGCTGTGTAACATGACACGAAACATCAGAGGCATGAAAGGTACGTGCGCGTTTAATACCTTTTATAAGTAATTAATAATTAAACGCGAAAGTCTACATCCGGATAATTATTTGGCGAAGCAGTAAGTATAACTATTTTTAAATGTCAGTCCATAGAATGAACAAAAATACCATACT
The DNA here is from genome assembly GCF_027563975.2 of Plodia interpunctella. Classification (NCBI taxonomy): domain Eukaryota; kingdom Metazoa; phylum Arthropoda; class Insecta; order Lepidoptera; family Pyralidae; genus Plodia; species Plodia interpunctella. Next base: position 2,673,443 of record NC_071311.1, on the reverse strand, counting down.
TGGAGCACAACTAAGTATGAATTATAGACAGATATCTCGGGCAAACCATGGATATTAAATAATGGCAGTCACGATTTTGCGATAGTTATATTATTTATGTTTCCGATTATATTATTAGTTACAGTAAAGGTTTTTGTATTGTACTTAATAATGGAAATACCCCTGCTATTTATGATATAATTATTAAAATAGACAGAATAACGATAAGCGGCTTATGAATCTGTATATTCTACTGAACAGTTTCACAGTAGAACTAATCAGTAGAACAAACGGGAAGAAAGCCATTTTGTTGGTGTGTTTTGTCCGTGTCTGTGTTTAATGTTTATAGAACCCGAGATAAAAGCTTAGTGCTTAGTGTGAACCGTTGTGTGTTGTTCATTTATTATTATTTGTAAACTTTATTGATTTGTGAATAGAACATCTTTACTGTGAACACGCACACAGACAAATACACATATATGTAATACTAACGGTCCTGGCTTCGTTTGGGTAAACATAACAAATTACACACCTAAACCTCAGGAATAACAACTATACATTGTAGAAAACCGCATGAAAATCGGTGCAACAGTTTTTGGGTTTATCGCGAACAGACAGACAGACGCAGAACAGACAGCCTTTGTTTTATAATATGTGGATAACAGGATATAAGGTTGGATGGTTTTTTTTTACAACGTAAATATAGGAAGATGTATCGAAACCCAAAGAGTAGCGAACGGGCATAATTTATTATGTATAGAGGTCAAAGGGCAATACCGTTATAGCACGTTACATGTCGTCGTGGCTTGTGTTACACAAATTCTGCTTTACATTTAAGTGTTATGTAAGCATAAAAATACATAATTTATTCTTGAGTATCAAAGTACCTACTTTACAAACTATCTTGCACTACTGTCTTACATAGATCTTACGGGACGGGAGGCTATCTAATTTATCTAATCTAAATAAAGAAAACCGCATAGTATAATATTAGTATATATTATAGTATATAGTAAGTAGGTCTTAGTATAGTAGCTTTTGAGTTTATTTTGTTCAGACAGACATACAAAGGAGGAATATATTATTTTATTAATTATATCATTTTCCCGACGATTGGCAATCCAGGAAATGTAACGAAAAGTTACAAATACACTTTCGCAATAACCTGAAATACGAAATTAAGAAAGGATTCTAATAACATCATTAAGAAATCTAAAACAATAATCGTAAAACAGACTCGTTAGTCTAGTTTTTTTTTAGATTTATAATATTTATGACGCTATTTACAGTCGAGCGGTTTTGTTCTCTGAACTCCTGACCGAAATAAGGTGTTCTACATTACATACGCCACTATGTGGCGTAGCTACACGTAGCTACCATATGCAGTGGTGTGAAAGATCTGGGGCCCTTACCTACGCTTTTTATAGGAAATGGAGAGCCCATTTAGATTAGGGCCCTTTGTGCTTGATACCGTCTTGTCTCTAGGTAGCTACGCCACTCTGCCTACATAGTCTAATTAACACATACTGTCGACCTCCTTTTAAGTTATCCTGCATAGTTCTTTTTCTCGTGGTAATATAAGCGAATTTGCAGTGAATTTGAGTAAGTTGTGCTGTCAATTGTAACCTTTTGTGCTATCAAATAAAAACTTTGTAAATATTTAGAAGATATGGCTTTCAGGTTGGCCCCCGTTCGCAGTGTACCGCTAAAAGGGTTTAATTTTGCTAAAATAATGTTAAATATTTATATTAGCTTTCACTCATGTTTTTCGTACACACGTTTTAGTCGCCGCGTGTAATAAATATATTTCTTTTTTAGTCTTTATTAATCTACACATGGAATTTGGGATGAGATTAACACCTATTCTTATACGAGAGCTGCAAAACAAAATCTAAATTCAATAATATAATTTAAAACTTATACCTATAAACTTCTATATATACTATATCGATACAATTTGAAGAGTTCACAAAAGAACTAATATTTAGCGATAATTGTTCCTTAGTCGCCTGAGGTTATTATTTAATGGGTGTTATTTAAACGGTCGGCAAAGTATTCATATTTTGTCCAGCAAAAAATATATTTCGTTATCTAATTGTTCAGCAACTTACGGTCAGCAAATAATTCTAAAATGGTTTGTAATTTACATCATTTTCTGCTATCTGTCTTTCTGCTCAAATAATCATTTTGTTGGTCTGCTTATATTCTGCTATTATTACGATTTTTGCGGAACAAGAATTGCCGTTTGAATCTTTTTATTGCTGGCCAAATGATTAAGAGGCTGATATTGTGGTTGAATCATTTGTGATTAACATATGACATAAACTTAGTGAAAAACATATACTTACAAATTTGTTTGTAAGTATATGTTTTTCTTTCTATAAATCTCAATATAATCATTACAATCGTCTCATGTTTGATTCCATGCTCATTCATTAATTGTGTAGATAATATCGCGATTCTGTATTTCTATTAGAACAAAAGTAGGTACATTGTTGTTGCAATAGGTAGGTAGCGGTTTGATGTTGCGCTTCTGTTTTGGTAGATAGAGAGATAAAAATTGTGTTTGCATCAACTAAGAAGACACATTCTAAAAATTAAAAAAAATTAAGCATGGAAGGGTTATAGTTAAAAGTATAAATAATAACAAACAAAGAGAAAAGCATTATTTCTGTGATGTAGTTATGTGTCACAATGACACAAATTGGAGATAACTCAGTATGCTGTCTCATGACCCGTAAGTAAAATGATATAAGTATTAATTTCAATAATATCCCTACAAATCTAAAAAAATCTTTAAAAAACAATCACAATAGTATTACAAAGGCACAGAGAATTATCGCAAAGACAATGTGAATGTCGCAATTTTGATCTTCATTCGCGTTAGCAGAACAAGCATGGTTGCAGATGGTTGGTCCCGCACAATGGCAGCTCCTACTGAGATATTTTACGTAAGATCAGACATTATTTACGAATTAAAATCCACTTGATCTGATTACATCTAATATCTAAATTGAATTGTTATTTTTTAAATATTTTTTATTATCGCTTTTCTTTTTGCGGTTTATTTCCAGATTCCAACTTAGTGAACACCAAGTCGTAACTTTATACGGAAATCAAAGTTTTAGTTAAGTATTTTTTTAATGAGATGATGTTATAATAACATTGTGGGAAAATTTATAAAGCATCTGTTTTAATTAAGTATGTTTATTGTTGTTGTGCGTGAAGTCTAAATAATATTTATAAAATTGTTTTATTAATAGTTATTTCTTATGATCAATTTCAATAAAATTATATTTTTTAATTTACGATGTGCGTTAAGAGATAAATGTATTTCAAGAATAGATGAATATTTTAAATAATAATAATGCGCATGATGTTTAATTTTTAATTATTTACCTACTAAGAGGTAACACGTAATCATACTCAACACAAAATAACTAGATACAGATTACATCTCATGAAGAAGAACGGTTTTGTAAACTAATAAACTTGCCCGTGAAACTTTCTTTTCAATGCATCGAATGCAAAAGAAAGCGCACCGATGCAGTCGACACAGTCACTTTACATTATAACCGCGTTACCACGCATGCGCAACTCATAGACACTCGGCCTCGCGTCGCCGCAACTCGCGCGCGCATTTCAATGTGACCATTGACAAAAACGCGGGAGTCCCGTATTTTCCGAATGTTCGAATTTCAAATTTGAAAAATGCGCTCCTTATTTTTTTTGTGTGTGTGTGTGTACGTAGTGGCGGGACAAAATGTTATCGATATGGCAAATATGCCGAAATACGATGAACGTTACGACTATTTGGATGTGGACGCTTTGTTTAATAGCAAAAGGCTAGTCAGGAACTATGTGGATTGTCTTATTAATGCTTCGAGGTGTACGCCGGAAGGAAAAGCCCTCAAAAGTAAGTGGAGACAGATTAATAAATTCTTGACTGTCTTCACATTTTCAAGGCAAAGTGAAGCTTTTTACGCATTGACATTGATTTAGTTACGGTTTCCGGTTTTGTATATATCTAGATCTGTCTCGTTTTCGCGTGTTCCTGTTTACATTCGGGACTGTGTCCGAGGACAAATACGTACAAAAGTAAACACTGAACTTTTGAAAATACGGCTGTGATTTTGCAACCTGGCGCCTAACAGGAATGTCTTTGTAGCATATAGCTCCCCAGTAGCTTCCTACGACGTCCACAGAAGTATATGGAGTGATCCAATAATTCTATATCTATCCTATCACACATACATACCTATTAATATAAAATGTAAATGCTAAAATTGTTTTCATCCGAAACTTTAAACCTATAAACGGTCATAAATAAAATAATGATAGGTACAATAAAATATGAGTATTATATCCTCATTATATTTAATATAATTCAATACTGTTGTTTTTAGGAACATAATAAGAGATTTTATCTCCATAATGTCTAAGGTTAAACAAACAAACTTCATGTTTAAAAGTGCCCAGAGTAAGTATTTATTAATATGTTCATGTACTTGTAACGCAGCTACGCTTTGTTTGGAATCTCTTTCGATGTTTTTCGCCTGCGCTGGCACATTTGGATCTACTGTTATAAATTTTAAAATTCTAAAAGTGTGAGCCGATTTAGAATTTTATTTTCATTACGATCAAGCTAGCGAGGCAAGAGGGTGGCCGTGATAAATTTATATACATTATATAAAATAATAAGAACAGACCCAATAAGGCTAAGTGCTCCATTTATTGTGAATATATATAACGTATCACCTAATCTCTATTTTAGATTTTTAATTTTTATTTAATTGTTCTAGGTCTTACCTTAAGTTTTATAATAAACTTACTTTACTACCTACTGCCTAGTGCCTATTTACTATCCAACCCACGATAAAACCCCGACATACTTATACTTTTGAATTCATTTATCAGTATTAGTATTTTAACTATAAAGGTCTTATTTTGTTTTCAATTTAGGTAAATTAATGTTAATTATGGTTCAGTGATATACAGACAGAAGATATTTGAATTAATACGAAATATTATCTAATATAGAGGTTACTTAAGACCCTCATAGATCTTGCCGCACAGTAGAGCCGCCATCACATTTTTATCCATTCTTTATGTTTATTTCCGAAAAAAAAAATCTCTTGACAAATTATGAATTCTTAAAATAATTTATCATTATTATTATGCCACATTAGACAAGTAATTTTATTAAGGCGATTATATCTCGCACACCTCACATTTTTATCAAATTATTTCCATTTCTTAACGAAAATTAATAAATACCTATGTGGGTTAGCGCTTGTGTGCTGGGAATACCTAATCGCCAAAAAAATTTATTATTGTTGTTTGCCGTTACTGTGACTAAAATTGCATTTGCAATAGGCATCTTAACAGGCGATGCGAAACGTAGCCATGCAATTATTAATATTAATTTTATTTGTGTTCATAATTAAACATTTCAATGATTACGAGGCCGTATCACAGATATACCTAAGTCTTATATTACGAACCTGAAGTCCTTATTTGTTATATTAGATTTCATAATATTAAGTTCTTTTATAATAGTAAATAGGCGTAGCAGTAACAGTAGCTACAAAAAGACACATTATGATTATTTCATCCCAGGAAAAGTAAGATTCTTGTAGGTAACTCACGCGGGCATCATGTAATCCTAAATATTACTCCAAGCAAGTCATTTCTATTAACTTGCGGTTTTTTGATCACCAGTCATTACTCAATTGAGAAGTCATTGTAAGCAATTAGCTAAATTAACAAATTTATTTTTAATATGTATTTCCTAATTTAGTGGTTTTTGCCTAGGCTTTAATGTACAAAAAAAAATATTGGAACATAACAAGTTCATGGCATTAATTTCGTCACTAATTTCACGTGTAAATGTCAAGTTACAAATTACAATGCATGCTTTTACTATATACTGATTTGATTATTATTTTCAAAAATTGCGCTTCGTTTGTTTTCGCACCTTTTTCAGTGAAATAATTACGTAAGATCTTTGAAAAAAAAAAACGAATGCATGCAAATTATGACACAGTATACTCACACGAAGCGAAGAGTCGCGATGGAATAAATAAATAAAAAGAAAATGTCAACTCGAACATAGAATGTACAATTGTAAATAGGTACCATAGCATTGAAATTTATAATGAAAATTCTGCTTATGGTAAATTTATTACTTACGATTAAAATACAGAATTCATAAACATTATGCCAAGAACGTGTAGATGCTGCTAGAAATAATTAATGCCTGAGTTGGTGGCGTAAAACAATTGGAGATTGATACATAGCTGTGTAAATAACTAATTGTGGGAATATAATCAACGGTTTTGTGAATGAGTTGCTCTAGGTGATAACCGTTATATGGCTTATAGATCGATACTTTTACACAATAGGTTGCCGATGGGTCAAGAGTGAGTCGGGCGCGCGGAGTGTTCCATAAAAGGTAATAATTGAAATAAATAACATTTCAAGGGACGATCCTAATCATGCTACATCCGGGAAGTGATCTGATATTTTACACAATTTATTACCAATTTTATTATCTTTAGACCATAATATATTTTTGTTTTAATAGTATATAATTAAAAATATTGTTAAGTTCTCAGTATGTACATAATAAACAAATATATTAATGTTGTAATTTAAGAGGAACTTTATTTATAGTAATGATTAGAACACTATAATATAATTATATAAAACTAAATTAAGTTTATATAGTGTTCTAATTTTATTAGTTGATTTGTATTATTATGATTACGTAAGTATACATATATTGAAGTTATAAGAATTAATTCGTAATTTTGTCCCAGGCAACCATTTATCATATATTAAAATTTCAAACTCGCATGCGTTGTAATAAATTATATATTGTTACAAGTTTATCGTAAGGTTTTTAATCACTGTCTGTGGCGTGCGCTTTGGCATTATCTAATTTATTTATTATGCAAACTTTTTTATTATCAAATGGCGTTTTAATGTTTCATGAAGCAAACTTGTTTGGTACGTGGAATATAACGTATGTAAGCGTTATGATGAGTAGATATTTTCTAAATTTACTTGATACTAGCGGCCCATCTGGCTTCGTTCGGGTAAAACCATAATAAATTATATTTAAACCTTCTAATTACACTATATGTTGGTCAAAACCGTACAAAAATCCGTCCGGTAGTTTTGAATTTTCATACAGACAGACATGACACGGACTGATTTATATAAAATGTAAGGACTTATTTGATACTTACTACCTGTTTCCCGCATGTTCGCCATACAAAATTTAAACCCCGTTTTTGATCTCGGGTCATTGAAATTTCATAAACATCGGCCCAGCGATATCAAAGTGAAAAAATAACAGTCACTCACATTACTTTAAAATTTTGTAAGTACTGATAAACATAGACACACATAATCATAGACATAGCGTCAAAAGAGCAAGGCTCAAGGGGAAATGGGCGCACTCAACTTGGGTTCCCGAGGGGCGCAAGCGCAGGGGGCGGGCCGGGATGATATAGACAAGTTTAATGTTCGATCTGAGTGAGACAGAAACCTATGGAAGACAAAAGCGTTTTGTTGTCTAATGGGATACGCAAATAAAATATTTAAAAGGCATACACATTCTTTCAATTTAAAAAATATAATATTTAGGAATGTACCTTGTGACCTCGCCGCCCGTTCTCTTCAGAACAAAATCATGTGCGCTTCCGCTTTTTATGTAACACATTATAATAATAATGACACATCACAATAAACATTTTCTATGAAATCGTGTTTAGAGTATCGTAGGACCGGATTGTGTAAGGGTCAGTTACACGTTATACCAGTCAATTATCAATCAAATTGTCCAAACGAAAGTGGTTCGTTGGTTAAAGTTAACGTCAAAGAAAAGCATATATAAAATCAAATTTTAATCGGAGTACTTGGTTCGGAGCCTCCAATTATCTGATTGTCGACGAAAATGGTAAAAAAGTATTTTCCGTAAGTTATTATTTCATAGGTAGAGTGACACTATAATCATCAGCCTACCCTTGCCTCACTATATACCACATCAGTCTCCTCCACTTCTCCCTGTCTGATGTTAACCGAAACTGTTATTTATTTTTAGCCATATCCTGCCTAACGCACTCAAACCACCTCATCTCCGCCTGTCCCTACTTCTTTTCCCATTCATTTTAAAATCCATAATCCATAATCCATAATCCTTCTTATAACGTTATCCGTCTCCCTTCTCATAACCCCTATCAAGGAGACGACGGAAGAGAGGAACTCTATCTTCAGAGTTCCTCTCTTTCGTCGTATTTTATAGTGACGCATGTGATATAATAAATCTGCGTATAAATTTATTAATATTTATGAGGAAAAAAATCCATTCCACTGGTGACGTGTTTTTGTCAAAACAATGGGCATAAAACATATTTATTTCTGTTCCAATGTATTGGGCACTTCCTTAGAACCGAGTGGAATGCATGGATTGATCATGCAGGTTCATTTCATTTCTTCAGTCCGTCCCGGCTTGGCTCGGGTAAAACCAGTTAGCTATGTTTGTTCGGGCATCACGTTATAACTACTAAATGTAATTTGATTAGGTTCACAGTTGTATAGCGGATGGTTTAACATACATTCTGGTATAGGTATCATCGCGATACGTTGCCTAGAACCCCTATTTACAATAATAAGTTGTGAATGGACGCACAAAATTCTTAGCACAATTTTATATAATGACTTACATTAGATTGTCTGGGACATATTAAGTGATCAGGGATAACATGTGGCCAATATTTCCTGTGTTAGAATATGTTTTTATTATTATTAACAGCCATTATTGCTTTGACGAACCAGTCATTAAATATGTCGTCTCGCCATCATAGTCTATACCACTTGAATGTGATAAATCTCACTCGTCACACACAGAAGCTCGATGAGTCAAGCAGTCATACGATCAATCATACATTGACGACCTCGGTGGCGCAGTGGTAAAGTGCTTGCCTCTGAACCGGGTCCCGGGTTCGATCCCCGGTCGTGTGATCTTTTTCTGATTTGCTCGGGTCTTGGATGTTTATCTATATATGTATTTATTATAAAATATAGTATCGTTGAGTTAGTTTCCCATAACACAAGTCTCGAACTTGCTTTGGGGCTAGCTCAATCTGTGTGATTTGTCCTAATATATTTATTTATTTATACACAAACAAACAAACAATCGAGCATACAACTTTCCCACACGATGACTTTCGCGCCAAACCCATTGTTTACATTGCGATCGCATTCCTACGCTCGCGACACAGTTCGGCTAAGGTCGGCAGCACTCGCCACAGAAAAAGCAGTGCAGAAGAGCCACTCTGTCAGTAAAAAGTGATAACCGTATTAAGTATTATTGTAACACAGGAAAAAGAAAAAGTAACTAATCTTGGCCTGATTTTGATAAAATTTAATCAAAAACGAGTAAAAAGAAAGACTAATAAAACACTGATTACATTTTAGATTACTTAGTCATTATCATTAATGATCGATTTTACCTGTAACACCCCTTGTAGCTCCCTCAAGGCACAAATTATACATAATAATACCTAATGTAGGTACTTATTAAGCAGTTAGCAGCTCAAGGGAACCAATAGTATATTTTTACATTCCTATATATAATGTATTTCCCACATTTGTTAAATTTTTGTCGACGAAATATCAATCAGTGATGCTCAAAATTATTTTCGATCTGACGAGCAGTAAATCTCTAATTGTAAGTTTTCTATATTTTGTACATTCATTGGCATTACAAATCTTAGTCACGGGCTGTAACCATTCATGCTACGCGTCCACGACTTCTGTCGCGCCGCTAATCATTGTCGATCTTATCGATATTCCTACAGCTGTCTGTCTGTCATAAATCTTTCGGTAGTTCAAGCTTTGTAATGGACGGTGTTTTTAAATCGCTCGGCCCTTTTCCATTTCTTCTTGTCACTTTTAGAATTGATTGTACTAATTTCCATTTATTTCGTCGTTACAGTCAACAGCACATCACCCTGCATGAACCTGTATAGTGCGCTAATAACGACGAGTTTGCAATCAATTTGGGTAGGTTGATGTGCTGTTGACTGTACTAACCTAGGCTGTGCGGAGTGCTGTGTTCCGAAACAGATACTAAGCATTGAAAGTCATAATCGTAGAATATTTACCAGCTCGGAGGCGAAAAAGTACTCAGGCGATAGCTAAAATGGATCTCGATTTTATTTTATATATTTATATTATATTATATATTTAGTTTTTTCTGGGCCAAAAAACTCAACAGGAATCAAAGTAGGTATCAAAACAAGTACCTATTTAGGAACTTGAAAATATTTTGACACTGAAAAAAATCCTCCATGATTATTATCCGTCATACCATTACTCATAAAATTCGTACCATTTCGGCTATCGTATGACCTTAAGTCCTACCATACATGGCCAGCTCAATACAATACAATGACGGAACCATAGATCATAATTTTGTTATCGGGCAATACTATTTTATACTCCACTAGATGACCATTGTTATAATTGTTGGTTTGACGTTTGGTAATTGATCAATTGTGCTATTCGTAGATCAGTAGCTGGAGTAAGGTCAAGCAAGATCGTACACTGTGACCATTATAGTACTGCAGCAGGAATGGAGAAAGATATATATAAATATAAGAAAGATATAAAAACTTACCTCAAAAGCAATATGCAAGCCTCTTCAGCCTCTACCCTCCTGCAAGTTGGCCAGAAAGATATGAATACAAAAGTTTTATATTATACTATTGACTATATTGACGACCTCGGTGGCGCAGTGGTAAAGTTCTTGCCACTGAACCGAGAGGTCCCGGGTTCGATCCCCGGTCGGGTCATAATGGAAAACGATCTTTTTCTGATTGGCCCGGGTCTTGGATGTTTATCTATATATGTATTTGTTATAAAATATAGTATCGTTGAGTTAGTATCCCATAACACAAGTCTCGAACTTACCTTGGGGCTAGCTCAATCTGTGTGGTTTGTCCTAATATATTTATTTATTTTATTTATTTATTTATTTATTTTTCAAAGTCCAATCGTTCGGCGTAATTTTTTTTGTCAATTTAAATGAGAGAGACATTAAAACGTGTATTATTATAGATACTTTTGTAAAAAAGCCTTGAAAATCTAAATTCAGAAAATAATTCGTTGAAAATAAATCAGTAATAAGTCCTCTCTTGTCATTATTATTAAGTATATTAACTACTGTAATATAAAAAAAACATGTACCTACTAAATTAAGAAACACATATTTTGTTTATGTTATACTTGTTAGAAGTCAGTTAGATACAGGTAAGAATATTGTGATCACCGCGCGTCTAGTATAAATAAAAATAATTTTAACCCTATTAAATAATTAGTTTAGTAGGTAATAATTTAAAATTAATACTGTACAGTTATAAAATGCCATTACGCTCCTATTCTAAGGTTAAGTGTTACTTTTATGGCACTATAAGCTATTTAGGTGTATAGTAGACAGGCTCCGGCACCGGAAGTAAGTACTAATCAAACTAGGTGTTGTCCGCGGCTTCGCCCACCTACTTTTTCCACGGGACCAGTTACATTTCACAACATTTTTCCTGAATTAAAAATACCCTTTGTCCTTCTCCATACTTTAAACTACATGTATGTAAAATTTCAAGAAGATTGGTTGAGTGGAGCGTAAGCGTAAAGTGCGTAAAGTAGGTACACAAACAAAGTAAAGTGTACAAACAAACTTACTTTCGCATTTATAATATTAGTTAGGATTTTTTTTCAGTGGATACAGCGTAAAGTGGTAACAAACAAACAGACTTACTTTCGCATTTATAATATTAGTTAGGATTTTTTCTTACTCATGATTCGTCTGTGTCATGTATGGCATGGCAAAGATTTTAAGACTAGTCTGACGATGCTCCTCGCGAATGCTTCCTTTGCCTATCAATTGTCAAAGCACTTTGTCCCATACTCGCCTCCTACTACGTCCACGTGATGTAGAGTGATCCAATTCTAGGAGAGCAACCACAATCGTTGTCTTGTGGACCACTCCGTATCCCACCGCGGATGGAGTAGGAGGCGACTAAAGATTAAAAAAAAAACTGTTTTATTATCAGTAATAAGGAAGCAGATATGAGTAGGTACCTATATATAGTACCTACTTATATGACAAAACTTATATGTCAGCAAGGACATTGTTAAATTTCAATCCATTTGTGAGATACATTCCAATGAAATTTTGGACGGTCAAAGATAATTTTCGAGTACTGTTACAAAAAATCATACTTATGTGCATGGACGTATAAAAAAAGCTTATGTGTATGGAAAATGTTCGACGCGTAGACAGCAAAAGTTATAGATCGTGTCCTCCTTTAAATTTCGCTCATACAAGACATGTGCGTATTACGAGTAGAAATATATGAGAAGAGAACAGACAGAGCGCTGAAATATTTGTCCTTCATCACGTGCCCGACCCAATTTGGCATTTTGTATGAGACTAGATGTTGCCCGGGGCTTTGCTCCCGTGGAAATTTTGAATTCAAATATAGCCTATAAAAATTTTGGATAATCTTAGAAAGATTATCCAAAATTATTATAGGCTAAAATGGTGAAAGAATTTTTGAAATCGGTTCCGTAGTTAAACGCAAAACAAAAACGCTTACCTCTATAAAATAATACTATAGATTAGACGGATTGGGCCGGGTTTGTTTGGTAATCTTCTATCTCATTTGGTCACACTCGTCTGTCGTCTATGGTTTTCTTAGTCTTTTCATCAAAGTATTTTAAAAATTATCGTAAGCACCGTCAGTCTTTGTCCCGTAGTTATTCTTACACGAATACATTTAGTCCAATCGATTCAATTCATCGCTCTTCACTTCGTTAAAATGATTAGATATTGACAAGCGTGCGATTGATTTATTCGAATGATTGTTGAAATTTTCAAATCTATCAGTTTCAATGTAATGAATTTTATTTCATTGCTAATCGTAAAGGAAAATAAATTATGCACAGCGATTTTTTTAATAGTCGCAATTTTTTTAAATGTAACCTCATAAATCAATTTAAATTATGTTAATTCCACAGACATTTACTTTATTTATAGGAGGTTGATCAATAATAAATTATTATTTTAGTTATAATGAGTTTTAAGACTACTTCAATTTTTCTATGTGTAGGTAAGTAATCCGGTTATGTAATGTTATTAAACTTTTTTCAAGTCGTTATTGCCGACCCGGCGCCAATGTTCAGAAAAATATGCAAATAGGCCTAGTATATCTTACGTCCTTTTCTTTTTGGCATACTGATTATCATGGCAAAAAAAAAGACGTGACGTATATTAGAATAACATCAAACTTTGCAACATTTCAGTTTTTTTTACGACGTCCTTGTCCACTTAAAGTCCAGATTATCCGGACGGTCCACTATCCTAGCATTTAAACGTTAACTATGTTATTCAACTCAAAACGTAAGTACTCTAAGTATATGTTAAACAAATAAATGAAAACCCAAGGAAACGCACCTATCAATAACCTGTTATTGTTATCTATCAGTGCATTACGAGTGTGACAGCCCAGTTGTTGAGGAAATGATTCATGATGATATGCACCGGCTCGTGCGACCGACTTCATCACAATGCAAATTACCGTATTCAAGCGAGGAAACTACTGTTGCTGATAGCTGACTACTACTGACTTAGCTGACTTTAGGCTGAGTTTCCACTTGTTTCCAAGTTAAACATGACTTAATAGAATTGACTGATCTCGTTGGAGAATGATGAATTTCTAATTTAGCAGTAATTTCTAGTTTTAACTAGAAAATATGAACTTTAAACTTTACTAAAAGTCTAATAACAGTAAGTAGGTATAATGTTACGAAATTACACATAAAACCAGTTTGAATTTTACAACTTTAGTGGTTAGCTTTACAAAAATCTTCAAAAAGTTTGAGAAACTTTGATTTATGATTAGTAAGGGCTACCATTAACGTTTACGGAGCGATTTAAAATTTTACCATTATAATACAAACGATTCACATGCACGCAGTTCAATTTAAGAACCTGAAATGAATCGTATTAGTATTAAAATTATCGTGATAGTACGAACGATGCAGATCAGTTTATAGTAAGCCCCCAGCTATGACAATTTTATTGTGATGGCACACAACCAAATGATGTTTAAATACTTTCATATTGTATAACATAGATGTTATATAGGTACCTAGTCGGGTGCTATATGATCTGATACAATCTAAATTAAACGTTTTCCGTGCTTACTGGTTTATAACAGGAAGTTACGCTCTTGTAATCTTGAGCTTGTAAATCGAAACAATCACTGTGACGTTCTACATGTATGTACATTACTCCGTGTATTTTTTTTTGTTATAACATGTATGTTAAATAATGATTTTTTGTTTGTATTTTTTATAGTAGTTATATATTTTTTAAATCAACAACATAAGCAGGCAAATAAAGTCGCTCTCGTCTCCGCACGTTCCCGGTTTCTAGTGGGGTTGTGACGTCGCGAAGCCTTGGGTCGGCGTGAAATATGTCTTGTATTAATTTTAATTTATGTACTTATTTTTATACAAGAAAGTTATTACAAATAAAAAAATATATATATAAAGAATCGCCACATCATCGGATCGAATGATTTTACAACTTTTTAGTCGAAAGAAAAGAATGTACACAGTAGTGGACGGTTCGGTGACAGTGACTAAAAGGTAAAGTAATTTTGGTTTCAATTAGTCTATTGTGAAATAATACTCCCACACGAAAACTTTATGGTCACAAAAGTCACAATTGAAATATGGTCTGATCGGAAATTACAGTGTTCCATTTTTAAAACCATTTTCACAAACGTGTGAGTGACTGTAGCACGTGAATTGTGTGCATAATAGCCGGTTAAGGGATTAAGATTAAGTGAATTGTCCCATTCAATTTGCGAGCGTTTACCAATATTCTCACAGTCATTAGATAATACTGTCCTACATTCAAAATGTTATATTTTTCCATTTTGACATTTCGGACACATTATCTAACGGCTGATATGTTACGGACGGAACGAATATAACGTCTGTTATAGTGTTTCTGTCGCGTGTTCACATTGGCCAAACGTTTCCACAAACGTTGCGACGTAGGTATTTAGGCGTTTCTCACGTCGCATGGGCCTCCGTCATGCCGGCTGAACATTATCGGTAAACTGCCAAAATTTTTCGATATACATTGCTGGTTTTTCCTTACGGTAAATATAGGTTCTGGCTACTAGACTAGGTAAGATGAGCGATTGATTACCGGTTTGGTTACAAACGGATAGAAATACGGTGCTGCGATAGATTTTTTTCTCGTTCCCACTCGTTCTTCCTTGCGCATGCGTGCTGCATACGCATTAGTTCTACACCGGCCTTTACCCGAAGATCATGTCATGACCATTTATAGTTAAACTGATGATGAAACACTTGCATCTGCAGAATTGAATCTTATTATGGTAATGTTAAGGTCGAAAATGCATTATGAATGGCGCATGCATTTGTAAATCAGATGTGAATAATGATTGCCTGGTTACTAATCGAATAATCTACTTTCAATTAATCGAATCGATGATCTCTTTGTTATAAATGTGATATGAAAAGTGAGAAATCTAGTAGATATTTTTGTATGAAGGATATGTCTTGAGAAAATCATATGAGTATCAAATCTCTCGAAAAATTGACTACTTATAACAATCTCAATTGCCATTGTCAACACTCCTTAGGAATGATATTGTTGCCTATCGGCTGCCTAAACTGTGTCTACGCGAGTATCCACGGGAGGATATAGTGTAGTCCTATTCTAGGGCTGGGACACGCACCTGGCGAGCAGGGCACTATAGTAACTACCCATTTATGCTCCTACATACCATACAAAAGTTCAGTACATATTCGTATAAATACTTGCATCCAAAATCAGTCGGTAATTTTTATAATTTACCCATCTTGAGACCACTTACTGAGCATTGCATTCGGCATTTTTATCGCCTACTTATTGAAAAAAAAAATAATAATGTCAAACGCGGAAATTATTATAATGCACCTCATATAGCCCAGCATTTGTTCCGAATATAAATTATCTATAATTTTGTTTGCTCTTAAAATACTTACTAGGTTTTGGAATCTTGCTATTTTAGGATATTTATAGCGATGTTATTTATGTTTTCCAGACAAATTCTTGCATGAATTAACGGCTAGATCTTTGCTTATCAAAACAGTGGAATCGTACTAATTTCTATTATAGTGTCTTTGACCCCAGTTTTAAACTCAACATAAATTTTAATTGACAGTGTTTACGAACGTTGACATCTCATACCTATTTTTGGAATGTTATTCTTTCTTTTTTAATCTTCGCAATGTTTATTGTAATATTTATATCATTTTATAAAATAGGTACTTATTCAATAAAGAAAAACAAAATTCCTAGTTTCATTTAATTACATTTTTATTCAACAACTTTTTATAGATAAATTCCTACAAGTGTCAACGTGATAAAACCGGCGTAACTCGGAAAAAATCTAAGCGTCCTGTGCGTTGCATCAGTCAAATTTGACGTTAACATTAACCAACATAGAAAAACGCGAGGTACGCCATTTTATCTAAATGTCAGGGGAGCGCAGGTTAACGTCCAACTGGTAACTGGTGCAAGTCAATCTTATGATTTTTCCACATGTGACTGACTCATTTAGATATTTATTGTATTCGAAGCGGTCATACAAATGATCATTAAATTGGCTATAATAATGTTCTATTATTTCTTGTTATTGCGCACATTACAGTGCATTGAATTGGAATGCAATTGTAACGCAATGTAGCGACGATTTACAATTCCAATACAAGTGGCAACTATATTGTACAGTCGGTAGGATATCAACCTATCCAAAATCATTATAAATTCGCCCGTATCAGCGCCGGCGCGCCATTAATGCACAAATAGGAGAATAAAAATAAACGTCAGCGAATGAAATATTATTTTTGAAAAGTAAATAAAATATTCTAAGTAGGCAAAATAAGATGCACACTTAGGTATGACACGGAAACTTCTTGACTTGTTTTAAAATATTAACAAAAACGTATTCTAGAAAGAAAAAAATATCACTTACATACTCATGAATAAGTGATAAAACATTTACTTAAACAAAACGGTATAAGTTTTATTTTGAAAATAATATACCTATTTTTTTTTTAGTTTTAAGATGAAGATAGAATTATGACAGTCATGGTGCATTGCATACCTACGTATGAACATTCCATGGAACTATAGTACTTATATCATTTTTTTATTAACTTTTAAATCAAATGTTACATTATTATTATGACTATGCGCGATCTTTCGATCTGCCTGTGACAAATTTCTAAATGAATACACAACTTCTAAGAAAATAGTAAAACTGGGCATCAATCTCGTCAAAATTCACATTATGTTGTTCATATTATTATCACTATTTTCAAATCGATGTTATGTATATTTTTGATTTAATTTACACGATTTTAGATAATTATTACCTATTAGCAATCCACTCATGCACGCGGGTATTTTTTAAAATTATATATTTTTTTTAAATCTAAAAAGCGCGTTCTTATTCACGTCACGCAATCGTAACCTATTACATTTCATGAATCTATTTTAAAAATAATATGTATAATAGACCGGAATTAAACGATTATTTGCACAATTATCATAATTAATAAAGCCTAACTAGTTATTATTTTATTACAAAGAACAAAGTAAAACATGGCAGGCTTTTTTATTGATAAAAGAAATAAATTAGACATGTAAACGCAACTATGCAAATACATATATAGAATTCATATTCACCGATAAATCAACTATATCATATTTTATCTAATTTGATCTTTACAACAACTAAGATAGATATAGAGATGAACAGTTTATTAAACCATTTACAGATAAATGAAATACTAATTCTTTGTTTTGCTTTGTAGGATATCACGTGCAAAACAAAATTAACACAAGTAAACGTCATCAAGGATAACTGTGTGTGCCATAGGTCTGACAATTAAGGATGTCGAAAACCGTGCGAAGTCGAGGAGAAAAATTAGGAAAGCGAACCTTGGGCACCGACGCTCTATGGCTGTGGAAGAATCCGTTAAAACGCGCAGATCAGAGAGTGAAAGAGAGAAACACATGTTTTTTAACTAAGGCATATTTCATTTTGTACGCAGGAATCCTTCCAGAAGCGCTAAGAACGAAGTGCATCCGTTGCACCGAGCGGCAGAAGAAGACGGCGGTGAAGGTCATCAAGCGGCTGAAGTACGAGTACCCTGAGGAGTGGGCCAAGTTGTCCACCAGGTGGGACCCCACCGGAGACTTCACGAGGTACTTCGAGGAGTTCCTGGCGAAGGAACACTTCAACACCATTCTTGGATCTGGTGGGTAAAATGTTCATGTTATTTATTTATTTATTTATATACACAGAAATACAATAGGCAGTAAATAGTACTTAAATACAAAGATTCTACTTATTTCAAATGAAATTACTAATGATATGAAATTAGCTGGTAAAAATATAATAAATTACACATAAGCCTTCCGCGGGATTCACACTATCTATTGGTGAAAACCGCATGAAAATCCCTGTAGTAGTATTTGAATTTATAGTGAACAGACAGACGCGGCACAGGCCTTTGTTTTATACCTCAACTGACAATTCTTTTTTCAACTCAAAACGGGACATCCATACATTATTACTAATATTAAGTATGGATTATACTACTAATATAATATATATACGCTAGTGAACAGGTAAAAAAATATATACACAACTTTTAAATGTTCTTTATTTTGTGTTCACATTAAGTACCTAATTAAATTATTTTATAAGAAATCATGAAAAATAAAGAACCAGTATTAAGTGAAGCGACATTTCGATGACCGTAATTATTTAAATTTTATGCAACATATTTTTTTAGTATTACAAATTTACTAAGGTCGTGATGATTTTAAAGAAGTGCATTTGAATTCAAGTTACGTAATCGGCACTTTTTTGCATCCCCCATTATTGTTTTGGGGACAACGGGACAAGTGGTCCAATAAAGGGACAGTCCCGTTCAAAACGGGACGTATGATCACTTTAGGTATGGATTATTATTTTTATGTTGCGGCTCCTTTTGAGATTCACAGCACATATCTCGGTCCTATGAGAGACTTGCATGGGGATTTCCTTTGAAATACATTATTAGTAAAAGCAGCTTTAACTATGATGATAAAATGCCCTTTTGCGACCAAGGCAAAATTTCAAGAAATATATACCGTTTCGATTCGCATCATCGATTTTCTGAAAATAATATATTGAGAGAGTCTGATTTTGAATTTTAGAGAATACCTAAGTGTAGAAATATGGTACTTATCTCTGAAAAAATAAATTTTATGATTCGTACATGACCGTGTTTTCAATAGAATAGTGTATATAAGTTAAGACTTTTCATTGTGATAATTTTAAAGCTAAATTTTAAAGCTAAACTTTGTTACAAATATAAATAGGCATACTCGTAATATATATAACTCTTCAGGATGTATCTAGGCACATATGGAAAACCCGCAGCTTACAAGTTGACATCATATGTTATCAACTAAATATAATTTTCAAGTGTTATTACTAAAAACATTATGTTTTGGTAAAAAAAAAAATAAACGTGAGAAAAGTTCTCGTTTGTTGTCGGTTTTTTATGTCGTGGATGAGTAACGTTTGGCTTGCTTGTTAAAAATAGCATAAATTTATCTTTTAGTGTATCTGTACATGGTATTTCTAGAGTCTTATCTATAAAGTACCTATCTACCTGCTCCTAAAATTAAAATTCCTAAAACGATTTACGTTACGTCAAAATAGAAAACAAAACGCTTATTTTACGCTCTTGAAATTAATTTTAAAAAGTATTTAAGCCTAATAAATTACCGCAATTATTTAAAAAAAAAATCACGTATGATCATTTGGCTCAATTCATGGCAATATTAAAGGAGAAAAATAAATCAATCACCTGGGTGATATGAGTCCTACCTATGTGAAATAAGGACACTGAAACTCCACTCAACCAGGTGGACAAAACGTAATTACGTTTACTTGAGTGGAGTTACTTGTTAATTAACAAGGTCAAAAATTTTGCAATAAGCGGGGAATTTGTTTTAGACCTAATACCTATAGAAAATATAGTATTTAAACGTGATTTTAACCATAAAATATGATAACATAAAACTAATGAAGTTAAACCATAAGATAACCAACTTAGTGGCTAACCACCGACAGCAGTACCTACTCACGTGTGTTTAAAATTAACCTAGATATTGACAGCTTTAACCGCTGAAACTGATAAATGTCGTCATTGTTAAATTATGTATTCGATGACCTCGGTGGCGCAGTGGTAAAGTGCTTGCCTCTGAACCGAGAGGTCCCGGGTTCGATCCTCGGTCGGGTCATGACGGAAAATGATCTTTTTCTGCTTGGCCTGGGTCTTGGATGTTTATTTGTTATAAAATATAGTGTAGTTGAGTTAGTATCCTAAGACAAGTAACACAAGTCTCGAACTTACTTTGGGGCTAGCTCATTCTATGTGATTTGTCCAATATATTTATTTATAAGATTGTTTATTGCTATGCATATCAACTGCATAAAATTATCATTTTATACATTTTTACTTTCATTTCTCGTATATGATGAAGAATATAACTTACTTTCACAAAAATAGATTAACATGTACATTAAATACCTATGAACAATCGTTTTTCTAACAACGAACATGCCGTTAGGGTTTGGAACTAAATCGTTGCGTACTTCAGTCGCCACGTCGACCTTTACTGCTTAACTGGAGGAAATATGGCGACAGTCTCAGGATCATACAGCCGAAACAGTAACAGCGCAAAGGGCTCCAGGTGGGAACGAACCTCGGCTTTGGGCGTTACTCGCAAAAATGGCCAGAGCGGTATATTGCTCAAGATGCCTGAAGGGCCTATGGGTTTGTTATGTGGGAAGAAAAAAAAAACGTTACACATAGGTAGATCATTAGGCAGTTCTATTGATGGTACAAATGACACTAATATAAGATTACTTAAAATAGTCAAGGGGAAAAAAAAGTCTATTGACATTTTGACAAGGACAAAATTTAAATATTTCCTATCATCATCATATTAATAATAAAAAATAAATAGCTACACAAAAACAAGTTGACATTAAATAATAATCTAGTCTAGTGTCTAGACTTTATAACTTAACTATAGAGTGCAGCCACGATCAATGACAAATAAATATATATATTACTAGCTTTTGCCCCCGGATTCGCCAATGAGAATTTCTCCGCGAAAGCGAAACAGAAATGATTTTCATACAAAACAAATTTTCACCGCATTAAGGGTTGATTTTTGATAAAGAAATTTCAGTTTTAATTGTGAATTTTACTTTAAACAAATTCCATCAAAAGCGCTTTAGCCGTGAAAGCGGAACAGACAGACTTTTTGCACTTGTAAACTTCTGCAAGTGCGGCAGAAGTTTACAAGTGGCGGATGACACTTAATTGCGGTTTTGTAACTGTTCTGACCCTAGGGTAGTTACCTTTGAGTATTCCAAAGAAGGCCAACATATTTAAGTATTAATAAGCATATTAGTAAGCATTAATAGCATAATTACCACTTAACGACCCTTCTACTAATGGTATTTTTTTACCGTTTCTACAAACTCTACGAAGAAAATAAGAATAGCTATTTGTTTAGAGAAGCGTGCCACTGATCTGAAAACAAGGGTCGCCGACGACCGTGTCAAGAAAAGTGGACTCTGAACTCCGAAGCTCAACGGCTGAGGACGAAGACGGAAAAACGTTTACCGCGTTTCCCCGAATAAGAGAGAGATTCGTCTATCAAAAAAATTATAGCATATTATTTGAGTTTAGACTATTTTACTACCGAAAAAGAGTGACATGTCAGTCAGGATTCATGTTTGTATGTTTGTGATTCTTAAACGCCTTATCAGATAACGATCTGCGAGGTATCATTATATTCCCTATATCCCTGGGTGGAAACACGTGACGTGATTATAAAATCAGTATATGTCTGATTATTGACAAGAATAATAATATGTAATTGATTATATATTTTCCAGTAATTAAAATTCCATAACATAACCATAACATTTTCCATATGGAAAATGCTCCACCGATAAGAACAATGTTCTTAATTGATGATGAATAATTAAAATGACGTTAGGAATGGCATTCTTCGATCCGTCCATTCTATACTATGCGTGATGATATAGCTGTACTAAGTTAACGTGTGACATTTTACTGTAATTCACTTGCACCATTTATCTTTGTCCCATAATGGTAGAAATTAATGTTATGCTCTTTGTGACTAATGCAGTTTACTACACTTGGAGTACTCTTTATACTGTGGTTTAACGTATATTTACCACCACGCCGTCTGATGTCAATAAGTGATGTATATCCATCCATCCTATGTTGAATAAAGGATTTTGAATTTTAACTATATACATTATTGTCTCTCCACAATAAGTTTCTAGAAATTTGAATTTTTAGGTATTCACTTACACACACACTTACACTTAGAGAAACTTAATGATACTTATTTATATATTTATTATATGTAATTACCCACTATACGAGCACAACATACACGTTATCTACAGTCTATATACAAACTTAATATAATAATATCCTACACTAACATAATTATTTATTGTCTTAAATTATTATTTCATTTATAACAATTTAAGTGTAAACTTGTGGAAGACAAGTGCTTAAACAATACTGTAAAAATCTGAATTTCAAGATATTTCTTCTCTTTTATCCTTTTGTTATTATACTTAAATGTGAATGTTTGAAAGTAGGTGTTCACCGGAAGCAAGTGGTGGTCAATATAAACTACTATATATGAGTCAGATACAAACTCATGTGGCACGAGTAGGTTTCGAACCTGGGACCCTTCAATCACAGGTGTAAGTGTAATCTAAAATAAAAAAGTGTAATCCACTGGACCATTACCTCTACGATGTCGATGGAAAAGGAGGAGACTTTAGACCAGCAATGGAACACGTCACCTACACAGGTCTTAGTAGTCATAGAATATTAAAATATATTTTATGTATGTTCACAGCCGGCAATGAAATCCCAGGCTCGTCGCCGCCGTCGCCACCGCCACCGCCGTCGCTGCCACCGCTGACCGACGCGCCACCGATGCTGACTAACGCGCCACCGATGCTGACCAACCCTCCCCCGTCGCAGACCTACCCCCCGCAGAGCTTTCCGTCCACCTCCCCTAGACCTGTGATACTAAACAGGTGAGATTCTTCTTGAACTTAGATTAGGTATTGTGTTGGGATCTAAGTATCATGATTTAACTAATCGGACTGCGATCTTATTGTTGTTCAATTGTCTGTATTGAAGAGTTCATAATGTTTTATATTTTATGTAATTTTATTATTCAATCAATTATTATATTTATCTTACGAAATAAATTAAAATTTATACATAGGTATAATGGAGTTTATTTATTTTTATATATTTTTAAAATAAGATTTCCAATCAACTTTAAATCTTCGTACGATCCAGCGGCAATGTTACAATCTATGAATGATCACAATGATCTTAAATGTATCTATTTAATCTAGAACATACATATTTTTTAAAACTTTTTTGACCTTGTCATCTACCCTCTACTAGGAAAAGACTTCAAAGCGTTTAGGCTATAAAAAACCTGTATTGCAAAGCAACGCAATTAGGTATACCATTTTTTTATACCTCAGTGGAAACGCCACAGTTACAGTAATTTGGCAACCATTAGATTATAGAATAAAACTAGCTCGTTTTGCTGTTTAGTGGTTTTACCCACCGATTCTTAATAATTGGGTGGTCATATTAAATAATTTAACTGTAATTTAACTTTTACTGTAATGTAGTGAACGAAACACTCTTCGTATTTTAAATTACTCTGGATTATTAGGGATAATCTCTCTCATCACTCCGCAATTTCCCGTTTGTATTCGGGGTTGTGGATCCACGAAGCCCAGGATCAGCGTTAAAAATATGCTTAACATTTTGAAGATTTAGCTGTAATTTTATAACTGGCCATCTGCCTGATGTCAACCCTCCTTGGGAATGCTATTGTTACCTATCAACTGGCAAGATATGTCTCTTAGTCGCCATTTACAGGAGCATATGACATGGTCCTATTCTAGAGTCACATCTACCCCAGATACAGTGTATGTGGCGTTGTACATAATACTTACAATATCACTTATTTATTTATTACTAGATATTGCCCGGGACTTCGTCCCCCGTGGATATTTTAAGATAAAATATATATAGCCTATAGCAATCTTGGATAAAGTACCTTTCTAATGGTGAAATAATTTTTAAAATCGGTTCGGTAGTTTCGGAGATTACCCGCCTCACATTTTACATTAAGTAAATTTGGTTAATTTATTTACCACGTCATCAACAATAGGAAGTAGTGTCGATCTCTAGGTTCATTATTGTAAAATTTACATAAAATAAAAATATTGACTGCATATTTATTGCAACAATGTTATCGCAAACGATCTAATTTATCACGGATACAGGTGTTTTATTGTAATTAATTTATTCGAACTAAAATACTTGATATTCAGTTATCATAACCTTACGTAATTTAAGGAAAACTAAGATTTTATTGGTATTTTAATAAGCGCATGCAATGGATGGACTAGTAAATTAATACTTCTTATTTTAGGTAGTTTATATATTTTTAAAACATAATTTCCATAACACATACATATTTCCATAATACATAGGTAATTTTAAAAATGCATACAAACACAAACTTAAAAATACTATTTTTGGTTAAAAATATATTAAATACACACGTAATTAGATAGCATATTCCAATTAGAACTTTACCGTACTTTTAATCTGTACTTACCACAGATATCATAAAATATCGGTGACATTTCAGACACGTAGAACCCAACCATTACAATCGATGACGTAATAATAATTGATCACACAGATTATTACATAAATCTGTCACCAGAAACAATCATAACAATAGCAAAAATGTTAATCAAATCGAACATTAACCTTCTTTTAGAGAAGTTTTCGAATTACAATCGATTCACTCGATCGATTCGCGTGTCGATATCGATATAATTCGATTCGTATACACGAAATTTCGGTGGCACACTTTGCTGCCGATTCTGATAAATGCAATCAATATCAGCATTAAATAATTGAACTCTAATGCCCTCTTATTATAAAGCGTTGTCAACTTTTTCAATATACATGTATAATGTATATAGGTATAATAAAAAATTTATCGCTTTTGCATGTAGGTACGCTATTTTTCAAACACAATCATACTAACTATTCAAGTGATAATTATAGAAAATGACTTAGACATAAGTCTTTAATCATGCGTCGAGATATTATAATAGGTAGTACACTTACTATTGTTCTTACGACGTCGCTAAAAATTATCTGTCTCAATGACTGAAAAAAATTGTTACGTAATAAAAAAAATAAGTGTCATTAGTTGTTAACTACATTCTTCGTTGATTGGATCAAGATCAATACAACAATCTAAGTTCCCATGGATTAACATTTACATTTTCAAAAACGTATTGATGTCTTTCGTAAAGATTATAACCGGTTTAATTAAATACAAATAATATTTAGTACATGATAAAACGCTCGTTAACGCCAAAATAAAATTTGAAAAAAGAAGAGTATTACAATTTTTTTATTTTTCGCGGCCATTTTGACATCATCGTCGCCTTTTAGTCCTTTTATCTTACTACCTACCTAGAAGTACATATTTTATGTAACGTATCAACATACGTATTAAAAATCTTTGAACATTAAAAACTAGATGTTTTATCAAATATAATTAAATTGGAGATTTATAAAATTAATTAATTTGTTAGGTCAGTATAGATTTTAGGTAAATAACTTTTTGTAACAAGTATTTTAATTAGACGTTGAAATTAAAATATTTTACCTCAGTTATACCACATATATCATTGGATTATTTACCTATTATCTTTTTACTATTTATTTTAAATTACATTGTAAATCCTCGCGGCAAATGTACGTCAACTTTGTAAATAATCTTTTTTGTAACTTTTATAACGTCATATAGATAGTATAGAAAACATCATAGTACCTATTCAGTCATCATCTTTAGTCTGGCAGAGACTAAAGATTTTACAAACAAAAAAGTTGTTATCGATATGGATGAAATTTCGCTGATTTCTTTAGAGGAATTACTGCTGTGCTTGAATTTGAGTCATTTTCATGTATAAATGCTTCATGGACGACAACCTTTTTTGAAGTCACTCACATAGGTACCTAAATTCAGTAAGAAAGGTGTATAACACGAGTATGTTACAAGAAAAACCGAGGCGTTGTCTATTCCTTACTAACTCTAAATTTATGAACGATTTTTCACCTAATTCCGCTTGTCCTATAGAGTCGAAATTTTTTTTGGTCAGTTCAGTTTCCACGACAATTTACGTCAAGCATGCTCTTTGACGACGATGAAAGCTTTTGGCAAAAAAATTAAATTTGTCAATAACTTTTTCTCAATAATTACGGTGTTTCCCAACGTTCCAGGTTCGGAGACGACGGCGAGCTGATGATGGGCAGCCCCTCGTCTGCGGCCGGCACCACCCCGCCCACCATGAGGCCCATCTCAACTACCAACATGCGGCCCATGATGCAGCCACGGTACCATCAACAAATTCATTGCTAACTCATTTACAATCTACATCACACGTCTTTGATAATACTATCGTTAATAATCAGCTGTTAGGTCTTTTTATCCCTCGGTTCTATTAATATAATTCTATATCTGACTAAGCCTTAGTCAGTAATAGAGTGACGGTAATCCAAGGCGGGAACCACACGTTGGATTCTGATCTAATCAACTAAACAATGGAAATATGCAAGGTTTCCTTCATTATCCTAACATATTATAAAACAAATTCCTCTGCCGCGTCTGTCTGATTGCGATAAGCTTAAAAACCACTTCGCTGATTTTCTTGTGGTTTTTACCAATAGATAGTACCTATGATTCCCGTTGAAGGTTTAGGTGTATAATCTATTACGTTGTACCCGAACGAAGCCGAACCGATAACATAGCGAAGAAATATTTCACAAAACCAATGAAAGTCATGTAAAGACACCAACATATTGTCCTCTTTCTTAACCTCGACAAAACACAGAGAACAAGTAAGAATTACTAAATTAAAAAGGAACGATTGCATCTAGGACTGTAGCTGGTTATTGTGATGAAAATCAAACAATGGCCGCGGTATCAATGAGCGTGGGACAGACCATTGGAAAACTGAGACCGACAAAAAATATTGGCAACACCCTGTGCTTGAGATACCACAGAATACTAAAATAGACTTAACGCTGCACATCAAGCTGCTAAAGTACATTGCAAACTAGTCGTTATTACCGCGGCATATACATCCAGGCAGGGTTGTGATGTGCTTGATATGCGGTCGGCTGTACTTGTACTTATGAATTACAGATATACAAGATACTACAGATATCAAATTTCCATTCTTGATTGGAAAAAACAACTTATTAGTTGCAGAAAACATGTAAAGACATATTACGCGAAGAGATAGTAATTGGTACAGGAATTGGCACAGGAGACACGAAGACACACTTTACCATTTCTGAAATAGGGTAGAAGGGGTAGAAAAGTGGCTAAAATGCTATTTTCACTTCTCGTACTTGTAAAGTTTGACATTACGATTGGACGTAAGCTGCCTACAATTAAGTATATTTTTAGAGTAAAATCTTCGTCGATGAACTTAGTTTTTTACAAAAGTAATGTAAATAAAAAAAGTAAAATCTTCGTCCTAATCAGTCGTCGTTATAAGTGGCCACTAATTTAATTGGCCACGATGATCAGGGTCGTTAATGCACGAATATTAGAATGCTTAATAAATTGTTTTTAATTTCCTCACAATCGATGCAAAATCTCAAAACAAGAGTATACACTTCGAGAGAAAAGCGACATTTTACCAATAATTGTCAACTTAAGTATAGTTAGATCCATACAAATATTTTTTATCTATTGGTGGAACGTCACGCGTGCGAAGGTGTATCCAGAAGGAAGTTTAAAATGTCATAAATACTTGTATAACAATAAAACCAGTATGCCGAGTACAAAATCATGCGGCCATTAAGTACTTACTTGGGTCCTAATCGTTTAATTGAATCTATTAAATTAACTATCAACTTCATAGATATTTGTTGTCGGATCAATTATGTCGGATCAGTTATGGAATAATATTAGCATTAAATAAATACATTGTAAAAAATATAGGTAGGTATTATGTTGCAAACTGGTATGCACATCCTGTACTTTACTAATAGATGATATGCATAACACACTTTTAGCCCGCATATGTGACTAGGTTTATGTAAGCGATAAAAACTAATATACATACAATATGTAAGAAAAAAAACAAGTTCACTGTTTGTTTACGTTCGTATTAAGTACTATCGAATGAATTGTGTTTTTTATGATAGTACAACCACACCCAGATATATAGGCCACAGGAAGGCCATATTTAGGTATAGAGTTGCCGTCACTAAACCAAATAGCCTTACAGAACAGCCAGCTTGGCCAGACATTAATGATGTTTGATTTGATTTGATGATTTCATGACGTGATTTGTATGTAAAAATGAACCTTTTTTATTATTATTTAACATATACTATTGCTCCCTGCAATCACTAGCTAATTTATTTATTTTCTTTTCCAGACCAACAATGATCTGGACAGCAGCAGCATCAGACTCCATGCCAACTCGCTTCCCACTCAGACCCAATAAGGACATGTCTCCACCGTACACCACAGCGATCACGCTCATAGACCAGATCGGGTACAAGATCATCAGAACTACGGAACTGGTCACCGACATATTGAGGAACACCGTCAGGGCTGTGGTCGGCCGGTAGATGGCGTTGGTTGAGGAGCTGATTTGGGGAGTGATTTTGGGTTCAAAACGCAAGTCATACAACTTGCGTATCTAACACGTCTATTGTAACTACGCAACCTATATTTCAAGGGCCATATCGCCAAACTTGTAGACTTTGCCACATTGTAATAAGAACCGATGTGTACATACATAAATGCACGAGACTGTACGAGTATGTTTCATCATCACTCTCCATGGTGCTCAATATAGCTCAATTGACGACCTCGGTGGCGCAGTGGTAAGATTCTTGCCACTGAACCGAGAGGTCCCGGGTTCGATCCCCGGTCGGGTCATGATGGAAAATGATCTTTTTCTGATTGGCCCGGGTCTTGGATGTTTATCTATATATGTATTTGTTATAAAATATAGTATCGTTGAGTTAGTATCCCATAACACAAGTCTCGAACTTACTTTGGGGCTAGCTCAATCTGTGTGATTTGTCCTAATATATTTATATTTATTTATATTTATATTTATATTTATAGCTAGTAAGTAGTGCGCTTACGCGTAAGAATGTGAGATTAATAATACTGGCAACACCACCGACACGTTTGGTTCTAAAATATTTTGGCTATTCTGTAAAAAAAAACCATTACAGTTCGTGCAATCAAACACACGAATTAATTGATCAAAAGTGCCTTGTAAAAATATTTAAATTAGATACATTCATCTAACAAAGCAATTACTATTCCTTATGAGATTGTAAAAAAACAATAGGTTATAAGATTCTTGAAGAACAGTTACATACCTACATCACTAGGTATATATAGTGTCAAAGCTTATCTTAGTTATTTAATTATATCGTACACTTTTTTCATCATTATTCAGCAACAAAACAGTTAAAGATTTAAGTACAATAGTAAAAATCGTTAAAGAACTATACTTGTAGAGCTAGGCCCCATTGCTCAGTCGTGCTCTGTAGCGACGACGCAGCAATCTGCCGCTTCGTAATGCTGTTGTTTTCCATAGATTGTGACCACAGAAATCAATCTAGACTGATTTCTGAGGTTGTGACACGTGCGTACGTCGAATCTCCATACATAGAAATTGTATGGAGATTCGACGTCGGAGAATCGACGGATGTCAAAACAAACGGAGCAAGACAGCAATAGGGCCTTGCTTTTAGTTCAGTAAGCTGTTGATGCCATCTAAAATTACTTTTGTAAAAGAAGTTACTTATATCTTCTATATATTAAATTTAACCAGTACCCACAGCTCTTATCAGAATCTAGCTAAGTATTTGTGAATATTTCGTAGTTATGGCCGGTGATAATACTTATTTATTGAGTTAAAATGTTAAAATATTGTCAATATTGGAGAGAGTTAGGCATTAATTATTTAGTTTTAAACGCGAATCTCAATATAAACTCATAATTAATTTAGTTCATATAGTAAGTGTTAATTTATTTATAACTATTTAGAACTATTATAAAGTTTTTCTTAGTGCCTTACTACTTAAGCCTTTTTTAAGATGAAAATGTTGTAATAGACATAAACTACATTTTTCTTCGAAAATACTTTTTTATAAATAAGTAAGCCATTAAACGTTTTTTTATGTACCTAATTCATGTTTGTTTTAAATTTCTGTCTACGAATCCCTCCAATACCTACAACGTAAGTAGGTATATAAACTTGTACTACATTTAGATTACCCACAATAAACAGTGTAGCAGGCGCTTAACTTTGTAATGCGCCTGTTACAAATATGCAACAAAGACGGTCCATTGGATAACAGTGCGACAATTCTATAATCTCGCAGTAGGCGCCCCACCCAGAGACGTTTATTCCAACCACCTAGCCAGACTAGTATTTGCGCAGGATTTCATGGGAATAAAAAATATTAGACGTCAACCCATTTTAGGTACCTGCTATAAATTTTTGTACGGTCGTCAGCATTGGAACCTACTTGTTGAGTCGGGAGTCCTCCGAGAAACGTAATATGTTTACATAAAACGTGAGTTCGTAGTAGCTTAGGCGGTTTATCTCGGTATGTTATGTCGCGGACATGAAAGGAGAAAGAAATCAATATGAAGAAGACGGTCTAACAGGCCCTATTCTGGAATGGAACCACACTCCACCAAACTATTAAATCTTTCTAGATCATTTTGGCACGAATTAAAGTGCAAAACATTACGAATAATTTGGGTTACGCAATTCGGTTCACTTGTTTGTGTCATAAAACGAAAGTGGTTTTATCACTGGGCTGCCGCAAAAAATTAGCCCAATCAATCTGCTCTGCCTTCAAGGCGTAATAGTGAAAGTTTTGTTTATTATTTGGTTACCATACATAACCCCCCAATTCCTGGTTAAAACAGTCTTATATTTACGTAAATCGAAGCAATCTTATATTTACGTAAATCGAAGCAATAATGTATAATAAGATAAAAATAAAAGATATTCTTATTGTTCACAGGAAGATTTTAAGGTTTCACAAAAGTGCTACCTGGGAAATTACCACTGACTCAATTAGGTCATTGACGTCATAAGCAATATGGGTTTAGTGGCATACCTATGTTATTGCTTTAGTTTGATTTTTTTTTATAATGGATATGCAGAAATACGATTGTTATTTCAAATAACATCAGAATCTTGTCAAAAACGATATACAACAATTTCACAAGTTTGCTTCTTAAAATAGACTGACCTAGCTTATCATACTGTGAACTTACATAATCTTAAAACAAACATGCTCATTGAAAAACTGTAATCATGCTTCAACATATATTATACTCTTAAAATATCACATAAATTATGTAAAAATAATATTCAACTTCATATACTAAACACAATGAGATTTGTTCCCTTATTGTCAGATATCATTATGCTTAAGACATTAAAAGCAATTTTTGCTCATAAAAAATACTAGAAATTATTTGACAGTCTTGTGCAATAATCAAAAGTAATTAAGATACATTTTGCCTCAATGTTCACAATAAATACTTGACAACATTCAATAGGACATGTATACATTGGTAAATACATTAGACAAATTGTCTTATAAATTTAATAAGACATACAGTACAGATAGGCAGGGATTACTGGACAATAAGTTCGGTGACATTGTTCTTTGTTACAAGAGCCACCAAGCTTCCGCTGGTAGGTCGCTGCTCCCCCTTGGTCCACTTCTCAAACAAGTCCGCAACAAATGTGAGAGGAGTCCAGCTGCTGAAGTCTGCTTTTGGCATCCACTTTCTATTCATTTCTGTGTCCAATGTCACAGGCAGTATAGCCACTGCTAATGAGTTTTCAGGCAGCCCTGAGTCCTTAGCTCCAAGGGATTTTGTTAGCTGGTGGACTGCACCTTTAGCAAGACCATAGCCAATCATACCGGGGGTTGGCTCTAATGCAGCCTTCGCTCCAGTCAAGGCTAATAGTCCTCCAGGAGTAAGGTATTTTGCAGCAAGAGTTGCCGCAATTGTTGAGCTCCAAACCGATTGGCGCCACATGAGATCGGCTTGCTTGCTGAGCTCCTTGGCCGCATTGCCGCCAGCCCAGCCGCCGGCTACACAAATCACTGCATTCACTTTCTGACCTTGTAGTGCGGAGTCGAGTTCCTTGACGACGTGCTCCTCTTGTTGGACCCACGAACCATCTTTAGGTACCGTAATATTGACATCAGCACTCTCGTTCGGATTCAAATCAATGTTGGCAACCCACCAGTTTGCAGATTTGAAGTGGTTGACGCAAGCGGCGCCGAGCGCGCCGCGGCCACCGTATACGACAATTCTACCACTAGCCATTATTACGTCTTGCTACTGTCGCGATTTCAAAGTAACTAAACGACAGGCGAGGGCAAACGGCGAATGGTGTTATCTATCGCGTGAAGTAGCCTCGACTATCACTCGTTCACAAGCACGAAAGGCCGGTACCTATTGCTTGAAATTAGCTATTACTTGTTGCAGTAAACAATACCAAACTAGCACGTGGGAAAGCCCGTGTATACTTTCTGTGTCATAGAAATTATTTTTATTAATTGTATAAGATAGGTATCGATTAGCTCTGCGCTCAATTGCTCGCAAAAAACTTGAGTCCTGAAGTTTAACCACTCACTTGACAAACGAGGACGGACGGGGACAAGGGGAGAAAGGAAACATACGAAATGTCAATGTCAACCATACATCAAATAGACTTTTGCGTTTAGTTTTTGGCATGGATTTAGTACTATTATTAGCACGTACTTGTACTTCGTACAAGTACGTGCTAATTCCATGGTTCTTGGTTTTTCTCTCGCCAAGATCACGAACCTAAGTAGGATATAGGTATAGGTCGTTGACAGAGAAAATTGTGCAGTGTGTGACCTACACTATATGAGTTTCTTCTCGGCAGTGGTCGTTCTAAAATGCTAGTAGTTTGCTGCTTTGGTGAATATTATTTAATTTAGAATATGAAAAATTATCTATGAAGGTCTAATTTCTGAATAAATAATTTGATTTTGATTTTAATATTTTAATTAGAAAGTTTGTATGTTGTATATATAAATGAGTAATATAGAGATTATGATATGGTAACTTGCATCTAAACAAGGGAACATAGATAGTTTGAAATTGTTCGCGCGCGCCACTATCGCATTTATTAATAAAATCTTCAAAACTAGTTAAAATAATTCTTTTTCTACCTCTGTCTGGTCAACAGCACATTAAGTTCCCCCGCAATAATTACTATGGCGCGGTAATAGCGACTAGTTTGCAATGCATTTGGGTAGGTTGATGTGCTGTTGACTTGTATGTGCCTTGGTACGTGCATACTAACACTCAACCATGGAATTAGTAGGTACTCCGTTCGAAGTACTTAATAAATCCACGCACTTAACAAACTCTAGTGTTGAAGAAACATTAAACATACTATCGATAGAAAATCATCAATCATCAATATATTTATAAAATCGATAGTACCTATAATTGCTTTTCAATTACATGGTTAGGTACATACCTCTCTAGTGGCGCGCATTTTTCAAATCTAGACAAGAAATGCACAAGATACGACACATCAGAATGATTACAAAAATTGAAACATTGTTAAACACTTGAAAAAACTTTGCTTAGCCTGAGAAAACAGTTACACAGAATCTTAAAAAATGTGTGATATTTAGATATCAGTTGCTTTATTTAGCATTAAAAAAAATATTTGTTTTCATAATTAACTAGATATGAAAACGAATTATAATATAAGTAAAAAAAAACAACTAAATGTAACGAAATGAAATAATATCCGAGTAATACAGTATCTCATTAGTTGAAATTGAAATAGAGCTATTGATAGTTTTGTAAAAAACACACAAAAACAAGATGGACGGAAGTAAGGTAAAGGAACTTGTTTTAATTTTTAGAAAAATACAAAATCGGTAAGTATATAATCTATGCTCTCATTAAATTTATAAGAAGTAGATAAATAACATAAATAAATATTTAATTGTAGTAAGTAATATAATATCAAACAAAATGTGGCCAAACATGGCCAATAGGTCCTCGGCGGTACCTAGGTAGATATTTATAAAAATATCATACATCAATATCATTATTTTGATTTTGAATAGTGTAAAAAATGCTGATTAGAAAATTAAGGGATATAGTGATTGTTTTGAAACCGAGATTAACATTGTTTAGAATTTCAGCTTTTCGTTGGTCCGGTTGGCGGTTTATATTGAAAATGCAGCCTAGTACGATGGCCACTATTGCAGACACCACCTATAAATTAAAAAAAAAAGAACATAAAAAAGAAACAAATAAAAATTAAAGTTAAAAAAAAAAAACAAAAATAGATTTCGTTGGAAATGTAAATCGATGGTCATAATGGAAATAACAAAAAAGTTAAAACATATCTATGTGCTACTGCTACATACTTCATTTTAATAAAGGTGCTAAAAGGTTATGTACTTAGGAATGGTTTGTATATTACAGATACCCTAGAAAGTGGTAGTTAGTAAAATATTGTCTTACATAGTTATGTATAGGTAGTTACCTATACCTACTACCTAATTACATATTCCTAAGTTATAAAATACTACCTACCTACTATTACAGTTAATTGACATGGCACACTATATACGATAGGTAATAAATATTTTTCATTATTACCCATGTCTTACAACACTATGTATCCTAAACTTAAAAACTTAATTCCAAGAGCTGAAATAATTGTTAGCAGATTTATTCCCAAAAGAATCTTTCTCGGAGAGTGCGGGGTCGAGACCAAATGTCATCTTAATGACGTCACAGAACACGACTCCGGTCATCAGTCCTATGGACGTGTGGTACAGCCAGTCAGAGATCTTCTTTTGTCTCTGGTTGTGCTCCACGTCTAGAGACGTGTTGATCAGCGCCAAAACGCCCGAGATTGCCTGCGTCAAGCAAAATTTATGATTATTTTGGGAATAAAAATTCATTGTTTTAGCAATACCATTTACAATGATTTTTTGTAATTTTCCTATATTTCCTCCAAGTGTACACAATTTTACAAGTCATTTAAACTTATCAGCTACATTATTACTAAACTACAGCTAAATACTGTCAGGTATAAAATAGATTTACTTTTTAGTAACAATTATTTAAATATGTTATTAGGTTTAATATTACTTGACTAGACATGCACAGCCTATGAATATTCCTTCGATTACAGAAATGACATTCCAATACTTTTCAACATAATCCCTAACTCCTCGGCTATCATTTACCACCAAGATGTATGATGGTAAGGTTTGGCATTAACAATTTCAAGTTACAACGAGCGAGCGAGTATAATCAATTTACAATAGTAGGTATACATACTTAGAGTAAATATAAGTTTGAACATTACTTTTATTTATTATCATACATTAAGATGTATTAACATTACAGGTTATAACCTAATACATTAAAATGAACTTGCAACTACTACAACATGTCGCCGTACATACCATAAAATAAATAATAGGTATTTAAAGTCATTTACGAGACAGTAGCATTTGCCTTCCTCAAATATTCACTATTAATATACTTTAATCTTTCTAAAACTAACGGGCTATTAGAATACTCCAGTCCAAAGGCTGATATTACTACATTGATGACCGATATGACAAAAATGAATATAACAATGATATCGTTGAGGACGAGCGCTGAAGGTTGATCTTCGTGGTCGTTAAGGTCCAAACCACCAATGATTACGAATAACAACCCGACGAGGAGCTAAAAAAACAAAAACTATTGAGGCAATTAAATTTTTTACAAATTTTGATTTTATTATACATTAGTGACCATCAAATATGCGACTATTCATCCTTCGATGCTCTTCGACTCATCGCATCATTTTATGAGTTGTCGGTTTATAAGTTAGAAATTAATTGCTAATCGTAATGAACAATTAAATCTTAGGGGAAATCGCCTTCGGTCGGTAAGTGATTGTTACATTTCCAAATTAAAATTTCTAATGAAGTAACGATGTAATAATAGAAAATGTTGCGTTTTCGACTGATACATTTTTCAGACATAAAATCTATCGACTGCTAGTTAGCTGCAATCTACACCGACGATAGACTGCAACTCACATCGACGCTGGCATGCCATACCTCCTTGGAAACTACTAAATACTTTAAATCACTAAAATATATAAAAAAGGATTTGTCTAAACAGTATAATCAAGTTCGAGGTATCTGGCCAGCGATGAGTCGAAGGCAGAGACGAGTACATTGAGAACTGTCACGACGAAGGCCGATGCGGTGGTGGCATAGTTGATGTTCAGAGCTGAAGACCTGTGCCGAGGCTGGTGGAAGCGGCAGTCTCTCAGCAGGTTCAAGGTCAAGAGGACGAAACCCATCGCCACCTATTTTGATATGGAGTTATTCAAAAGGGCGTTAATAGGCTTGGAATCAGCGTTGCAGGCGTGGCGCCTTGCGTCACCTGATAATAATGGTGTCCTTTGGTTGTGGTCATCGTACACCATCAGGTGGGCCGTATGTCTGTCTATCGTGGGCCGGGTCGTCTCACGGCAACATGTCAACGGGTGCTGCTAGGGGGAACTGGTCAGCTCAATTCTCAATAACTTAATTAGGTTTCTTCTAACATTTTCCGTTGACGTACCTACTACCTAGATGAACTTATGGATTTCAGGTGATAAAAGACCAAATAAAATTATCTTCAAGGCTGTTTCTCAGAGCGTTTCAACCGTTGCGATCGCGCTGTCATTACAACTTTTCAAATTATAACAAAGACAAGAATTATGTGTACAATCTGACTTTAAAATAATTAATATGTACCTACTGCAGTAATGTCCATTTTATGAATGATTTTGGAAATTATTCCTTGCTCAAGAAAATTGACGGATCGTAATGACAGCGCGCAGCGACGAAACGCTCAGCGAACCACCCTTGGACTCCAACGTTGATCAATAAGTTCAATAACTGCCTGCATTTGTAATACAAGAATCCATATACTATTTGAGTTTTCAAAATCCAGAAAACTTTTTCTTTTGAAAACTTTTTTTTTTCATCCACAGCGCTACCGATAATAGTTACAAAAATATACTATTATACTAGCTCTTGCTCGCAGCTCCGTCCTCGGTAGGTCTATTCATCATCTGTGAAAGCGTATAGTATTATAGTATTAGCATGGATATAGATATTCATCTCACCTGTAGAATTATAGAGATGGATATGAGCACAACCAAGAGCGTGTAGAACTCGTGTTTGGGCCCCACTTGCAGCACGTACTTGAGCTGGGAGGCGTTGGAGGTCAGCAGCGCGATGTCCAGCATGCCCTGCGCAACCGTCTTCTTGGTGGCATAGCGATTGGCGTCCAGACCTTTGACCTGGAATGACAAAAATATATATATCATCATCATCATCATTTTCAGCCTGTATCAACCCACTGCTGAGTTTAGGTCTCGCTTTGTCCGCGCCATTTTTTAAAAAAATAATATGCGCATAACAAATGAGTTAGCCTCAAACTAAGTTCGTGATTTGTATTACGGGATACATCTCAACGATACTATCTATATTTTTATAGATATCATTTTCAAGCGGCTTCGCTCGCGTGTATTTCCCACGGGAACATTTATTTGTCCGGGTTGAAACAGGTGTTGTCCTTCTCCGTACTTCAGACTACCTACATGTTTCCAAAATTTCAAAAAGATCGGTTGAGCAGATAAAGCGGGAAGAAAAATTTCTAAAAATGAATCGCTCACACATACATTTAATATGGCTATGTACTTAGGAAAATTGTATTTTTCAAGGGAGGATTTGAAGGTTATTCTGGCGATTTAAATGAAAAATAAATGAGGGACACTTTACATCGTCACTGATAACATCCGTCGGTGCTTGACCTATAACAATCTCGTCGATGTCGACCACGGGACCACCATCACTGTCCTTCTTATCAGCCATGTTGCCAAAAATAGTTTTCGCGGCTTTCGCGGTTTTTGTGCTCGTCACTTCGCGTGTCTATGTTTACTGAATTCTGTTCGAAATTTTCGTAAGGAATTGCATGTTTGCAGTACTTCCTTTCTACAAGGCCAGCAACAAAACAATAATTTTACTGTTCGCTGTCTGATTGATTATTTCAATCCTCATTGGTAAGTAAGTAGGTGGGTATCAGTGGGATACTATACTGTCATTAAATAGAAGCTTTGAATGCCAGAGTACTTAATGGAGTATTTCAAGTATTTAATCTGTGGTCAGAGTGACCGAATACACGCATGATCTTGCAGTAACCGAGTAAATTATGGTCAGTTACCGATCGAAAAGTTCGACTTCGACCAAGACAAGAAAAATTTCAAGTAGACGCTTCTGTTTAGGCATATTTTTCTGAAAGCATATTAAATTAAGTTGTAGTAGGCATACAAAGCGCAACAACAATATCTACATACATTTCCAATTACTTAGGTAGGTATTTCTATTTGAATTTAACAAGTTAGGTTTCACTATCAATCAGATGATTGATTTACAGGAAAACCTGCTTCGGAAGGACGTTCCTAGTTACAATTTTAAAGTCAGTCTCACGTTTCACTTCCGAATCAGATACCTAGGTAGTAGGTTGATGAGCATATTGTATAGTGAACAAAATAACTTTTCGGTGGCGTTGCAAAACCGCTATTATCGCCTACAATATCCAGAATAATTATAAATGCGATTGGTTTGTCGTGTGTCTTGGGGTGTTTTTACTAGGACACCCAGACTACAGAAAAATGAGAATTAATAATTTGGTATGCCGTTTTATAAATTTGATAAAGAAAAAATGTCAGCCCAATAATCATTTGGCCTGTAAATAATAATTTGGTTGGCAAAAAAAAAAAATCAGGTGGTACCTAATTATTGTTCCGCAAAAAATCATGATAATAGTCGGCAATTTAATTATAAGCAGGCCAACAAAATAATTGTTTGGATACCAACATATGACCAGCAAAATAATTATTTGGCCAGCAAAATATGGCGAGCAAAATAATTATTTGGGCAGTAAAATATGTATTTGGCAGCAACATTTGTCAGTAAGATTTGGTTAACAATTAAGACGTAATACCACGGTCGCTATTTGTTGATGAAATAAATTATTTCTCTACTTTTACCATCTGGCGAGAAATTAGGGGACTACGTTTGTATGAAAATACGGCCCTGTGATTGCTTCTTAAGGTTTGGTCAGCATGGTGATCAGAATTCATCAGCATCTTCGTTAGTCATTCGGTTCCGTTGGGTTATACAGGGCTGATGGTGGTGATGAAGAGTATGAAAGTGATGATGTTGATGATTGTGATTGTGAAGACGATAATGATAGTGTGACGTTGATGATAATGACAATATATCTATTTTAAACAGAATCTGAAGTATTTTCTACAACATTGGTTGATAAATAACAAACCTTCAAAGAAATGGGATACGCACCTACCAAAAAATCTACTTTAATTTAAACGAAGAGTCGTTGTACATATGGATTTTATGCGGAAGCAGCGGAAGTGATGTAGGTGCCTAGTTCAAGATATTTTTAAAACTGATTGTTTAGATTTCTTAAAATTGTTCTAAATGAACATGAAGGTTAGACTCACCCCGTTCCGTAGTCCCGCAGGCAAAATTGAAGCCATTTCTACTGAATTACGTATAAATAATGTAATAAGTACGCCCCAAATTCAAAACTTTCAACTCATAAAATCAGCATTATGTATGAGACTAAGAACAAAAATCCTTTCGGTATAATTTGGGAGGACATCGAAAAGATGCGACTGTCACATTGTCTGCCGTGCTGATTTCGGATTCGATTTGTATAAAATCGATGTCGTTACTCAGACAACGGCGGTAATAAACAATCGGTTAGTAAGACTATAAAGACTTTACATACGTAGGACAATACGAGTAGCCTTATTATGTTGAGTTAGAAACTTTTGTAGTTAGTTCAAGAATCAATGCTGTACCTAGGCGTGGCCTACTATTACCCAAAACTTATGTTAAAATTATAATTTACTAGCTGCGCCCCGGGACTTCGCTCCCGTGGTAATTTCGGGATAAAAAGTACCCTATATGTTATTTCAGGTTATATTCTACCCATGTACCAAATTTTATAACAATCCTAACAATCCGTCCAGTAGATTTCGCATGAAAGATTAACAAACATACTTACACACATATACATCCTCACAAACTTTCGAATCGCTTATAGTATACGTAGTATAGAATAGGATACGTAGACGTACCTAACTGTTGGAAAATTACTCATTACCATCACTTAGGTATTCGATGTACCTAAAATCACCACATTTTCTAATAAGTACCTACCTATTAGTTAACTATTTATAGTAGGTAGTAATTTAAAAGATTTATTAATACATAACTTGGATGTGATAATGTTTTTACTCAGTCACGCAAAATTACATGAACGAACAGATTTTGATGGTTTGGCACTGTCCTTTGGTACTTAGTCGGGTAGAATATAAATTGGAATATGATAACGCGCAACATATATTATAAGCATAAACATTATTTTACACCTAAACCTTCCTCAGGAATTCTTTCCGCATGAAAATCCGTGCAGTAGTTTTAGTGTTTATCGCGAACAGACAGACAGACGCGGCAGTAACTTTGTTTTATAATATGTAAGGATACTGAAATTGCAACGAAACGGATGAACGAACGAATAATAGTCGCATAAACTATTTTCGTATCTTTAGCAAACTTAGGTATCATAACAAATTAAAAATTAGTCATATTTTCCCGTTACGATCATATTTAACTGGTCGAGATTTTCAGTAATAATAAAGTATTATTTTGGTACATCTCTTTGAAAGCAATATTTGCAAAAAACATGTTAAAAACCAATTGGTGCTAAAAGAAAAAACCTAAGCTAGGTACTGTTTTACCGACTATATGCAAAAACCGACTGTATGCTATCTACTAAATAATAACACATTCATTTACACTAACTCATAATTACCAACAATAATTTTTGATTTTATTATCTAAGTACTTATACTTACATAGGGACAGACAGCGGAAAGCGATTTTGATTTATAGTATACCTAGTGACAGAAAGTCTATCAACAGAAATCATAATATGATTTCTTAGAATTATTATAATAATGTTAATTATATTAATCAAGTATTACAGTATAGTAAATAAATTTAAATTGAAGCTTTTATACATGTTGATTTGGTAGTAGGTAGTTAAAGGTAAATAGGTAGGTAAAGGTAGTTTAAGGTAAATCAAATAGTTTGTGCAAGTGACTCGCGGTAAATTAAATTTCCTAAGATATATATAGTATTATGCATGAATTCAGTAAGTACTACGTACCTACTAATTCCATGGTATTATGTCAAATTGTTGCTAACATAGGTATTTGGATATTTGGTCATAAGAATAAAAATTATTTTACTTTCGGTTTTGACTAATATTCTTACATAAAACTTTTTAAAATTTCGCGGTAAAACACTGCGAATTTCAAACTAACTTTCATTGTTGAAAATTAAATCTTGTTAAACTTCTTTTGTTTCATAATTCGTTTTATAGAATAAATAAATATTTGTACATAATTCAAATACATTTTGTGAATTTTAAAAGTTTAATTTTTGAAATGAAATGTTCGCGCACCTCGCTCGCGCCCGCCACCAGTTTTGCGTGCATCCTTCCATCTGTCAAAAATGTTTCACTCTTTCGATTGCTTGTGTTGTTTGCATAAATAAAAACAAAATGCTTGTAACTTTATTTAAATTTGTGTTTTTGTTTTATTTATAGTGGGTGCTTACTCTATTTTTATATTGTTGTTAATTTTGTTCAATTTATTTGTAAAAATCTTTGAATCAAGGAGTGCCGTTTCTTGTTTTGTTCGAAGTGGATCACGTAGATCTTCCAGATGCTGCCTTCTATGCCCATCCTCTTCACTAGAGACAGCCAGGATGCTTTCGGGAATAAGTTAGAACCAAGTACCAGTTTTTTCAGTCAACATTCCTTAGCAAAACCCCTAATTAATCCAGAGGTGAGTCGAAGAGTTTATATGTGATTTTCTCTCATTTCAAACCATTTTAAGCCATAAAATGTAGCTTTCTGTTTATAAAATTAGGAGTGGGCAAATTCTCAAAACTGGAATCACGAATTTTATTGCAATAATTTGTATTACAATATCAGAAAATTACGATATAAAAATGAAACTGCATGGAATAAGATTCGTCGCCATTTTTGTTGACAACCAGTAAAATATCTCCACGATTTATTTTCAGCCACCACCTCCAATCCTTGCGAAAGATGCTCCCAGCTTTGGTCAGAA
Source organism: Plodia interpunctella (assembly GCF_027563975.2). Classification (NCBI taxonomy): domain Eukaryota; kingdom Metazoa; phylum Arthropoda; class Insecta; order Lepidoptera; family Pyralidae; genus Plodia; species Plodia interpunctella. Next base: position 2,630,727 of record NC_071311.1, on the reverse strand, counting down.
AGATACAAAAAGTAAACCAGCTCCAAAGAAAAAAGAGGACCCGCCGCAAATGAGAGAAAATGACTTAGAAACCGGCAAGTATTAGAGGTTTAATAAGACTCGCCCTCAAAAGATTGCAAAATATTAATTGTATTCCACTTTATTTTTTGTAAGACAAAGCTAAATAAAACTCCACTGAATAGTAACTTAACACAGATCTTTGAACTTATAAAAATTAAATAAATGGAATCTAAATTATCTTTAAGATTTAATTTTTTTTGCCATAATATTATATACAAATCTGTCAGCTGTCTAAAGCAGAATTTTAGGTAATGTTTGTTTATATTGTTATAATTGAATAAATCTTGATTCACTACTTACAATCTGTATACTACAGTACAATACACAAGATAAATATTGGATTTACAATTGTTAATCCAATATTTTGCCTTGAGTTACCAATTTTATTATTGAAAGAACAACATAATCTAGAAACCAAACTTCATTGAGAAGTGCTTTCTTATTAAAAGTATTCAAACAAATGCATGAAAGATACTTGTTTCTGTAGAGTTTATTGTTGAATTCTGTAATTATTTACAGCACTTGTAAGATCCTACTACACCAAAGTACAATCAAGATTTGCATCGAACACCCAGGTGCCGACCAATAAGTTTGTTCAGTTCCAAAACACCTTGAAGTCTTTCGATCCATCTAAGGAGACACCAGTCGATTTATACAGGAGAATTGAAGACATATTTGGAGAACAACATAAAGACATAGTAGAGGAATTCTTGTTGTTTTTGAAGCCGAGCCAGGCAGGGCAAGTAGGGAGGTTTATGGACCATTTAACCCTTGTTCATATGACTAGTTTCATTGAACTATTACAGGTGAGGACCTATTGGATTATTCAAATCAAAACCTGCTTTCGTCAAACAAATTATATGTCACATATATATGTAGCTTTATTTCTATTTACTAATATAGGGATGTGTGATGAAAAAACATATTCTAATGTGGTGTGATCTATATTTGATTAATTTTTTTCTATTAACATTTTTATTGTATTACCATAAAAAATATGTTGCTAAAATTGTTTGCCTAAATATCTGCTTGATCTTGGATAAAGCCATATATATACTCAGTATTTTTTTTAATTTAATTGTAATAGAATTAGTTCTTGTTTGGCTGTATATCTCACTTCATAGGAGGATAGGAGAATTTTGCTCCTATATAATTAGGTCTTTAAATCTTTACTTTTTAATAATTTTTTGTTGCATCTTTGTTTGAATAATCCCTTTGTAATGAGTGAAGATTGGTTGACTACGATGAAACAAGTAAAACAAATTGTTACTTGCTTTACTTGCGAGTTTTTAAAACATTAATTTGCATTGCGAATTTTCTTATAGAATTTTTACAAGTTCCTTTATAAATGACATGCTATTGCCCGCAACTTCGTCCGCGGAAAAAGTATCTTTGACAAATCGGTCAGTGATTGGATAACAACCTCCTCCTTAGGATCAGGACAGGATGCTTGATTTTGGGATTTAAAGTACCCTATACACTATTCTAACCATCTAACAATGTGTAAAAAATAATTGAGATCAGTCAAGTAGATTTTTTGTTATTGAGTAACAAACATCCTCACAAACTTTCACATTTTAGCCTATATAGAGGTAAATAATAGGATTAATTAGTATGAAAGTGTTGATTCATAATAAATGAGAATGAAGTATTTAAAGTAATTTAAAAATGATTTTTTTTTTAATTTGTGTGTTCAATATTGCCTTGAATTGAGATTGTATTGTGTTAAATTTCCTTTCTTTAACGGAAGACAACGGAACAATGAGGCTGCGCTCTATCTTCACCCGCAAAACTTTGTAGCTAATCCAAAAATCTTGACATTTGTTCTTGTCAACAGAAAACATTCTCCCGCAAACCCACAGTACTGCGCAAGATCGTGCGCGCCATAACCACGGCCATCAACACAGGTCAGAGTGGAGACTTGAAGACCAGGGTGCTGCCTCACCTCCGGGCTCATCCGAGACTGACTCGGATGTTCACAGCCATGTTTGATGATGAACGACCACCTGACAGGTAACAACTTTAGCATATAAATCAGTGAAGTAACTCTTATAATAAATTGAATATATATCTTTAAAAAATATATCTAAGTGATTTAAATAAAGATTTTAATTTTTTGTTTTATTTTGTCACTGCCTGATGATATACACGCATCAGATAGAAAAAGCCGTTTAATTTTATACTTTTTTTTCTCGGCTGCATGCCACAGGTTTAGCGGCGTGTGACGTCGAGAACCCCGTAGTCGGACCAATAAACCGTTATAATTTTGAAGACTCGACCTTGATTTTACAACCAGTGATTTCCATTATTCTGGCTGTGACTTCATAACCTTCTTGTCTGACGTCAATACTATGGGACCTTGCAACTCAATTTTGAATTCTTCTATTCTATATGTTATTTAAATGTATACAATATTTTTAGCGCATATGAAAGTGGCGTTGACGTATTAAACGAGAGCTTCCTAACTGGAGACAAGGGCTGCGATGTATGGGAGTTCGAGGGGGGAACCGACAATAAGAAGAAACTTGACGTTAAGGAGGAGTTGGATACTATGGTAAGAGTATATGGATTTTATTTAAAAGATGTGTATATATTTAGCATTAAGTTTCTGTTGGAGAGGCCATAGCTAGGCTTACCCCTCCGCAAAAATAAAGTCGAAATTAAGGCCGCTTCTTGCCCGCACAGCTAATAAAACTAGATGAACTCTTAATTCCTAGCTAGACAAAGTCGACCGCGCGAGTGAATAAGTAGCAGCTGTCATGCATTTTATTTTTGTTGATCTATGATCTTTTGTTAATCTTATCTATTGCGTTGGGAGTACCTGTAATGATAGTGTACGATATAATGTATGAAATAAATAAATAAATTATATTAAGGGACGATCAGGGAAGCAAAATCAAGAAAAAGCTCGACGCCAAGGAGGTAGATCGTAAGGTAGGATGGATAAATGCTTTATGCAATTATTAATTGCGGTTATTCGAAAAAAGACCAAAGAGGTGTGTGATACAAATGATTTATTGAAATGACGTACGCATTTTAATTACTGATGGAACTTAAAATGTATGTCTTTTCGTTCTTTCATTTTTGTTAATCTATGCGCATGCACATGGTATGCATAGATACATAGCTGATCAGCGATAGACTACACTTGTCGCGTCCTTAGAACATCATCTTGTTTCCAGTACCTCCACGGACGAGTGTTCCTTCAGCACGGGCGGCTGCTGCGGCCGGCGAGGATCGCCTTCCCCTACAGCAAGGAGCCCTACCGGGCGCACGCGCGGCGCCTCGCCCCCGACCACTCCCACCTCTCCCCCCCGGACTCCGAGGAGGAACGCTCCTCCCCCAAACGCAGAGCGACCAAGGTCACTCCGAAAAAAACGAAAAAACTCAAATCACCCACCAAAAACTCTAAAGACGTTAACGATAACACTAAACTCAAAGAAATTAACGTTCTAAGCAGCCCCAAAACTGCAAAAGGGAAGTTGCAAAATAACAAGAAAAAAGAGAAGAAGGATGATAAAGCAGAAGTTAAAAGAGATAGAAAAGATAGCAAAAACCATACGTGTAAAGATGGAATAAAAGAGAAAAAAGTTAGGATCGACCCGATTCCTATAGTCATTAAAACTGAAATTAAAAACAACAGTTGGACTAGAGACGAGGATAAGACCATGCTGCAGGTGATTAAGGGGGAGGCTAGTTCAGAAGAAATGTTTTGCAGGATCAGCAAGCTGCTGCCTCACCGCTCCGTGCCCGAAATCAAAGAGAGGTTCTGTCATGTTATGAGTCTATTACAGAAGATGGCGGTAGGCGAAGTCACGTAGATAACTGAAGTTAGTCATAAGCGAAATATTTATAATTTTGTATAAATAAAAGTTATTTTTGACTCTTATTTCTTTTACTTCAATTTATGATATCCTCTAAAGATTTATGATTAGGTTGAGTGTGGCTTTTAACCCAAATTCTGGTTCAAAGGAACTTTGCATCGTATTTTATATATATCCAATATACCTATTTGGATTACGGCCACTAAAACGCGTTAATTTAGGCGAGAATTTTCAATGAGATCGAAATAGGTAATTAGAAAAAAATTCACAAGTGTCATGTAAGTCACGTCAAAAAGTTGCAATTTCTTCAATTACTGACATCAGAGCATTTTCGATAGGTTTTCTGCATTTTTTAAATAAGTATATACTTTTTTAGAATATTTATAACTACATATGGCGAGATTAAGTGACGAGTACTATGAACGAAAATGTTTCCTGAAAACCGGAACGGTTCCGACGCAAACCGTGATGAAGCAGCGAATGACGCCGGCTCTCGCTAAGGTATACTTCAACTCCATGAGGCCCAAGTTGAAGGTGTTAGCGGGGCTCGCACCGCCCATGAAGGGCGGCGGCAGCGACTGGTTCGTGCCTCCCAAGGAGCTCCTCAAGGGTAGGGCCGTCATGAAACCTATGAAAAAAGAGTACCTTTCCAAACTAGGGTTCGACGGCATCGCTCATTTCGGCGAGAAAATTGTAGAAGACCACAATAGAAAAAAGGCAGAGTACAGACGTAAGAAACTTCAGGAAAATGACGACTATTGGAAGAATGCGATTGACGCCAAATGTCGCGAAGAAAGGGAGGAATGTGAATGCATGGCCGCTCTCCATAACACAAACAAGATTGAGCTTGCATTCCATCAGTTTTGTTTTATGTACAGCACGTCTCTCAGTAATCTAGACGACTTGCTTTTTAACGCCGCCATTAAAGACATCAAGAGAGTGAGAGCCGAGACTCTCAAGCACATGCAGTTACTCTACGAGCAAATGCTGAAGCAACAAGCTACAACTCTTTACGATTTTTATGAAGATAAACTATTCAAGGAAAAAGAAAGGCTTAAATCACAATTTTTATGCGACCTCGAGGAAGCCCGGCTACAAATGTCCAAGGAATTGCATGATATCAACGTCGAGAAGCACTTGGCCATAGAAAAGTTGAGACATCTTCTTGAATGCCAAAATTTAGCTTGTCAAGTGTACGTAGCATTAAAAGAGCGAGAAGAATGTGCGAAAGAAATTGAAGAGTCGAAGAAAAAGCATAAAAAAGAAGTGAAACTTCTGAAAGACCAAATAGCTTTGAAAGATTTCGAGATTAAACTAGAAACTGAGAAAGCAAAAAAGCGTAAGGAATTTCAAAATGTATGGTACAAAAAAATATGCGAAGTGGTGAAGAAGTTTCAGTTATTCGTGTCTTATAGTTTGAACGAGTTGCCGGAATACGCAGACTTCTTTATTAACACGGAGAAACTACTGTTATTACAATTCAGTGAAGTTATGGAAAATCCAGATCACGAGTCCATTTTTGAATTTGACAAAACTCAATCCTTTCATACTCCGATACCGCGGCCGCATCCCTACTTTCTCTTCTGCGATAGAGGTTACCGACCCCAGGTGGATCAGGAGCTCTGCCCCAAACACTGCACGTCGAGCGCCTCTCAGTTCCCGGTGATAGTAGTAAACAAGAGATGCATTTACGCCGCCTGCGATAATTTCAAAATGTTTTCTGACAAAGTGACTGAATACGTTAGCGGGAAACGAGGTGATGATGATGATTTCGAAGATGACCAAGATTATACTTACACTTTTCCAATCAAGCACACACCGTCCGATCAGATCCAGCATCTGAAGTTGGAGAGCTCAATGCTTCAACTTTTGCAAAACGAGTGGGTGAATGTGAGGAAACTCCCGCTCCAATGTTGCGGTTGCGGAGTGCCGTATTGTTTCTGTAGCAGCATGGACGCGGCGGTGCCGGTCGAACCAAAACCCAGCACTCCATCATCACACACCCTGGAGTCAATGTCGTCTGGTAATAAAATAACTACGCGTATAGTGGAACTGGAACACGAACGTGAGCCCAAATGGGAGAGTTTTATGAAGTACGTTAAGACTAAAAAATGTAATTGTTCTAAAATGGTCAAAAAGCATTTGGAGGAGCATCTGCCTCCGTACATGAGGCAGATGTCGGCATACGAAGCGCCAGACTTGCCGCACTACGAGATGTGCGATTTGGAGACGTTGAAGAAGATGGTGAAACAGGCGCGGGGCAAGCGGACGCCGCCTTCGGCGTCGGAGCCGCCAGAGCCGAGGACGAGGGACGTTGGGATTCAGTTCTCGGATCTCAACTTCGACTATCTTTGTACTTGTTTATCTGAAGATGAAGCTGATAAATTTCTCCAGGTGTTTATAAAGGGTTCTCAGATGTACGATTCAAGTTTAGCTCAGAGACAATTCAGAGTGATGAGCGGGTCTTTGACCCCGTCATATATGGACGCGCCATCGCCTTCGTTCGCCACCAGGAGAGCGTACTCGTTGAGAGACCTGCTGGATGGCTCGCCTGAACTGGAGATGATATTTAAGAAAACAGATTGTAAGTTCGATGATTAGAATGTGGTTTTTATATTAGCTTTATTAAAATAATGTTTGAAGTACAAATGTGTTTTATTCTAAGTAGGTAGTCGTCTTTGAATAATCGTAAATATGGTTGTAGATAATAATATAGCAAAACTAGGTGAGTAATCACTACATCACTATCACTACAATTTATAAAAGAAATTCGCGTGTCTCTGTTGCGATAAACTCAAAAACGTATGGATTTTGAAAATCAATTTTAAGAATTCATAAATTGATGTTCGTATTCATGTCACCCTTCATTCAAGATTTTAACAAGTTTTTTTTACAAAAATGTTACTTTCCAACAAGCTTGTTGTCGTCAGAGAGATTATCTGTCCAATCTTCAATGAATTATTCTTTTATACAAAAAATTGTAAATAAGAACATGTCATTGATAATATACATATTATTATTATCAAATTTATTTAAAAAAAAACAAATAGATACATCTAAAAGATTTAGTGAAATTTGCAATCATTTCTTCTGAATATTTCCTCGAGTTCGGGCGCAACGTTCAACAAATTTTTCAACGATTGTGTCCTTCCAGTTACAAAAGACTGCGTCGAATGATCCAAATACGTCGCCGTTATAGACCCGGTCACCAGCTTGCATTGCGCTTCTGTTTCGCAGTTGGAGTCAATCGTGCTGGTGAAATCTTTCTCTTCTGAAAAACAAGTGCAAAGGTATTCGAAGTTCAAGTCGGAATATTGTGTCCCAATGTCTTTAGAGTTCTGTACAGGAGACGCGGGCGCTGGCGTTGGTGTCCGCTTGCCCTGAGATTCTCTCACCATCTTCTTCAACGTCTCCAAATCGCACATTTCGTAGTGCGGCAAGTCTGGCGTTTCGTATGCCGACATCTGCCTCATGTACGGAGGCAGGTGCTCCTCCAAATGATTTTTGGCCATTTTGGAACAATTACATTTTTTTGACTTGACATACTCCAAGTAACTCTCCCATTTGGGCTCGCGTTCGTGCTCCAGTTCCACTTCGCGCGTATTTATTTTATTACCGGAATCTATTGAGGTCAAAGTTTGTGATGACACCGCAGTTGACACTGTAGACATTCGCGCTCTCAAATTACTGCAAAAGCAATGAGGGATCCTACAACTGCAACATTCTAAGGGAAGATTCCTGATATTCGCCCATTCATTTTGAAGAAGTTGTTGCAATGAGCTCTCTAACTTAAGATGTTGAATCTGATCGGAAGAAGTACACTGTATTGGGACACTGTTGGTGTAATCATGGTGATCCACGAAATCTTTGTCATCCCCTCTCTTACCGTTAATATATTCGGTAACTTTTTCAGTAAAAGTTTTGAAATTATCGCAGGCGGCGTAAATGCATCTCTTGTTCACTACTATCACCGGGAACTGGGAGGCGCTCGACGTGCAGTGTTTGGGGCAGAGCTCCTGGTCTACATCGGGCCGGCTTGTATTATCCCAAAAGAGAAAATAAGGATGCGGTCGCGGAATCGGAGTGTGAATTGAATCCGTCTTGTCAGACTCGAAAAGGCTTTTCTCGTCTGGATTTTCTAAAACTTCATTCAACTGTAATAGCAGAAGCTTTTCAGTATTAACGAAGAATTCCGCGCATTCTGGTAACTCGTTCAAGCAGTAAGTCACAAACAACTGAAATTTCTTCACAACTTCGCAAATTTTTTTACGCCACACATTCTGGTATACGTGACGCTTCCTTTCTTTCTCTTTTGCTAATTTTATTTCAAATTCTTTCAAAGCTATTTGCTCTGTCAGTAGTTTTACTTGTTTTTTATGTTTGCGCTTTATTTCTTCTATTTGTTTCGCACACGCTTCTTTTTCTTTCAAAGCTACATACACTTGACAAGCTAAGTTTTGGCATTCAAGAAAGTTTCTTAATTTTTCTATAACCGTATGCTTTTCGACGTTGATGTCATGCATTTGATTGGTGAAGCACTTCTGGATTGTGTGCAGTTTCTTTATGAATTCTGATTTAATATGTTGTTTTTCCTGCAATAGTCCTTCAGCATAATGATCGTAAAGACGTTTAGCCTGTTTATTTACCAACATTTCGTAACGAGTTTGCATGTATTGATATGTCTCAGATTTATACCTCTGCACATCTTTGATAGCAGCTGTAAGTAGCAACTCTTCCAAATTGTTGAGAGATGTGCTATACATGAAACAAAACTGATGAAAAGCACGCTCAATCTTATGTTTATTTTTGAGAATTATTTTCTGTTTGCATTCTAATTCATGTTCTTGAGATTTCACTTTGGTAATAAACTTCCAATAGTTATCGAGCTCCTCAAGTTTTTTTGCCCTAAAACGTTCCTGTTTTTTTTCGCGGCCTTTGAAAAACTTCTCACCGACATGTGTTAGCCCATCGAACCCCATTTCTAAAAGTTGTTCTTTTTTAATAGGTTTCAAAACCAACCTTCCTCGGAATAGTTCTTCAGGCGGCACGTACCAGTCGCTGCCGCCGCCCTTTAAGGGAGGCGCCAGGCCAGCGAACACCTTGACCTTGGGCCTCATAGATTTGAAATAAACGTTGGAGAGCGCCGGCGTCATCCGCTTCCTCATCACACTTTGTGTCGGCACTGTGTTGGTCTTCAAGTAATTTTTCCGTTCATAGTATTCGTCGCTTAGCTTTGACACGGGCATGTTCATAAAGTTAAAAAAGTAAAATAAATATCTATAAAAAACCATGTAAATCAAAAATACAATATTTAAAAATATCGAAATATCAAAAATTATTTAATGTCAAAATTGATAAATCAAGTGTACATTTTTAATTTAGAGTTTGGCTAGAACAGTTAAGGTGCGATCGATGTTGATCGTAATTATTCGAATGAAAATTGTCTCATTTAAAAAAAATCTCAAGTATCGAAATCATAGGTCAACCAAAAGGAAAAAAGTTCCACCAGTACAGGATCATTTGAACTCATGGAATTATAGATAGGTACTCCGTACAACGAAGTACTTACTAAATCCCCATCGAAATAGTTATCCTTACGGAGGGTAAGGCTATCAGCCAGCACCAAAGTATAGGCACTAAAGTATTAGTGTAGACAAAATGTGGCCTTACATACATGTAAACCGATTTCTGATTGTAATATGTACATTATAATTTATTCACATTTATGTGCGGCCATAAGAGCGGTGGGGTCAGTCCTTATTATACCTATGCTAAACATCAAAGTTCTTTATAGGACAAAGGATTTTATCAGAAAGTACCTATTTATAGGTTCCCATTATACAATGTTGTCACAGTTTACCAAATTGAATTTATGACTTCTCTCAGAAGATAGGGAATTTATAAATATTAGTCAAGAAATAAAACAACTCATTACTCTATAAAAATCTTTTATTAGAAAATCACTGCAATAATGTGTAACGTCGGCTATCCGACCTCGCCTACTCACAGGATTGGGCAATTAACAATAAAATTATCCTATATCATAATGATCTTACCGCCCGCGGGCGTTCCACAAACATTACTCGATTACAACTAAATAAAGCGAATCGGAACAGAAACAAATGCTATCGAATGATTCAATTATAAAATAAATACATTTACATTATATTTGTAGACATAGATCGGTGAAAATTTCGCGCGTTTGACTCGCATGTATAAATTTCGACGCATACGTCTCCGATACACCCTTACTAAACCAATAATCCTTAAGTAGTAATGTCAGTCCGAAGGCTGGACATCGGGCACCGCTGTCACCCACGACAATAGGCCGCCTCAGAACGAACACATATGCAGAACGTATGTAAGCGTGCACGCGTACGTTACGTAGCTGGAGTGACACGTTCAGTTTCATAGAACGGCACTGGTACGTGCACGGTTACGTGCTGTATACGCATTCGTTCTGGCTTGGCCTTGAATCAGATCGGGAATGCTCAAAATGCAGTTGTATGAGAGCCATCGCACACTTGATCGCTTGGTTATTTTAGCTACTCGATTGTGGTTTGTATTTTCCATGCGGCGTCAAAGTTATTAGACGAACCTGCGTCTTAAATAAGTAATATCATCTAGAAAACTCTAAAATTACTAAATAAGCATTCGTAAAGAGATTGTCAAAATTAATGTTTTTCGATTCGTTCACATTAATTTATTCTTATTTTTAGATAAAAATATCGTAATTATTAATAAGACCCGACAATACATAATACAATCGGTCTCGGTTACAATCTTGCACCAATAACCACGATCAAGTGCGTTAGGGTGAAAAGGGGCCGCTTAAACTGTCAAATTATATTACGCAATACAAATGAAAGACAAGGTTACTCGACCAAATTGAAAAGTTGTAATTTTTTTGACAACATAGCAGCCGCGACTCACGGGCCAGATAACCTTTGTGTTCATTGATATAGTGCAAATATAATTGATGGTCTAAGGGCCGCCAATGAGCGGAGTAGTGTGGTGGTGCGGGGTGGACAGAGCCCCGTTTAGCTGTAGAGGTCGTCGTCGCCGGCCTCCTCCTGGAAGGTGGGCTGGTCTCCCCCCGAAGTGCCCGTGCCGCCCGCCGCTCCGCCTGAACTTGGGAACCTGCCCACACAAAGTTTTTTTTACAAAAAATGCCATTTGTGACACATGCTTTTATTGTAGTCTTATTGCATTCAACACAAAAACCGTTATTAACCGTTGAGGAGACATCGTTGGGAGTTGATCTTTGTTGCAATACTAGGTCATCATGCATATCATAATGCATTGTCATGCAAAATGAACGTGTATACAAAATTTCAGCACATTCGGTTGAAGATATCAACTTCAAAATTTAGTTGCAAGAATCCACCCGGACAAACATACATTGAAAGTTAAATATAAGCTTGTAAAAAACATTGTTTCAGGAAACCTATAAGGCTCATCTAATCCTGCGAGAATAGGTCACGGTGTGAAATTTCATTTTCAGATAATTGAATAACGCCAGTCCAGTAAATGCGCCGCAAAAAAAAGTTTACTGAAACAGGTTAGAGATCCACCACACACCACCAATTAGTACAGTATTGACAGAAGTGTGGGGATATGCTAAACAAACTAGAGAAAGAGCCACGGTTCTTTTGCGGCTTCTGCGCGAACATCTTTGTATCTATCGCTTCCTCAAGTAAGACTGTAGTCTTGACAGTGGAGCGAGGATATGCTAAACAAACGAGGAAAAGAGACAGCAGCAATTCCCACCTGAAGTTGGTGCCGAAGCCGCGGCTCTGCTGCAGCGTCTGCGCGAACATCTCGTACTTGCGGATGTCGTTGTCCGAGACGGAGCGCCGCGCGAACTTCATCGCCTCCTCGAAGTGCGCTCGGCTGATCTCCGGCACGGGGTCTTCCTCGTCCATCTGTGATGAAGGCCATATTGTAGATACTTGTTTACATCAAATTCGAAAAGACATTTTAGGGCAATTTGTCGCTGTTTCCGTTGCTACCGTGAGGGATAAAGGACTGTTACTGCTGTTCAGCGACAAGCTGTACCTGTTTGTTCATATCACGATACTAGATAGTTTCTTAATCAATCTAATCAAGTAAAAGCATAAAATACAGTACATAGTGGACATAAAATGTAAAAATCGTAGTATTTTGTAGCTTGGAACGATTGCGATTTTATTATAATATGGGTGTAATATGCTTATAGTATTATATAACGTATGTAAAGATCAATTCTGTATTGCAACATTTACGGAAAATAGATAAGTGTAGCACAGTAAATTTGAGGTGTACAGATTCAAAAGCACTTATATACCTAGAAAAAGTTTTTTGTTATTACTAATAACATGATAGAATCTACTAAGATTCTATCTTGTTGAATAGGATTCTTCGTGAGCTTCTTGAGATTTATGAAGTTTGGCAGAGATCTCTGGTCTGGCGGATGGTAGTTATACTCACGTCCATGACGCCCTGAGCCCCCTGCTGCTGCCGCGCGCGCTCGCGCGTGATCTCAGCCTCGATGGCCTGGCGGATGGCCAGCTTGCACGCGCGCTGCGATATCTCGTTCAGATCGGCGCCGCTGAACCCTTGCGTCACCTGAACACATACAAACATTATTTCTATTCCTATTCAATTTTTTCGTTACAAATAAATTCGTCACTGTCACATAAATATAAGTAAATAAAATACACATTAAAAGTTAGGTTTCTGCCGCAAAGGTCCGTGACGTTGCCATGTTGGATGATAATAATAATATCAATCCTTACACCAATAAAGAAGAGGAGCGAGAAAAGTTAGTAGTCAGAATATATTAAATTTGTAATTTATTACTATGGCCCATCGTTTCCACAGCAAAGGGTGAAAAAATTGTATCCCATGACGGACGAATTTGTCAGCTTCTCTTATATTCTTTAGATAATTTTAATTTTGTAATGGTGTTCTCGGAAGACCAGCGTTGTGGCTCTCACCGCTACATTATGCTGAGAGAAGGCCTTTTTGGTATACACAAATACACCCAGGTTGGTAATTCCTGTTTGTTGATATGACAAACTATAAACAATTTTTCTTTATTTATTATATCACCTTGGCGATGTAGTTGAGGTCCACGTCTTTGGCGATGGGGGACTTGCGCAGGTTGGCCCTGAGGATGGCCTCGCGCGACTTCTCGTCCGGAAGCGGGATGTAGATCAGCTGGTCCAGCCGCCCCGGACGCAGTATGGCCGGGTCTATTATGTCCGGACGGTTTGTTGCACCTGGACAATTTCAATTTTAATCGTGTTAAATCGAGACTTTAGCAAGTGGACACAGTTTGCACCTGGACAATTCAGTTTTAATCATGTTAAATGGAGACTTTAGCAAGCAGACACAGTAAGGTTGCTTTCGGATGTTCCAGTATTTTGGATGTATTTTCGAATGTTTAAATTAGAAATAAATAATTTATTATTATTTTGTCCTTACTATTACTGCATTATATTAAAAAAACTGTTTGTATTGAATAAAATTAAATTGATAAAACTTTTTTATTTTTTTTTTCAAAAACCTTTAGGAGTACTATAGGCTAGTTTATATTGTGGTTTTACCCAAGTAAAGCCGGGACGAACCTCTTTTTTATTATAATAATGTTTGACATAATTCTTCTCTATCTTTGTATGTTCCTGGTTGCGTTTGGGGCTGTGACGCCGAAGCGCGGAGTCAAAGTAAAAAATTTCGAGATTCGAATGTTATTTTAGAACACCCAAAGCCTCCTTCGGAATGTTATTCTTGCCTATCAGCAACTTAAGCTGTGTCTCTTGGTCGCCTCGTACGACATCCACGGTGTTGATTATCTCCTATTCTATGGTGGTTCCTACTACACACCACAAAGGATACATAAGGAACAGAACAAGATTTGGTCCTTCGAACCAGATATTTGTCGCTTCTACTTCTCAAAAATTGCAAATCAAAATGTCAAATGTCCTAAAATAAAAAATAAAAGCCAATAGTTTTCATATGGAAATAAATGAAATGACAAAACCTAACAAGCTGCAACAGTAAAAAAAAAAACAAAACAACATAGCTCACCAATGATGAACACGTTCTTCTTGGCGCCCATGCCGTCCATCTCAGTGAGGATCTGGTTGATGACCCTGTCCGCGGCTCCGCCCGCGTCCGACACGCTGCCGCCGCGCGACTTCGCGATCGAGTCCAGCTCGTCGAAGAACAACACGCACGGGGACGCTGATCGGGCCTATCAATAGCATAAGATCGAGCTAATATAATACATGAGGGACGAGTGTAACCAAAAGAATGCTAGTAGTTTGTAGCTTTGGTAAATATTATAAAACAAAGTCCTCTGCCGCGTCTATCGCGATAAACTCAAAAACTAAATCAATAGAATTTTATGAGTTTTCAAAAATGGATAGTGGTAATGGATAGTGATTTCTGAGGTAGGTTTAAATTCTTTAAATGTATAATGTTTTACCCGAGCGAAACCGGGACCGGCTGCTAGTATTAATTTAGAACATGACGCGAAAATGCCTGTGAAGGTCTGATTTCTAAAATTTGATTTGAGATAGAGGATTTTCATAAAAGTTTCCGACCCAATACGGCAATATCGTACAATGTGGCAGATTGGGCCGAGCACGTGATGAGAGACAAAAGTTGTCAGCGTTCTCTCTCTTGTGACAAACTAAACAAATATAATCAGTTAGAATTATTAAAGTCGTCCATTTCGGCGGAGTGGTACAAAAATGGCCAAATTATTTTGTGCTAACATATAAGCATATAAGTAGTACTAATAATTTATCAATCACTGTTCATTAAATTAAAAAAAAATCAATATTCATCTTAGTATGATATACATCACTTAGTGACATCAAAAATTTACTTAAAACTGAGTGTACCTCCGACATCCAAAGCGCGTCACAAACTTCACCGCAGCCTTTTCTCCAAGGAGGTCAATTAAAATACTTTAATTAGTAGATCTTATATATTTTACCTTGTCGAAGATGTCCCGCACATTGGCCTCAGACTCTCCGAACCACATGGTGAGCAGCTCGGGGCCCTTCACCGAGATGAAGTTGGACTGGCATTCGTTAGCGATCGCCTTGGCCAACATGGTTTTACCTGAACAAGTAGTAATATTTTATTAGTCTGGTCCACCACAGGTTATCACAGTTATATTTGTTTTGACATTTTATATATCGCGCTGATCGATCAAGCTGTGTCACTACTCAACACTTTGGTTGCTCAACTATCTAATGTTGATTTTTTTTATAATAGGTTAAATAGTTTCATTATTGTAGGTGTTACGGTTCTGTCTAGTATGTACGCGTGCATTTGCATGTCTTTGGCAATTGTTAGTGCGGTGTTTAGCGTTTCTATCAAAAATTCTTTCATCATTAGAAAGGTACATCCATGATTGCTATAGGCTATTTTTTATTTCAAAATTCCCACGGGAGCGAAGCCCCGGCAACATCTAATGAATAAATAAATAACCTTACTCAAACCGACATAACACATATGCTATCTCAAAATAATTCTAGATTGTGTCCTCGCGTCTTAGGTTACACCACGCCTCCAATGTCGCGATATACAAACACTTGCTGCCCGCAGTAAAAAGTATCTAGAAAAACTGACATTCATCTTCAAATTTGATCACCCCAAAATTGGTAATAAATATAAAATGTAAGAACTTTAAACATAATCACAATTTTTATTTGCTCAAAAACATGGTACGTACAGGTATAGTAGGGTAAACATGTTACAAGTGTGTGACGTATGTAGAATAAGTCAGCATAGAAATCGCTCACGACTGTAATAACTTGTCGTAGATGTCCCATGATAATGGCGCATTGTTATTGGTTAGCTGCGACTCACTGTAAATCGACTCGATAGTGAGGTGTACATAACAAAGTCGCACTACGCACACAGTTAATATTAGTGAGCAGAGCACACAGAATACTCACCACAACCCGGAGGTCCATAGAACAGCACTCCCCGAGAGGGCTGCATGCCAAACTTGAGGAACTTGTCCGGGTGCTCCACGGGGTACTGCACCAGCTCCTGCAGCTCACGCTTGACGTTCTGCAGCCCTCCGATGTCTGTCCAGGTGACGTTGGGGACCTCAACAACTGTCTCCCGGAGCGCTGATGGAGACGATTTGGTCATCGCGTACTGTATTGGGGTTTAGAATTGGTTAATTGAAATTTATATCAAGTACTTAATATTATAAAAACTAAATATATATAGGAAAAATGCACATTTTTCCTTGCAAATGAAGATAGATTAGATAGATGTTCAGGAGGTACTTAAAATAACTTTTATGTAACGCTGATGAAGTCACGGCAACTACTAAGAAATATGATAATTTTTATTACGACACTAGCGACTGATCGTGGCTTCATTCGATACTTAATTTAATAGATAGCTATGTAGTATAAACAAACTAAAACTTGAAAATTTACAAATCATAATCAGGGCGTGCACGATTTAAATTTTAAATCCTTCCATAAAAAAAATACTCACTCTAAAGTTGTCCATAGTGACGGCGAGCGAGTTGAGCACTTCGGCGTCAATCTGGTCGTCTTCCAGATCGATGAGGTCCATCTTCTCTCGGATCTGCTGCAGCGCCGCTTCGGAGCAGAGAGACGCCAGATCCGCCCCGACGTGGCCGTGAGATTCTGCAGCGATCTGAAATAGGCATTTTAATTATTTCTCTGTGTTGGCTATATACGGGATAGTAAAATTGCGAAGGTTTAAAAAAAAAAATCCTAAAATTTTGATGATCCGACTGTGATTTTATAACCGCCTGCCTGATGTCAATCCTCCTTGGAAATGCTATTGTTGTGTATTACCTGCCAAGGCTCTGTGTCCTTTAGCAGCATCGTTGGACTTCCAGGGGAGGATATGGAGTGGACCCACTTTAGGGCGGAACCACACGCCACTATAACACAGAGTTACTGTTACAGTATCACGTCTTTATATCTCAAGGTAGACAGAGCCGAGAGTTGCGAAATTCAAACTTAATTTAAACTCTGAATCTGAAAATTTAAACTCTGCGCAGGAGAAGAAACAATTTGCACAATGTTTTGACCCATGGACCTACATAGTAAATCATTATCTTATATATCATATTATATGTGGCTTGGATTATGAAATGGAAAAGGTTGGAAAACCTTTTAACAAATAGAGAACTATAAGGATAGTTTATGAGAGTTCTTAAGTCCAAAGATAATAATTTTAGGTGACTATTGCAGTTAGATTATGGCAGTCAAATAATCATGTCATGTGAAGAAAAAGTATAGCGGGGCCCTAGACTCACACCTATATGAGTGTGAGAGAGAGAAAACATCAAAATCACCTACCTGTTCCAGATCAACATCGTCTCCCAGCTTCATGTTCTTGGTGTGAATGCGCAATATCTCCAAACGACCAGTCGCGTCGGGGATTCCGATGTCGATCTCCCTGTCGAAGCGACCGAACCGACGAAGGGCGGGGTCAATCGAGTTCGGCCGGTTGGTGGCGGCCATTACGATCACGTGGGAAGACTTCTTCATGCCTGTATTCGAAATGTTGGGTTAGAATATGCTCACTCTAAGCACCTGTCGCACCGCGATATTTCACCGCGCGGAATTTATTCTCGCGAATCATATTCCGCACTCGTATCGTACTTCCTACGAGAATCGCTTGTAGGATACGGAAGATTCAATGTGTCACAGAATTGCGAAATAAACCGCGCGGTGAAATATAGCAATGCTGATAAGGCCCAAGTATAGATTATATATACCAATTTTTGGTTATATTCATAGTTGAATGGAAAACATGCAAGCGGGCCTTTGACTCAAGGTGGCCATTAAGTGACACACACAACTTCTTGTCATTGGCATGGCACACTAGCTGATAAATCATCAATTAGAATGCAGGTTTCCTCACAATGTTTTCTTACAATATATGATGGTTGATGAAAAAATAATATTTGAATCAGACTAGTATACAAACTCATGTGGCAGGTGTCTTAACCACAAGCCCATCACTACTTCCAAGAAAATGTTAGTAAATTGATATTTTGTGCTAAATGATAGAACAATAAACTTTATTATTCGAATTTTGACCATTATTAATGGCCAGTTCTTATCAAAAACAATTATATTTCTGTACAACAAAAACAAAGTTATTCATATTGCGAAAGGAAACAATCATTCATAATACATAACAATGTAACAACAATGGTATTTTGATGGTTGGCCTTTGAATGTTTTTGAATAATAGTTTTGGATAAAGGATAAACATACAAAGACATAAACTCACCGTCCATAAGGGTCAGCAGCTGAGACACGATACGCCTCTCGACCTCACCATGCGTCTTCTCTCTCTTCGGAGCGATAGCATCCAACTCATCAATGAAGATAATAGCGGGGGAATTCTTGTCGGCCTCTTCGAACGCTTTGCGCAGGTTGGATTCAGACTCTCCGGCCAGTTTGGACATGATCTCGGGCCCGTTGATCAGGAAGAAGAAAGCGCCTGAGGGGGTAAATATTAATTTTCAATCAATCTATGTATATCTTATCTACATAATAGGAACAATAAGCTCCATTAATAGTGTGAAAACATTTATTATTTCATGGTCGGGACACCGATGCAAGGTCAGGCAGATTATTCAATTTCACACAGTTCCCCAAGACCCCTCTTTTGAAGCAACCCATTAAATCAACCTGTACCTTTGTAGAACCTAAGTAACTGTCTTAGTGTCATGTATTCTCTGATTCTGATTCTATTTATCTTTATCTAATCCTCAAATAAAACGTGTGTGCTCATGATCGTTATTCTGGCTGCACCATATGCTACGGACAAAAGAGTAGCTGTGCACTGATCGGTCTCATTAGCTACAGTGTCCACTATACAACTACAGTGATAATTGCTATTTGCAATTTCTATTAAGAACATTTCATCATGTGTTGTGATTAACCAATTTGTCCTAAACCAGCTTTACTTCAGGAACGAAAGCTGTTGATTGTATGAGGAAAAGGCTAAAAATTATTTTTGTCAATTAAGCCTTACTTAAGGAAGCAACAAACTCTGTAAATGCTGTGGGGAAAACAGTAATTGTCCACTCACAGTCTCATTAGTCACGGCGCAGGATGATCAGGGTCTTGTCTCTTGAAACTCCCATCAAGAACATTTTGTCATGGGTTGAGGCGGACTATTTGTTTTCGATGAGCCTTTCTTCAGATACGAATATCTCTGTGCTGTGGGGAAAAAGAGAGTAGTTCTCGACTCACCAGTCTCGTTAGCCACAGCTCGAGCGATGAGAGTTTTGCCAGTGCCGGGCGGGCCGTACATGAGGATGCCGCGCGGAGGCTTCACGCCGATAGCCTTGAACAGCGATGGGTGCCGCAGCGGCAGCTCCACCATCTCCTTGATCTGCGCCAGCTGCTTGCGACAGCCGCCGATGTCGTCGTAGCCGACGGCGTTCAGCGCCTCTTCTTCTTCCTGTTATTTCATTTCATAAATTTGCGTATTTGAAAAAGCTGCAGAACAAGTTGCGCTCTCTGACAAAAAGTAGGATGTAGATGCCAAAACCACTAGGTTGAAATGGGAATAAGCGAGAAAACTAAGACACATGCGACCTGTTTATAACATTAGTATGGAGGGTAGACCGCTTCCCGCCACAATTTGCTACTTTTTCGGTACCTAAAGGACATAGTGATAGAAGCAGCAGACCAAGGAGTAGATGGCGGGATGACTTTATTAACAAATTTAGGAAACCAGAATTTGCCATGGACCAGACAGGTGAAAAAGTAAAGGGAGACCTTTTCAATGGAACACAATTAAAAAACTAAAAAAATTACGAAATTTATAATTTATTCTACTAACCTCACGTTTGATAGGGTCTCCCTCGCAATGTATGACGGTGTCGGGAGCCACAATGCAGTACGGCGAGGGGTCAGTCTCCACCACTTTAAACTCGACCGCGCGCATGCCCCCGCGCACCATGAATGTATCGTCGCGGTGGATCGGTCGGTACGCCTCCATGAAGTACGGCTTTAGGTAAACTTCGAACAGGTTTCTGTGTGACAATGTTTTCCTTATAAATATAAATTTTAAAATTCTGCAAGCTTGGAATCAAGCAAATGTTGTTTGGTTAAAGTAATTGAAAATCTATTTCTTTGATGAGTTGTGAGAAGACTGTTACATTTAGAAATTGTAAAAGTACATATTCTAAACTAACGGCCAGTCCCAGCTTCGCTTGGGTAAAACCATGATAATTATATACCTAATTTTTCCTCAAGAATTAGATTCAAACAGAAAGACGCGACCCTGTCGCGTTTTTATAATACATAAGATTAATAAATTGCTAAGTAGTAAGCTAATGAGGCCCAAAAGTACATAAATGCCTAATACAAGATTCTTGAACTAGGTAAAAATGTATTTACTAGGTATATGATACACTATATAACGCAAATTAAGTTGATACATGTGTCTCAAGCTTAGAGAAGAAAAAAATTACATACCCGGTCAAACCTTCAACAGAGTCATCAATAGGCAGTATATGAACCCGCTTGCCATATTTGACAGACGGGCACGGCGCGATGGAGACCACGTCGGAAAGTCGCACGCGCAGGTTGTTGCGCACCACTCGGTTCATGCGGATCTTCTCGTCCGGACAGTTGTCGTCCGAGAGCACGATACACACGGTCTCCTTGCGCCGCTTGCCCTTGAGCAGCACTGTGTCACCACGGAACAACTGCAGTTGCTCCATTTTGGCCTGTGATTGATTTTTTTATATAAACGCTCTGTTTTCTCATGCATTTTCTCTTTTTTTTTACTTTTAAAGTGATAAGAAACGTTTAGTCTATTACTCATTAAAGATATGTGCTGCCCAGAATACAGCTGTAATCACAGGAGCATTGCCGGCCTATCATGATATCATGAATTTGGCACTCATTTCTTTATGGGAGATTTGTAATTATTTAAATACGGTTTGTAGATGGTACCTTATAAATGACAGTTTGAGATAATTTTATTCAAAATGAGAATTTATTATTGAAATACCTATGTTAATTACCTATTTTAAATTCAATCTATTGTTAAAGAACTGAGAATATAATTTTTCTTAAAATCAACTTTTATTATTATTTATAAGTAAACAATTTTATGGTGTATCAACATGCAAAAAATATTATCTACCTACTAGCTGTAGCCCGTGGCTTCGCCCACGTAAATGATGAAAACTATCTTATGTCCTTCTCCATACTATAAAACATCTATGCAAAATTTCAAGAAGATTGGTTGCGTAGATTGAGTGTGAAAAGGTAACAAACAAACAAACACTTTCACATTTATAATATTAGTTAGGATTACTAGCCTGCCCCAGCTTCGCTTGAGTAAAACCATAATAAATTATACACCAAAGCCTTCCCCGGGAATCACACTATGTATTAAAAACCCCTCCAATCCTATGGATGATATAGGGATGTACATACAGACAGTGTACTTTGCTTGGGCAAATGCATCTTGTAATGTACATTTTTTGGAAATGCACAATGCATTTCCAAAAAATGTACATGGGAAACTAGCTATTTTGAGCATAAGCCATATTTTTAGGAGACATATATGATAAGCTCTTGAGCATGTAATGTTAAATTTATTTATAAGTTAATCAAATAGCAATGTAACTGATTTCATCAAATGAAACCTCAGCATTAAGTAGTTTAAACAATACTTATGCAAACATAGCTTTTGCTGTGTAAGTGTGTACATAAACTTTTAGGTTAGAATGACTTGACACAATAGAAAATTCAAAATTCAAGTTGTTTAATAGCTGATCAACTTATGGGTGATCTATCAAAGGATAATTTTATAGATTAGCCATAACCAAAAATTTGTAGAAGTAACATGGGTACTATCAGCAAATAAGTCATTAAAACCACTATTTTTCATCCAGTGCTTGTAAACTGTGTCTTATCTTGATGACCCAGTTTAATCATAAATTTAAGATTAGATGATTCTGTTCACCGTGCATGAAGAGTAAATTGTTTTTGCTGATGTTACTATGACGCCCAAATCATATGCTGTCAGAGTCCACTGACCTGTGAAAGGGCCACCACGGAGTTGTCATCGCTGACGGCTTCCTCCACAATGAGACGGTTAGGCCTGTCCTTGCGGCGGAGGATCGCGGTCGAGAGATCATCGGGGCTGCACAAAATGATACCAAACCTCCATTATACGATAAAAAAAACTAAACTGGCATAGAACGCTTTTTGTTCCAAGGAGTGATGTTAAAATCTTATTAGGAATTTTCTTTCATATTTGCGCGAATATATGTCTTTATTTACAAAAATATGGAGTAAAAAATATATTTCTGAGATTATTCTTGAATCAGACATGATGACAAGCCAAAATTTGAAGATTCCAGTTTAGCACGGCCCAGTTTTATAACAATGCAATATAACATGAATTAAAATTATAGTTATTATAATGTTATTATAACTCACCTCTTATTATCTGCCATTTTTACTAGAAATTGAAAATATTATTTGTAAATTCAACAATTTTATAAAAAGCCGAATGAACAATCACTTTACCACTTCAGTCAGAGACGTGCGTGACGTTGCCGTATTTCATTTGTTCATCGATGTTTATTAATGTTGCCATTATATTAATGTTGTCTATGGATTATTAGTTTGTTTTCAATGAAAGACTGTAATGTACTTTGATTGTATTTTTGTCTTAATACTTACAAACATAATTGTTTATCACAGTAGATCAAAATTTGTGTGGGCTATTTAATGTTGTCCATTATGTCACAGATATAAGAACATATTCTTATCTGTGTATTAATTACTAAAATTAATTTTATTGAATTCCTACCTAGCTAGAAAATTAAAAACTCTTCATTATGAAAGACCTTATAATTTCTCTATATAGATGACCTTATATTTTTTCTACATTTGATAATAACGTCTTGTGAATGTGGCTATAACAGTTTCAGATGTTTCTACGCAAAGCTCTGCGCAGATGGCGATACTCTGGTACCACTAAGGTACACAAACATTGCCAATGGAGGTAAAAAGCGTCAATATTGTTGCAGATTTATGATCAAAAATACCTACTACGCAATCGTGGTGCGAGTTTAAAGAAAAGGGAAGGGTTTAATGGATTATCCTCAAAATAATAACACTATTTTAGGTTATGTTCTGCATTATTTGGTCAACTGTGGTCATAAATAAAAGCTTGAAGTGTGAAGTTTAAATGTGTGAAGACTCGAAACGATTTTTCCCAATATTGCCGCACCCGAATAGCTACATTGTTATATATTTTTACAAACGAATGCTTACATAATGAAAGGATTAATAAAGTACTCTAAAATAAATAAAAGGCGGCAAAGCTTTTGTGTACCTAACATACAGTGCTGTACTCTGGCAAGATAAATGTGCAATTCAAGCGCGGCCGCAGCGGTCGAAACGCTCTAAAAACCACCCGACAAGCGTTATGATACTATACATATCACACGTAGCTTATGAGATTTTATTACTATGGAAGTATTATTATAATCTGTGACTTTTTAATTATTTAAAATATTAGACATTTCTTAGTTTTTTTTTTAATTCTGTAGGGTACAACAAAGGACAACTACCTATGTTAGAGCAAACGTACTGTGCCATGTTTATTTAGATTGAAAGTATAAAATATGACTTATCTACCAACGTTTCTCACAGCTAAATGGTCTGTGACATATCTACACAAAATTTTATTTACTAAATCATTGGCTCTACATGAGAAGGAGGTAGGTACCTAACTCATCCGATTTATTACTATAATATGTCATTCGTAACTTCATGTAACATGAAAGGGTCAATATTATTAGAGAAAGTTTAGGTACCTCCCTTAACGAGCATCAAGTAGTTTTCTGTGAAGTCAAGTAAGACATTTTCTTTTAAATTTTATTTTTCCCAATTCGTCATCACATACAATCATCATACAATTTAAACAGTGGATTCACACAAGTACATTATTTACAATATGTTCAACAAATAAAATGCAAAAATATTTGAGATAAAAAATACTGTGAAAAATAATATAAGTACAATTTGTATGGGAGAATATTTGACGATCCCCGTGGCCTAATGATTATCATGCCGGACAGCTACACTGAAGGTCCCAGGTTTGAATCCCGGTCAGCAAGATGGAAAATTATCTTTTTCAGATTGACCTGGGTCTTTAATGTTTATCTATATTATGATAGAATATAGTATTGGTAAGTTAGTATCCCATAGGTAACATAAATCTCGAACTTCTTTTGGGGCTAACTCAATCTGTGTGATTTGTCCCTATATATTAATGTAGGTACCTAATAATAATTTTTGCTAACATTCACATTTATTACAATAATTACCTTATGAATTAAAAAAAAAACATCTTCAATTTACATTGTTAAAAGCAATAAATGATTACATATTTTTTGCTATAGGTACATTTCTTCAGTGGTGTTTAAAAAGCCACCCTACCCTAGTACTTATATGACATTAACAATTCTAGTTTAATACCTACGTAGGTAAGTACCTACCTAAATTAGTTTGTATAAATGCCACTGTTTCTCCAAGTGGAGAACGAACATAAAAATAATCAGTCATCATAAAAACGATATCTATGTCGACAAGAATAAATAAAATACCGGGTTAGTTAAATAAAAACAACAAAAATTTATATAGCACTTTGTTGAAGTCTTCTTAGAGTGCCTCACTAGTGGTCGGCGCCTCTTCCAGTGTCATTTTATGTGTTATCCTCCTTTTTATGTTCCCGCCACACGCTCCATAACCACTCCCAATCTACGTTTTCATTTTCGTACTCGTCTATAGCTCTTGTTAATTTCTTTTCCAACTCCTTCCGATCTCTTCTCCCCAATTGGAGCACTCTCTCCTCTACAGCCCACAGCACCTTTGCAGTTTCTGTTGCAATGCCTAACTTGTAACCATTTCCATAATTTAAAAGGTCGTTAATATAATCTTTAAACATTCTATCTTCTCTATAAGTTAATATTTCATTCATGGCATTTATAAAAGCTCTTCTATGTTTCAAAGGCTTATCTAAATCGGTCAAGTACGTAGCAAATTCGGACTTTATCTCCCCTCCGTCCTCTTTAGACAGACTCTTGAAGGTTTTAGCTAATTTTCTTGTGTAATTATAACTCATATTTTCAAAGCTCTTGCTCAATATTTTGCAGTATACCTGCATCTTCTCTTCATCGAAAACAGACAGCATACCGAATAGATCTCTCAAAAACGTGTCAAAAATCCCAGCGAATATGTTATTGTTGATTTCACCGTCAGTAATAACAAATGAAAATATGAGGAACATACTTGTAAAAAATACGGTTTTCGTGTACTTGGTCATCTTGCTCGAGTAATTGAAATTGTATTCCGTCACATAGTTTACCTACTTACCTAGATACTTAAATCTTCAGAAAATTAATCCGATAACAATCTCAGAGGAAATCAATTCGTTCTTTAATGGAAAATTAAACTTGCATTTTTGCATAGTATTACATATCTACTCATATCGCTTCTACTGGATGTGATACAATGAGCGATGCAGTCGTTCATGATTTTTTTCTTTATTTAGTGAGACAATGGAGTAGGTATGTTGCTGATCAAATGATCCGCAAAATAACAAAAAGTACATGTGAAAACCACATCATTGTAAGTGAATCCTTATCGCCAGACAATTCCCAGGTGCTAACATAACCAGCAGGTGTGTGGTTGTAAGTAAAAAAAAAGTCAAGTCTATTGGACGCTACGTGTAATGAACGTGTACTTTTCATGAAGTAATTAGAGTATTGCGTGATGTAGCTAAGTAGGTATGGTATTATACTTACCAATCTCGGTTCATATTGTTTCTTGTTTTTAATGTTTATAATGGCTTCACCTTTCACCTTTTCCTCAAAGTCTTCTCGCATCCAATGTAAGTAGGTAAATACACTTTTCAATCATTATTTTATTGTCGATATTTTCTTTATCTAAGTATATTTTTTTATCATTACGTATCGTATCAAAACACGTCATCAATGTAATTATTGAAAAAAAAGTTAAATTTGTTCATCCTAAGAAGAAAATTCAAATATTTACTATTTAGCCAGCTTTTTGGTTTTGTCTTCTCAACAAACTTTCTAAATAATAATACATTATCTTTCAATAGGTTTCCCAAAAATGTGTCAAATATCACTACTATATTTAATATTCCTGCACGTTTCTTTCATTATGATTATTAATTGCTAAGGAAAGAAATTAATTATATACCCACCTAGTTACCCATTTGGCGCGTGCCAAATGGTACAAATACGAAATAAAATGGTGGATTTTACCGTTTAAATCCGATAAATTGTTAACGTAAAATATCAATTAGCTAGTAACTAGTTTTGTTAATGTATTCGACCAAGGCTTCTGTAAACTTGTTTTTTATGTCTCCTCTTATTTCATCGTTTTGCTTATTGATCCTATAAAAAATAAGGGTTGTAAACAGATGTCTAGTTTTATCGCCGATATGTTTTGATTTCTTCTGTCCAAATTTCGTCATGTTAAAAATGTACTGATCCATTTTAATATCGTCATATGTGGTGTAAATTGCGTTCATTGCCATAAAAAAGCCGTTTAGCTTCGGTTTCCCTGACGTTATAATTCTCAGGAATGCCTTAACTACCGGTCTCAGTTTGCCACCGTTGAAATCTGACAACTTTTTTAATGAAGAAGAAAATTCTTCGATCTTCTTTTTCATAACGACACCTGGGCCTAAACCTCTCAAGCTTTTACCGAGTACGTTAAAAAATGGCGGTATTCTGTCTAATGAAAATTTTTTGATTAAAGTTCTACAGATGTTTACACAAAAATTAAAGAAAGGTCCGTAGGGTAATATCACAGGTTTTATAGTTGTAGGACGTGTTATTTTTCTAGTTGTGGGGATTGTCTCGTCGGACTCACAACTGGTATCTTGAGGTCTATTGTCTGGGCTCCAGCATCTTTTTATATGTTTCGTTGTATGTTCTTTGCTTGTTGGATCAATTTCTCCCACAAGCAGTTCTCTCTTCAAGTTTACCAAACCGTACAAACTACAGAAAGCTAAATAAAATTCCAAGAATGAATATTGATTCCTACGTTGTAATAGCATTGTGGAATTATGGTGATTGGTATTTTTCAATTAAACAAAAGTGGCATTAATATTTCTAGTGCTTTATTTCAATAATAATCTGCAATAAATGGAAGATGTGGATGACGCTTTATTGAAATAAGGGAATATCAACTTTAGTCTTTAGCCGTAAATTTCTATTTCCAAATATAGTCCTTAGATGTTTTAGAATCTGAAAAAAATGCAGAAAATTATGTAAGTAGGTAAGGTAATAATATAATAGAAATATAAGCTATAATTAGCTTGGAAAATAAGAAAGATCATCAAAATCTGACCAACCGAGCTGTGTCACTGTCCTACTCAAAGTCCTTGCTTCATTTCCCTAACGCTGATATTATTATTAGTTGTTTTGTCAGTGTTTCTATGAATTATTGTTATGTTTAGTACTTAGGCACATGCACCTTGACCCACAGAATTTGGACAGCTGATATTATTGTAATATATTTTTATTATAAATAAATAATATGTCAACGTACTTTCCATACTGCTAAGGTTACCACAGCAGCCGTCAAGGTTTCGTCTGCAGCCATGACGATAGCACCAAACAGCATGGCGTCGAACGTTCCCAATGCCCACTCTTCTCCCCACCTGTAAGGATAAATTGTGATCTTCTTCTTTTCGTGTGGTTGGCAAATCAACGCTCCATTGGGTGCTACCTAAATATATTCTTGATAGAATCGAGCCACTTCGATGGCTTCATCATCAAGTCAGCCAGAGTACAGGTATTTGGACACTCGGGACAGGCGAGGAGATGAGCCATCGATTGTGGGGAGAAGCAAAACATGTTGTGTATCACCAGACGTCGTGATATTTCCGTATAAGGAATCCATACTATCCTCTGTATCTCTCGCTCACCTGAGCAAATTATAGCAGCTTCCTAGACGTAAAGATGCACAGTGGTAGACATAAAGATGCCTATGACGTCAACTAGGTTTCGACAACCAAGGAGTTGGCAAACTATTTGAATCCACACTTATAAGTGTTAAAGAATTTCACGTAAAATAGGAGCAATGGATTGAGACTATACATTTTTGTTCTGGAGAGTTAGAGCCAACTTAACTGTACATATTGATGAGGCAGGCAGGCCTTAGAATGAATACTCTACAGCATACCAGGTAACAGCAAAGCAGGACGCAGCATTATCATCTGGGTCGTACAGCAAGCAGCTAGTGCTTCCCGACTCACGCGCATTCATCTCCACGTCCAGTAATCGTTCTAGCACCGACCGCTCGCTAGCCACCCAGTTCAGACCATCAAGGGCCTAAAATATGAGAAGAATCTGAGAAGTCTAAAGGCCTATCACGAAACATACAAACTCGTAACACGTTTCTAACGTCCACATCTTTTTTTACCGCATCGTGTAACATAAGAGAGAAAGTGTTGTGAGTCCAGTAGCTTAGTTTTAAAAAAATCAAATGAATCTTTTAAAAGTTTATTTTTCTTCAAATAAGACACATAGTAAATATATACCTAGAGGAATCGTTACTTATTGTACAAGATACCTAATTAACCTGTATTGTAAGAGAATGGTGTTTGAAATTAAAAAATCTGTAATACAGAACATCACGTATACCTACTACGGGCTAAACGTCTAAAATTACAATTTACACTTCATTGATAAGTTGGCTACAGTTGAGCTATAACATATCTATAAATAAATAGGTTACATACCTAATAATACGGTATTATGTCTCTTTATCTTAGGTATTAGACAGAGCCAAGAGTTTTCGATTTTGGTTGTGGAATTGAGAAACCTATAAAAAGAAGACTTACCCTTTCAAAAAACGCAGCCAAAAATTGTGTTAAAAGAGAATGAGCTGGTTCATTTACGCCAAGCGTTATCGCTGGAAACGAATTTAATTAATTATCAAATTTATTTATTGGTCAAATAAATTAATAATTAATCAACATAAATATACGGACCTGCTTCTGGACCCGATAGTTGCTTGTATACTGCCCTGTAATCAATTAATAAAATGTAATGTTCAATAAATAAGGATGATTGGCATCAAAAGCATTCGCAAAGAAGACTTAATTGAGACTGACTTGAGTAGAGAGGGTTAACATCAGGCAAACGGCCGGTCGGAAAAACAGAGTCGAATCTTACTCTTTAGGATACAATAAGCGTTGATGACAGAGAGTACTTAATTCGGTAAACAAAGAGTAGTTAACTAGGTACAAAGGTACTACCTACCTTAATTGTGGGGCAACAACCACTCGACATGTAGCAAGGGGGCCTGTCATAGCCCTCATTTCTTTGGACTCCTCGTTCCTAAAAATAAACCGATTTCTTTGTAACTAAAATTTAAAAGCTTATGTATTAAAAATAAATTGCCATTAATGTTTTATTTTTATGTTGTATTGTCAGAGGTAGGCTAAATTTTTATTCTATAATCTATACCCAAGATTTCCCTCAGGAACTGACATTAACTTTTCCAGGTAGATGGAAACGGGTTTCTTGCAATCAATATCTGAGAGGAGTACATTGATATGGAAACATATGATTGTGAGTGAGTGCTGATGGGAGAGGCCTATGTCCAGCAGTGAACTACAGGCTGATGATGAGTGCTGATGATGAAAAAATAGATATATAATTGACCAATCGAAATACTCATAATAATCGAATCGAGATATCGAGCTGACCTGAGTCCCCCCCGGCAGCACCCGTTCACGAGTTGACGAGTGTGGTACTAGTAGTGCGAACCTTTCGATCTCGGATGTCTTAACCACTGGACCATCACCGCTTCATAGCATAGTGCTTTGAAATGAAATAGATGATGATAAAACAAAACAGTCAATCCTCACCTTCCATGCACGTAATGAGCATAAAAATCTTCCTGAAATACTATTAGAGATACTCCCAACCCTGAACACACTTTAGGCAGAGTCTTTGCTGGCGATCCAAAGGTCTTGTCTGCCACAAACATAACTAGAAGAACGCTGGTGTAAGAAGTCCACCAGGCTATGGTGGCAAGAGTCCATTGATAACCCTTGCTTTTGGGTAAATAGGTCTGCCAAGGTGACATGAACTGATGACAAAAGAAGGATTTTCAAAATGTTTTTAGAAGAAAAGATTTATTACAATTGTTTGGCTAAAATCCTGGCTGTCAATCTGTCTGTTTAAATAAAAAATATATTATTATTTTTTCTTATCGAGTGTGTTACTCTGTTGTCAGATATTATTCAAGTCGCCTAAAAGGCAGACATGACTTTTACGGCTTCCTACCGCCATCTAGTGACAAGTAGTCTCATATACACAAGAGTGCAGGTTTCCTTACGATGTTTTCCTCCATCGGAAGCAAGTGATCTATGAAAAGTAAAGACTGAAAACTAACGTAAAGGATAGCTAATGCCAGGGTTACAGTGTATCCAGGATGTGCTCTTCTCTTTGTCTGCACGCTGCTCCACTCTCTGGCTAGTGTGCCCACTTTCCATAAATTTGATTGCTCGATTGTAACGCCATCTGGAAGTGAATACCACGCAATGAAAACAACGTTGTGATAAGTTCTATTGTCGTTGCGATTCGTATACAATCGGCGAATACAGACAGATGTTGATGCGAATTAACATCACAAAGCGTAGTGTGAATGTAGAGTTTTTTTATTATCGCAATCAAAAACTAGCAATATACTTCGGACTAAGAATCGAGTATTAGTAAAATGTTTGCAGCTAGACATCGAAATAAAAATAAAATTTTCTGTACAATAATTACCTTTACCAAAAGGCGAGTTGTATTCCGACCAATCTAATAAGAACACGTCACAACGACATTGATTCCAATTCATCCACGTAACCCGTAGAAACTGTAATTAAGAATTTTCAGTATTCAGATGTGTAAATAAAAATAAGTACTTATGTACAATCTTATAGTGTTGCAAAAATCGATAGTTGGTCAACTATCGATATCAAAAACATCTAAACTATCGATAGCTTTGGGTTCTTCGATAGTTAACTATCGATAGTAATCGTAGTATCGAAGAATAGATAATCGAAACTGTTGATAGTTGGAAGGCACCCGAATCCAACCAATATTCTAGAACAATCTACAATAGTCGATATAAAAGCCTATCGATCGGCAACACTGCAATCGAAAAAAAAAACATTACGTCTAGTGCGAATACTTATGACATGGACTTACGAAATGGAGCGGGAATTAAAATTACACGTACCTTAAGAGATACTGCTGAAAATACGAAAGATTTTATAATATGCTCTTCATATCGCGAGAGGGGGAGGGTCATCCCCAAAGTGCCAGTTTCTGCCGCCAGTGCGTGCAGGGAAGAAAACCAGACCGCCTGAAAAACATTACTTTTTATATAACAAGAGTACCTAATCTATAAAAAAAATTTTGCTAAGTAAAAAAAATATGCATTGTAAATTCCATTCTTAGCCGTTGACCGAGCCAGCTGATGATTCTCTCAGATAGGAGAGAGAGAAAATAAGTTGCTCACTGAATATTTGGAATTTATCATTTTTATAATCCATATTTTCACATGTATTTTATTAATGTGAAAGTATATTTGTCATTGTTTTTCTTTTGAGTTAGTTGGAAGGGTGGAGAGGGGCATAGGCTACCTTTTACCGCAGGCGCAGCAGCGGTTAACAGCTAGTTTCAAATCAATTATACTTACAAAATACAAGGCGTCAGCGACTGTCCCTCCCAGTAAAGGGACTAATGAGAATAGGAAGCCGCCCCGGCGCACGTTGCCGCGCCATTGGACCAGGGCGTACAGGGTCGACAGAACACCCAGGATGCCTCCCCAAATCTGGGAAATAATTACTTTATATGTAGTTCTAGTAGTCTAGTTGCGCCCTTTTTTTATTCTAATTATAATTCTAATTACAGGTTTTATTCATGGATTTAGTAAGTACTTACCTACTAATTCCATGGTTAAATTCTATCCGTATACCAAATGTCAAAACAATCCGTCCAGTAGATTTTGCGTGAAAGAAAGCAAACATACATACACACACATATTCACAAACTTTCGGATTTTATAATATTAGTAGGATAAATTTTATCATTAAATAAATCATCACACATATTCTAGCATCTGTATTTTTCCGGTTCCTTCATCAACCAGAGCGTCGAAGCCCTGGGTTCACTTTCCTACTTTTTCTCCTCCATGTCACGGTCTTCGGCATCCTAATTATCAGATATTGGCACGCAGATCATCCTTGTCGGCACTTCTTGTATCTGCTCCATGGAGACCATGCGAAATGGAGAAGAAAAATTACAACACTTAACGGCTAAAG
Organism: Plodia interpunctella; assembly: GCF_027563975.2. Classification (NCBI taxonomy): domain Eukaryota; kingdom Metazoa; phylum Arthropoda; class Insecta; order Lepidoptera; family Pyralidae; genus Plodia; species Plodia interpunctella. Next base: position 2,598,418 of record NC_071311.1, on the reverse strand, counting down.
AAGAAACAAAGAAAACGCAGTTCCGACGAACTGTCGTGCTGTATTAAAGAGGTTTTATCCGTACTAATATTATAAAAAGGTAAGCGTTTATGAGTTAATATGTTTGAGGCGGGTAATCTCCAAAGCTACCAGACCGATTTCAATAATTCTTTCACCATTAGAAAGCTACATTATCCGAGAATGCTATAGGCACAGATTACATAATACCCCAGGTAGGCTATATTTTATCTCAAAATTTCCACGGGAGCGAAACCCGGGGCAAAATCTAGTAACTTATATATTAAGGTTTTCTAATAATTATCTGAAAAAATATCTCTCAAACCTCTAGTCCTCTTATAATCCCAGCTGTGGGCAAATCATGTTCGACTCTGAAGACAGTGGTCACAGTATCCGATATAGATTTAGTGGCGTACTGGACCTCGGCTGAAATTTGACCTCGGAGTGAACTGGATAAGCTTTTATCTCTCTGTATCCTAAAATTCAATGTTATTATTTCATCTAAGTAGTCAATCATCTCATTTCATCCCACTGCTGGGCAAATATAAAAAATATTTTTCATACAAATAATGTAAATACATTTAATTACGCAAATTTACCAAATATATAAATAAACGTAAGTAATATTAAAGGATAATAAATAAATACACTTAAAAGTGTTAGAATAATGCTAGAAATTTTACATCGGTAAGTATACTATGGACCGCCTAGCCGAAGCCAAAACTTCAGATGTTTCGTTCATCGAAATTATATTTTATCTATGTACAAAGATGTCTCCTTCCTTTAGTAAAGCAAAGTTATAAAGAAAATTTAATTCATGGCCTCTTTTTTATTAAGTACTTAAATTCTATAGTACTTCGAATTTTAAATCACTGCCAAGAAAATATGCCAAAGGAAACTCATTGTTACTGAATGGACGAGGAGATAAAAGATGAAGTTTTTACAAAATTTGAATAACGAAGTTAGTTTTGTTTTCTTAAAAAAATACCTGCCAGAACCGTTTGTTTTATAGAAATAGAAAATGTTATATTTATTTTATTATTAATTGATGTAGTGAAATGTAACTATTTCACTACATAAATACGTATTATATAAAATAAATTCGCTTCCTGTCTGTCCTTTGGTCCTTATGTATGCTTAGATCTTTAAAACTCCGCAACAGTCTGTCCGCAGATGTCAGTCTATCTATTGTGATTAATTTTGATAATATGTAGTTAAAGAACCCCGTTCAAACATAGGCAACTTTTTTTAAATCAACCCCAAAATGTCTATAATGAGTAAATGGGTTGAATGAGAGAATGGGTTGAAACTTTGTGTGAAAATCACGTCTGATCAGCTTTTGCGATTATAATAAAATATGTTTAGGAGTCACTATACTCGACACGACAAATCTAATGAAATACAGATTTATCTCTATAAGTTTACGACATGTTATAACAAAAAAGTATATATGTTTCAAGATAATCATAGATAAATAGATACTTACATGATTTTTATAATCAGTGTACGTAAATAAACAGTAGTACTGACATTAACTGTCGTGGATAACGACTTATCGAATAGAAAATAACGTCTGAATTTACTTGTGGTCCATGTGTCTCTCTGAAAAAAAAAAACCTTATAAGCATTGCTTTAAAGTTTTTCTTACAGACAACCAATGCATCGATTGTCTAGATAAGTGTATGTAGAAATTTTGCATGGTAACAAAAATGCTACGATTTTCTTCATACGGTTATGTGCTACTATTATGACATAGCTACGAAGCAAACAGCGTAGCTTACAGCAATGTGTACCCACAAAATGTTACAAAATGCTACGATAGCGCTACAAGCTACAAATATTATCAAAATTACTACTATTACTACTATTAAATTACAAGCTACTGTTTTGTGACATTTTCCTTAGATCAACTTACTTCTTTTAATAGTTACGTGAATTTGTCTGAGTACTTATACGTTCTGTTAATGGCTCATTTCAAATGATCACGCTGTGTACACTAACTTTGGGCATTTTACTAGTTCAGTAATGTAAGAGAAGTATAAAAATGCAAAATTGTAATTTGTCTGTATAAATGAATATAAAAAAAATGAAATCTTACTTTTATGTAATATCCATTCGGTTTTCGCACAACAATCGGTATTGGATTAAAATCACCGTTCGAAGATAAAAATAGTCCAAATGTGCTTTCCTTTTCAAAACGAGATAGATTTGAAATATTCATATTACACTCTTTGCTAAAATAAATAAAACGGGTCAATATGAAAAGTACCATTATCCATTTTGGCCCGACCAGGGATTAATGCCGGGAACTCCATTGTAGCATGATGACTATTAGGCTACAGAGGTCATTAAAAACTTTAATGTTGTGTAAGTTGCCCACTGGTGGACTTAACCTACATTCTTAAAATTGTAACTATGATATAAAATAAATATAATGCTTAAATAGTAATAAAAATTTAATATTCAATATTATGTAACGATAATTAAATTGCAACGCCCTTCCAGGGCTCATTTGTGCACTTAAAATGTTACTTACAATAAGACCTAATGTACACCAAATGAAAGCAATAAAGAACTATGAACTAAATAATTATAAATACCTATAAAGTTATTATATTATATATTATATTATATTAGAACAAATCACACAGATTGAGCTAGCCCCAAAGTAAGTTCGAGACTTGTGTTATGGGATACTAACTCAACGATACTATATTTTATAACATATACATATATAGATAAACATCCAAGACCCGGGCCAATCAGAAAAAGATCATTTTCCATCATGACCCGACCGGGGATCGAACCCGGGACCTCTCGATTCAGTGGCAAGAACTTTACCACTGCGCCACCGAGGTCGTCAAATAACACAGATTGAGTTAGCCCCAAGGTAAGTTTTAGGCTTTGTTCTGGGATACTAACTCCATAATTCTATACCACATATAGACCAGTATATAGACATCCAAGGACCAGGTCAAACTCAAAAAAATATTTTCCATGTTGACCTACCGGGGATCGAACTCGAGACCTCCAGTGTCTGAGAGAGGTCTTCAAATTCCCAATGACAGAAATCCGAACCGATTAATTGCACTAGTATTTTTTTCTAAAACATGACTGTAATGCATTAAGATAAAATCAAAAGAATCACCTGGCGATGTAAAACGTTTGACCGAACAAGCAAAGCGAGCGAGATCTACAAATCAACTTGAGCGAAAACAAATTTTTTGTATGCATGTATGTTTGTAACGCGATAACTTTCGAACCGTTAGTCTGATTTGATGAAATTTAAAAGGTATGTAGGCTATGTCAATAGAATTTTTATGTTCGTGAGGCATCAAAATCGGTTAAGTCGTTTTTGAAATATTCACAATTTTGTAAAAACTCATCAAAAATTTAATGTGTTCATGAGGTCTAAGTTCGCGAAAAACTAGTTTTAATTATTTAGCAATACTACTGGAACTATTGTATAATCTGTGGCAATATACTTACTAGAAATCATTTCCAACACGTATCCGACTTGGTGTAAAACACGAAAAAATTTTACCCTCAGTATTATCTTCGAATTGAAAGCCACCCTCAGCTGTGTACGCTGCGATGGCTATCATTATGAATTCCTGTGAAATAATTTAGTAAATTCAAATTTTATTTTTGGGAAAAAAATATGGGACAAAACCATTTTTTTAGAAGTTTTGTCTGTCTGTCTGTTCGCGCGGTTTTTACACTTAAATTCTGGTATAAGTTTCAACGCGATACCTTGTTAAGAATCCGAAATATTCACAAGAATGAGTCATGAGCAAATAAACGCGAGCGATGCCGCGGGCAAAAGCTAGTATTATATAATCTTTATGTAACATCTTGTCTCATCTGACTTTATGCAAATTAATAATTTGTGTTTGAGTTCAATTAGTTGTTAGTCGAAAAATCAACATAGCTTAAGCAATTATTCGACCATTTTACATATAATAATATCATGAATTCGTTATCTAGCTAAACATGGCTTTTGAGTCTCGTAACTCATAGTTCAGTCTACTGAGTAGATAGGGATGAAATGGTACAGACAACAGCACATCAACCTATGCTATTACCGCACCATAGAGGTTCATGCAGGGTAACTTGATGTACTGTTCACTGTACCTTAGATGTGAAACTTAAAATCGCGTCCGTAAGTGAAAAATATACAATACTCACATTTTCTCTTGAAATCTTTATCTCCCCCGAGAATTTGTCTTCAGATGTCTCTATTGTTAGGGGAGGTAATTCTAGAAGGACAAGACACGAATACTTTACGTAACTGAATTTGTGAAAGTAACATATCTAAAAGTAAATATACCTGAACTTAGGTCAGGTTTCATCTAAACTTATGTGATATGTAAGAGAATCCCCGATTCTCCCTATTGTCTGCGACATTCGAGCTTGCAAATGCAAATAAAAATTATTTCGGCCTTTCTATTCGCCATACATTGTGAACTCGTAACTGGGTATCAATTCTCTGCGTCTCACAAGTCGTTCTTTATCGTAATGTTTTAACATCTATTATAAAACTATTTCGAGAATCAACACCTTGGTAACGGAACCTGAGTAAATATCCGTCAACATTATAATTGACATTTACTACAATAGCCAACCTGAGAAGTTTACCTCCATTTATCGTGTCCCTATCGTCTTAATTTCGGCTATCCATCGTGCCAAATATAATCCCTTGATCTTGCTGAACCTCATCAAATTTAAAGCGATAGATGGTGATTATCACATCCCCTCAATTATAAAAGATAGGAGTAGGTACTTAGGGAAGTTTGAACTAATTTGTTCGAAAAACAATAACAATCTATAGGTAATGTTACGTGTCTTATTAATGTTATTTTACGTGAAATTAAATGGATAGCAATGACAATGTACAAATTTTTTATAACTTGAAATATTTAAATAATATTAGACATCGTTAAACAATAAGCTACTAAGCAAACAGTAACTCCGTTTATTTTTTTCAGTCTCTATAAAACACGCTTCGTAATGAACTCAGCTGCGATCAACTTACAACCCTGTTTTAGGTTTTAATGATCCACAATTTTTGAGTAAATCCAGATATTTGATATCTCCGATACACTAGAGCTAATGTGGTTTAAAACGGTGATGACGCCCGCCTGCGTATTGAAATGTCCCAGGTTTGAATACTTCTAAAGCCACATGAGTTTGTATACCAATCCGACTCATGTATAGTTGTTTTCATAGACTACCACCTGTTGGCGTTGAAGGAAAATATCGTAAGGAAACCAGCACACTGGTTGAATATTAACTTGTGTTTGAAATGAAGAAGACACAATAAAATGGCAAACCACTCCATTAATAGTGACAAGAAAGCTGTTTATGTGTTGAAACGCATAATGAACACGACACGCCATGAGGAAATACGACTACGAAGAAAAATATACTAGAGATTCTTCTCGTAGGTGATTTTCAATTCCACGAATAAACCAATTATAAAGCTATAAGTGGCCTTAAAGTTTCACAACTTTTGGTTGTGTCTACGTCGTAAGGGATGAAGACGTGACACTGAAGTATTGATGTAGGTATGGTATTGATGTAGGTATGGTTACCTTTAGGAGTTTGAAGCTTAGGCTGTATCCACAACCGACAAGGCCCAGCCAAATCTGTAGTGTACAAATTCCTAACGCAGTAGCTTGTAAGAGTTCTACAGGACAGTGCGTCATTTTGCTGAAAAAAGGCGAATCAGATGATCATATTTAAATAAAGTCTTAACTAAATTTTGTGGTGATAGGAATAGAATATAGCTATATCTGTCTAATTTATAACATCAGTCAATTTCACGTTTTTCTTTGAAGATTATTTTATTTTGGAAGTTATTATATATACCTTTTTATATCTTACCATGCATAGATATTCATGCTTCATAAACTCCAAAACAGTGGACGGGTGCACCCTAGTCTCCTCATATTTCGGCCTCTCAGCCAAATATTTTTTGGTCACACACACATCTTTGATCACAATGTGGTTTTTTGTACACGTACAGGCTTCGCAACGCACACATACGTTGTTCTGTGCCTTATAACCTCGGGAACACTTCACGCATAACACTTCTTTCATAGGAGATCCATCGTTGTTTTGAGTCACTGAATAGATAGAAAATATAACTTTTCTAGCTCTTTGAAGGAATATATCAATGAAAATATCAACGTATTTGTGTATTGGGCATGGAATTAGTAGGTACCTACTCGTACAACATTAATTCCATAGTATTGGGTAATTATAAATTCGAAAGTTTATGTACTGTATAATCTGTGGTTTGGGTGTGAAGGTGTGAGGATTATTTTTACTCAATTACGCAAAATCTACTGACAGATTTCTATGAAGTCTGGTACAGGGGTAGAACATTTTTTATCACATCATACCTCTATCGTATTGTATCGTATCATCATACCTCTACGTATATCATAGTACGAGAGCGAAGTGCTGGGTGGTATGACCCATTTATTAAGTGTGTAAAAACATCTAACAAACTTAGCTGCGACTTTCCCACAAGAAACTAAAATGTAGTTTACTAGTTTTAAGAAAATCAGTAGTGAAAAATAATTCAGGCTTCGGTTGTTTCCCTCTTCGAGGATACATTACCAAAAAATCTTACTTCGTCTTAAATAAATGACGAAATTCCGAGAATTTTAATGGATTCCCTAACTTCGTCAGCATTTTCGTTTCCCGACATAAACATAGATACAGGATGATTTTAGGAGATTTTACTTAAACTGTCTGAACTACGTGGATTTTAATAAATAAATGAAATAAATTATATACCAAAACCTTCCTTAGGAATCACAGTGTCTATTGATGAAAAACGGATGAAAATCCATGCATACGTTTTTGAGTTTATCGTCAACAGACAGATATACAAACAGCGGCAGAGGACTTGGTTTTATAATATATATGTCTCTATGTATGTTATGAGAGTAGGTCACAAAGACGCGCGCATAAGTAGTTATTCGCCCGCCGTCATTGTGCATGCATTGACATTTTAAATGCAATGTATGAAGTGACTTTTCAAAAGTATGTTAGTATAATAATGATATTATACACAAAGCTACTGCGGATATGAATATTTAAGTATTCATAACCGGCCCGTATATACAGGTACGCAAACAGCTGCAGATTAGAGAAATATCTAAAGTGTTCTTGCTGTGTTGTCTAAAACATTTTGTCTGAGCTAGGCTTAGCCCTGGATTTAGAAGTACTTACAGATCAATTGTTATGTTAACGCAATTCTTGGTTGGTATCTTGGAAATAATCTCAAGCAAAATTCCTTAGAAGATTGTATTGTAACTGGGGCGATCGCTCGATATTTTTTTTAAATTGATGAACCATAAAAAACTGTATTTAGTTTTTCCAATACATGAACATAAAAAATAACGATATAGTTAAGGAAATCGAACCCCAGAATAACCGATATCTTTATAGTCTAACACGTTAACCACTAGACCACCAAGTCGTATCATACGATCTATTGCTATCGTATGCGAAAATAGCATGAGCTTAAAGGTAAGTCCCTACGTGGAAAAAACATTAGTCTTAGTATTATAATTTTGATATAATACACATTCCTAGATAAATCGATATTATTTATGTAAACTTTATATAAGTAAACTTGTAGTAAAATTAATATATATGTTTATTATTGAACCGTTATAAGTTTAAGGCAAGCATTAGACATTTACGTATTGTCGCCAAAATATGTGCATAATAACTAACATTATATCAAAACAAGCACTGTTTATCTTAAAGTGAGTATCAATACAGTGAGAATAAAGTACCGTCTCAATGTACCGTCCCGTCACCTCATTCGATCCCTTGTCTGAGTTACATCCGCTATTTGTATTCCTGTGTATTCATTTGTTTACGGCACAACAAAGAGTTGTATTATTATTATTATACCCCAGTACTACACTTCCTCCATAGTACGAGTATGATGCTTTCCTTCTGCCTTAGTTTATCATATCTACTCTAGTTTATATATCATTCTATACATTTTGCGTGATAATATCATATTTTACTTAGTTACTTATCCACCTTAGTAACTTTTAATATACCCATATTAAAAGTTTTACATTTATAAATGTTCAGTAAAAGTAAATAAAGGCGTCCTAACTAATATTATAAATGCGAAAGTAAATTTATTTATTTGTCACCTCTTTATCAGCTTCATCATTCATTCAATCTTCAATCATTCGTTCATTCATTCTTCAATCATTCGTCTTCATATTTTGCATATAAGTATTGAGTACGCACAAGGACATAAGACACTTTTCATCTCGGAAAAATAAATGTTCCGTGGGAAATTCACGCGGACGAAGCCGTGGGCAAAAGCTAGTACTACATATTGCAATGAACCAACGTACATACTATCGATGGTTAATTTTCCAAAGCCTATAGTAAAAAATATGGATTTATTGCACACAATTGAACACGACGACTGACTACCAACTAAGGACCAACACAGTTCTAATAAGTTTCTTTCAGCATTTCTTCTCAGCATTAGTCGTTCCGAAATGTCAGTAGTTATACTAGTAGCTTTTTGAGAAATGACTATTTGTATAATATAAAATTTGATGTGAAAAAGTGCCTGTGAAGGTCCAATTTATGACTAAATTATTTGAGTTGACGACAAATTTTTATAAGTGTTTATGAAACTTCAAATTTCGTATAATATATTATCTACACATGGTATTTTAACACACCATATGTATAAATGTAGGTATTTTGTAACAGCCAGTAGAATTTCTTAAAATAATTAATATTATTTGGAGCACAGCATCTCTTACCAGTAATATAATCGCTAGGGCATTTTCTGCAAACGAATTTTCCAGAAGTATTCTGGCACCGTCTCGGAACGCAGGCAGATCCGTCGGAGGAGACCAGTTCAGTCGCATTGCAGGACCTGCATTTTGCTGGTCCGTTCGGGACACTATGATCGTCGCAAACGCAAGAGAAGCCTGGAAATTTTGTTTTATTATAAGGAGCCGATATTTTATGTTGAAGTTGTTTTGAGTAATACATAGTTAATTATAAAATAAATACTCTTGCCATTTGCAGCCCGAATCATCGACGTATTAGCAGGACAAGATTGACAACTCATTAAGTTAGGATCATAATACTGAGTTAAGTTACAACTTGGAAGATGAAAGGCACTCACTCCAAATGTAACAATGAAAAACACGCAAACACACTCTTTGATTAATATCATTTCAAAAGACTTTATATCGGTTATTTACTGAGATTCGATTATAATTGAATACTGGCACTAAACAATAAAAATAAAATGTAATTTGAATTTAGAACGTCAAGTTTTAATTTCTGGTTTGTTATGATACTGGCCTCTAAGAAGAAAAAACTAAGCGGCCCTTTTGTTTACAAACTGTTTGCTAGTTGTGTAATACGCGTTGCTTAGCAACAGATAGAGTTGACAAGTGGTACTTCGGAGAAATCGATATGTACCGAAACTTTTTATCATAATGATTTTTTGTGTATGTTTTTTATACTAAACTTCTTTATTGTATTATATCAATGTTTGTTTTGGATATGTAAATTAAAAATACTTATCATAACTGTGTTGAATTTAATATTTCTTCTAATAGTATCATACTGTATGAGCTCTACTAGAAAAAGGGTGATTATTTTTTACTTCAAATGCAGCAATTTACCTACTGGGTAGAGTTAAATTGTTGACAAATTAGAATAATAACTGTTAAACCTCTATCATGAGAATTTTAGGTCAAAACTTCAAATATAAATCTACTGATATGTTATAGTAAACCCATTTTAGAAACATTGCGACTTGGTTCCGGAGCTATAATCGCCGTGGAATGTTCATAATTTCATATAAGTACATTAATAATTTTTTTATAGGGTCGCCAGATCTTTTTTGTACCAAGGCTCATTGTTATATAGCTACGCCACTAGCTAATATTGCTGTTTTCCATCTGCAGACGCATCAATCAACTGACCGACGACGTAATGCATAACGCATTTAGAACGTGTTTCTGAGAACAAAGTCTGATTTATGGCTGTGCATTAGGCTCTGTCAGCCCCGTGACTAATGCAGTTAGACGTGATAACGTTAGTACAGTCTAGAAAACTTATTCTCGTGGCTCGTGGATATGATTTTAATTTACACTTGGCTCATTTTAATGATTCTTTCTTTCTTTTTGAAATTGAGGTAGATAAGTTTTAAATATTAAAAAATCACTATGTTAAATTAGTATGATTATTAAATTCAGATTATTTTTCTAACTGTGTCTATAAATCATCACCAATATTGAACGCTTGTATCATTTGTAAACCAGAATCTTTGAGTTCCAATATATGACGAGTAATACCACTTATCCACAATGAGGTTATCAGTTACATTAGCTGTGATGTTCTTTCCTTATATACTTGCTGGAATAATAATAAAGCCATATAGCAATATCCCCAAAAGACAAGAAGAAATAATCATGTGCGGAATAGAAATTGCGAATCAACGATTCGACTATCGCAAGCATACAGCCGTATACTTCCACGATGTTGATATACAACTGGTGAACATATTTTTGATGTCGTATAAAGGCACCGTTATTATCGAAAGCAAAAAGAATACAGCGCCGCCAAAACAAGTGATTGTAATAGTTCAATCTTTCCATTCATTCATGAAAATATTGTACAGATTGAAACCAGATCTCCGAGGGAAGACATTATTAAGTAGTGGAGCTAAATTTATCATCTTTCTTTTGTCTACTCCGCAGAAAATTGACAAGATTTTCAGCATTTTATGGGGCTACCATGTAACGAATGTTGTGACTATCACAAGCAATGACAAAAGTAATATCTCATTGCACACGTATTTTCCATATCAGAATCATCTTAATTGTCAAAATACAGCACCGAAATTGGTTGGTTTTTGGGATAAAAATAGGATAAATAAAAATGTGTTTCCGAATAAGATGATGCAAGGATGCCCACTGTACATATCGACCGACAAACTGTACCATCCTCAATTGGAGCAAAAGGTTTCTCTGCAGATAATAAAGAAAGTCATTGTGAAGCTATTAAAACACAAGATGAATTTCACGCCAATTACGTCCATAAGAGATTTCGTCAGCCTCGACTTGCACAGAGCTCGGAACTGGTCTGACTCGCTGAATGACGTGGTTTCGGGAAGAGACAATATCTCAACGTGCAGTATTCCTCTAGGAGTGGACAAATCAGGACTTCTAGACTATTCCACGCCATATTTCCGCATTCGCCACGGATGGTTGGCTCCACCGATATCAGCAGGGCCAGTTTTGTGGCGGCTACTTTCACCACTGAACGGATACCTTTGGCTTGTTATTTTAATTGTAGTCATATTTGTGAACTCAATTCCTATAATCTGGAAAATCCAATCGGTAAAAAAATTTGGCATGAAACACTTCAAACATTTCAATAGTTTGCAAGGAATTATTTTCAGAAATTGGGGCGTGATGGTGGGTCAGCCGGTGCGCATGGCGCCGAAACGGTTTCGAGATTTTTACATCATTGGCTTGTGGATACTGTTCACGTTTGTCGTCAGGAGCGCCTATCAAAGTGTGCTCATAGTGGCATTAAAAACTGACACAATTGACGGTTCCTTTAATAGTTTAAATTAAACGATCGAGAGTGGCTACGAATTCGGCGGTCGAGCCACATTCATTACTCACTTCGAATACGACGACGCTATCAGGGACATGTTTATCATTATCCCAGATTCAGAATTTGACAACTTATTTTGGGATGTTGTTGAAGGCAGAAAGAAGTTCGTGTTGGCGATTTCATTGGAGTATGCGTGGGCATTTTGTCTATCTCGGGGAAGGAAAGAAAACGAATGCGGTTTGATCCTTTTAGACTCCATTATGACTGTTCCTTTGGTGATATGGATGAGGCACCAGTCGCCTTTTGTTGGGTTAATATCGTTCTGGCTGCAAAGGTTTATTGAGACTGGGTTGTTGGAGAAGGAGTGGATAAAGGCTCCCACTGTTACCTCTTTGGTAACGTCAGACGCTACTCCCTTGACTTTGAAACAAATTATGAGTTGTATGCTATGTTACTTATTAGGTGTGTCCATCTCGACTATTGTTTTTCTATTAGAATTTGTTCAGTATAAACTTAGCATGCTAATGAAAAAGAGAAGAGTTGCATTCAGTTTATAATTTAGTATATTATACATAAAAGTGTGGACTAAACTTAAAAACTTACTTTTAGTATCAGAAAGTAGAACACCCATAAGTTGTATGTAAAATGTTGAATTGTAAAAAAGTCGAATTCCCATGAGGACTTTGTGTTTAGATGAAATAAAACATCATAATTTGAAATCTATAAATATACATTTTATTCAACAATTGACACTGACATCTATAAATAAGATACTTACAAGTATCTCACATCTAGGAAGCAATGTTCGTATAAAAATAGACACTGATTTTGAAACATTTCTTCGTGGACATATAAAAGTAGGAACAATAGACTTTTCATTCAATGTACTAGATACCTATTATAATAATTTTCAATAATCTAAACATCAATTCTCTACTTAAAGCTATATAAAATATCAAAGATAGCATGATATTTATTTTGTAACTACAACATAAAGAGTAGGTGTACACAATATTAATATTGAATAGGTACATACCTATCAACCTATTTTTAAAACCTAGGTAGGTTTTTAAAACATTGTGAATTATTATAAAAATTGACGTCTTGACCGATTGATTAGTAAAATTCAATATTTCAAGAATTTTCATCCACTTTTCCAAGTTAGTTATAGATTAAGTTACATTTTGGTTATTATAAAAAAACTCATATCTATATACTTACCTAGCCAAGATTATATAATCTACATGGAAATAGGATGTTGTATATTATATATCATCATATACTTATTAAAAAATAACCACTCAGAAAGCGACAGTATCGCATCCCCGAGGGGAGCGAACGATCATCGAGGGCTGATGGCAAGCTGCCACCGCCCGCCTCACGCTCAGGACACCGCGCCACGTCTCCTCGTCATGGTTAGTGAGGCCCCGCATATTGCGATCGTCTATGCGAAGGGCTTCCTATAGAAAGGATCCTAATAACATCCCACGAGAAACTATTTTTAAACGGTTTTATTTATCTCAGCCCGTTTCTTTTATTCTTAATAAGTGAGTTTAGAATGAGCAGGACAAATGTTATTGTTTTTTTCAAATTTCGCTGCTTATTTTCAATATTTCGCAAGTATTTATTATATGTATTAATTTCAGTATGCTTAGTACTGAACAATTTGCACACTTTTAAATTAGGGGTGATCAGCCTCTGAAATCGCTTTTCACAGATGTTTTTACAACTCTATTGCTTATGAGTCGTATAATCCTTTGTCCGTGCTCACGTGTCAGCGCCGGCACGTCATTTGCAAACAAATCCCTTTATGCAGCCCTGTCTTATTAAATGTAAATCCTGTCCGGTCGTTAAGATTAAAAACGGACCATAAAATACGCATAATCTCCGTCTACAATGTTGACGACGTGAAACGTAAATATAGGTTAACTTTTATGGTGATATAGATCGTTGAGTTTGAACTTTTTAACTGTTCGATTCTCATATAAATAAAGTCATTGGTCATTTCTTCTCGGCAGTGGTCGTTCCGAAATGCTAGTAGTTTGCAGCTTTATGAGAAAAACGAAATATTTTTATTACAGTGTAAATTTGACGTCTGTAAAGTGCTAATTTCTGAAAATAGTGCTAGAACTTTAACTACTTAAACAAAATCAAGGATAGTTCACCAATATCCAACTCCGACTAAAAATTACCAAATAATAGGGTTATTTGGATTTTAACATCTTAATCATAATTTTGGCCTTTACGAGATCACAAAGCAACTTCAGCTTTCGTCATCACCGTCGTCATCCTTTGATCATGTAGCCAGCGACGGTGGCTCCACGACTAAATACGGTACCTGCAAAACTGGTTGGGGTAGTGTGGGGAACAGTATAGGGTATTGTGGGGGAGGTTGGGGACTTTGAGAGACGAGCCTCGCTTCAGGTTCGGAGCATTGCAGTAGCCAGTGGGTGAGCATGCGGCCGCGGCCTTTCAGTTCCACCTCGCCTCTTCTCTCGACCTCGAACGTGCCCCATTGCTCGAGTAATACTCGTGTGCTTTCACTCAGGTGAATTCGGAGTGCTTGAAATTGAAATTTTCAATTTCACTTTAATTTACTGTTATCATATTGTGAAACAATTGCAGATCATCTAGGTAAGTTCTTTCACTAACATAAATTATTGTTCATTTACCTATAACGAAGTTCATTAGACCTATTACGAATTCCAAATTATCAATATTTTGAAATCAAATCATGGATAACTTCACTAAGTTCACAACACGCGATCAGCGTCTTTATGTTCTGATTTCATTTCTCCGCATGGGAAATATTTTTCGTTATTTTTAGGCTAATTTATATACGTATATCAAAAAATATACTTTATTAAGTAAGTAATATCTGTAAATTCTCACGTTGCCCGGTAGATTCCATCCTACTAGCTGTGTTGACGGTGTCACCGAACAGGCAATAGTGCGGCATCTTCACTCCCACGACTCCTGCGCACACTGGACCCGAGTGGACCCCTACCCGCACCTACACATTTACAAGTCTAAGGGCCTGTTTCACTACTTTCTGTTAAATATAATATTGTAATGTGACAGATAAAATAAAAGCTAATAAATCTGCATTATATGATTGACTAGTTAGACCATAGATAAATGAAAAGTTAGACCTATCCAACACTTTTGGAGCACAATTATAACGCTATCTGTTTGATGTGTTACTTTAAGGCTAGGCTGTCTTTGACTATACTTTGGTACTTCATCGCATGCTGATTACAGGCTGTTAAACAGGCCCTTACCTAAAAAAACGTTTATTCAAAAATTAGGCTTTCACAGGCACGTTTTTCAAATCTTCAATTATATAATATTTCAAAAAAGCTACAAAGTCATTCATTTCATATCGGAGTTCTCTATATCATCAACATCAACTAAGCTTCTTGACGATTTGACGAACACTAGCTTATTAAACATGTTACTTACATGAACAGTTTTAATCGAAATAAATGGAAAATGGCAAGTGCCTTTATGTTATCACTTCCACATACTGTAAGCCCAAACTTACCAATAGCAAATTTACAAAATATCTCGTAAATATATAAATTAAAAATGTTTTAAAGCATGTCATGTTTAGCATGGAAGAAATAGAAGTAAAACATAATATACCTCAAGTCTGTGTGTAGGCCGATGTCGCACCACGAAGCTCCTCACAGCCTCCACCACAGCCAACGCCATGAGACAAATTTCCCGCGCATGCAGGTCGCCATTGCGCTCTGGCAAGCCCGACACTACCATGTAGGCGTCCCCTATTGTTTCTACCTATACAGCCAATGTTATTGTTTTTTATCAAGTCCTTCCTAACTAGGATAATGGGAAAGTTTGTGAGTATGTTTGTTACTTCTTCACGCTCAAACGGCTACTACTATGGATTAATAAATAGGGTTTTTATCCCGAAAGTATGCGATTCCCGTAGGATTTGGTCAAAAAGTCTAATAGTCAATGGCGCTTTATAAAGTAGATGACGCGGTTCTACTAACTGTGCATAAAAACTAATATAAATATTATGTATTTAAAAAATTATACGGGTGACACCGCGAGCTGCAGCTAAGTACTTATTAATTTATAAATCGGATTTGTGGCAGAAACTTTATTTAAAACAAAATATTTTGGCATAAATTGTGCTCTAAGTAGTAATAATTAAATGCAAAAAAAAAACTTAAACAGGTAAATATGTAACCACGCATTATTAGTTTTATAATTTTTACTTATTTTGTGATTAGCAGCCTTATTAGTCCCGTCGAGAAATTCTCTGTTCTCAGAAATGTGTACCCTCGGAAGTTCCCGGAAATTTTATTAAAAAATTCTCATCAGAAATTTTCTAAATAAATTTCCGAGAACGCTTTTCTATGCATTCTCGAGTTTCGTGAACACAACATATCGCTATTAGACTCGCCTTATAGACGTCGTAAAATCCGATGATCCTGTCGAAGGTGCTGTAGAGATCGTTGAGCAGATCGACCACCTGTATGGGGGTGGATGCGGCGCACAACTCCGTGAAGCCCACGATGTCACTGAAGTACACAGTGACGCATTCGAAGCCTTCTGGTTGCACCATCTCGCCAGCCATCAGCTGTTGAGCTACCGGCCTGTGACGCAATAGAAATATACAGGATTTATTACAACACAAGTGATATACTAGTACAGTACTACATAATTACATGCATATTATATTGATGGTTACCTCACATGTCCGCATTGCTCTAGAACATTTAGGGCCAAAATAGGATATTTCAGCCATTTTAAGGCACATCAACGAAGCCTTACACAACGCCGAAACAGTAGTCACCATAGCCGAAAACCGACCAGAGATATATATATATATACATGATTACATACATACATACATACAAGATTACATAGCTGACGTCATAAACAACGACGTTTGTTCAACGAGTTTTAATAATTACTTTCTTACAAAACTAAATCTTTGTATAATTTTCCGTTCCAATTCTGGGAGGCTCTTGTTTTACTAATAACCCTGTTTAATAATAAGTAATATTAAAATACAGGATAGAAAAGGTAGAATATAAAAATTTTATTAAGGAACATATGCGTGGCAATAATGGTCTAAAGATGCCGAACACCGTGCGAAGTGGACAAGAAATAGTAGGAAAGTGACTTCTGGGCTCCGACGCCCTACAGCTGCGAAAATAACCTAGAAAACGCTCATAACGAGAGATAGAGAAGAAAAAAAACTGTCTAAAGTTTGTAATTCCGTATGTAAATCGCCTTACTGTATAGAACAAATCTGACAAAATGAACCCAAATTACAAGCTAGGAAATGAGTTCTTCACTCGAAATCATGTCCCATTCAAGATTGTTGACATGGCACATCATATTCCTTATAATAAATAACATTCAAAATGAGCATCGCATATAGAAAATCGCCGATAGTGAATCAAGAGTGAAACAATTTACTCAAACATACGTGTTCCACTTTTCATTATTAATTTAATAAATACCTTTTCTTTCTTTCAAACGTAATAATACAGGTAATATAATTACTTCTTAGAATATAGTGAACTTAGTAATGGGATAAAAATGTATGTACTTACAATTGAAGCGGTGGTGGTGTAATAGTAGACGCCCGCCTGTGGATCAAAAGGTCCCAGGTACGAATCCTACTCGTGCCACATGAGTTTGTATACCAATCTGACTCATGTTTTCATCGACCACCACTTGCTTCCGGTGAAGGAAAACATCGTGAGGAAACCTGCACACTGGTTGATTATTAACTTGTGTGTGAAATGTAGAAGGCAATGGCAAACCACTCCATTAATAATGCCAAAATGACCACGACCCTCAGCCATGAGGAATACGACTATGAAGAACTTACAATTATTGAAAAAAAAAAAAACAGACCAAATATTAAAAATAGACCATACGGGGAAGATCGTTCCGGAGGGGGTACCTTTTTAACCCCCGACGCAAAAAGAGGTAAGTTATAAGTTTAACGTTTCTATCTGTCTGTGTCATCGTAGCTCCAAAACGGATGAACCGATTTTCGTTTCGTTTTTTTTTGTGTCATAGATAATTTTATCCCGAGTGTTCTTAGCCATGTTTCATGAAAATCGGTTCATCTGTTCAAAGGTTGTAGCGAAATGAATATTGAAAGTCGGGGTTTTTTTTAATTTGTCTAACAAATAAACTTGTAACTTATTATTTTACGTGAATATAAAATGATGATCAAATGAAAAAATATTTACTTAAATTCTTATTCACCGACTGGCTTGAATATGAATAAATGATCAAAATGTTTTTTTCTTCAATGAAGCGTTATTTTCAGGCATCAAAAGGAAAAAAAGAAAAGGTAAAGGTAACAGCCCGTTATGAAGACATTCGAGGCTTTGCAAATAATCTCTTAAAAAGCGTTTATATGCAAAATATGTGAAGAATTTTCCTTGATGTTCGTATTAGGTACTGTACTTCGCTCGGGTAAAACATAATAAATTATTCTTCAAAAACTATTCTCCGCGTCACTTTCGTGGCGAATTTTATTTTTAAGTAACGTTAGCTTAAATAATAATATTATAAAAATGTTGTAATAACATTACGTAAAATATAAATTATAAATAAATAAGAGCATAAATAACAAATATATTGTATTTTGAAATTTTCATGTCCACGAAAGTTGCGAAAGATATCACGAAAGTGATGTACTAATTTTTCACAAGCAGGATTTGTATCAATCTTTTTTTTTCTAAATTTTTATCTAAATTATATTTATTAAGTAAAAGACTTTTATTAGCAATCATTTTCTATTAAAATCTGCATTTTAATCAGTATATTATTAAATATAACTTGTCTAAACTTTCTCCTCCCATTCCCGGTCTCTGGGATAGAAATTTGATAAGAAAAGTATTATTACCCCGAAATAGTGAAAAAATTACCAGCTATTCCATACAAATTAAATACCAAACGTGAGGAAAATATATGGCTCAGCTTTTATTTTCTCTTTCTCAATTTCGCGGTTTCTCCCATACGAAAAGTTGTTCAGTATCGTGACTGAACTGAGCATGTAGACAAAATATTGCCAATAAATACAATCTTAGGTACCATTTATGTGTATTAGGATTAGAGTTACGATAAACTAGTATAGAAAAGAATATATAACCTTGCCTACTTAACATAATTTTTAATCATATTTTCAGAAGATTATAAACATTTTTTGTGCTTTGCTATAGTCGAGTAGAGTTACTATGGTTTTAAGTAGATCGATTTAATATGGTTTTAAGTAAATATACATATATCATACATATTACATATATGTATTATTTTAAGGGCTAGATAACTTTCGTGGGCAAATCGCCACGAAAACTCTGCCACGAAAGTTATGAAAACAACAAGTTTAAAAAAAATACGAACTAACATATGTGTTGTTTTTCAAATAATAAACTAGATAATAGTCTCGAAGTCCTTCTCTCTCCGTAGTTTAAAGTTAAAAATTATAAACATTTCACCTCCAAAATATGTTCACGAAAGTTACTAGAAAACAGCAAAAAATTTTTTTTCAAAGAGTAACTTCCTCGTATTTTTTTTGTTTTGAAGCAACGAGAGTACGTGTCTTCCCCACCGATATCAGGATAGTAGCGTCTGCGCAGCTATCGTATGTAAGGAAGTTAGATCTTCTTAGAAGCGAGACGAGCGATTTTGTTGCGCGCTCACGAAATAGCAAAATCGTGTAATATTTTTTCATTAAATGGTAAATAATTTATCGTATTTATTGCTAATTTTATATACATATATAAGTGAGGCATCATACGTATTTGGTTCTGAGACCGTAGGTTTAGTAGTTTGGAAATGATGACTGTGTGACCGCGTTTTTTAGGGTCTCGAAGAATTACTCACACCTCAACCAACTCTGAAATAAAACTCATATATTATTTTGTACACTTAATGTAATAATATTTGTACAGCGAAGTAAAATGAGAAAGAATTCCACATACGAGGTCTAGCACCGCCACTGTAAATATGCAGAAACATTGTGATACAAAAAGGGTTATAGTACATGTATACTTCATCATGAACCCTGAAAACATAACCCTAAACAGCAGCATTTACCGACAATAGCTGTTAATCGCCGAATAAACAGGCAGTTGAACATATTCGTCTTCACGAACTGTAAAACGGTTTATAACAGCGACACACGACGCGAATGAATAAAAGATTATTCTCCTATTGGATATATTTTCATATTATTTGATTAGTTACTCGCCCCGGAGTCACTCGGTTGCGAGCTACAATATTATGCATGTTGTATACATATCTTCATCAAAACATCTATTTTTACAAAAACCGGCATCAAAATTCGTTACGTACTTTTAAAGATTTTTAATAGGGATTGACAGACAGCGGGAAGCGACTTTGTTTTATACTATGTAGAGTAGTGATAAGTTGTTTGCTTGAGAAGATTAATGGTTGGCCACTTGATACAACACGATGGCTTATTTGTGAACAGTCTTGAAGGAAGTCCAGCGATACTATGAAATAGTTTAATTTACTAATTTTCGGTTTCATTAAAGTACATTAGAAATTTGCGACTCCAAAATCCTTGACATCATAATAAGTACATTACTGGTATGCAAACTCCATATAAAATTTGTTTTTGACAATAGATATAAGTATATGATTTGTCGTGTTTTGGATAGTTAGCCGATTCAATATACATGCATAGTACACCCTAACCAGACTGGAAACGACGTAACGCTGAAGTCAGCTTACCGTGCCGCCATGAAAGTCACATCTACAACTTCCGGGCCATAAGTCCAATATCCAGACCACTGATCCACAGAATCACTTAATAAACCCTATTTATTCGACATCATAATTTAAGAACTAGGTTTTTGTCGGTGGAGTATTTTCAATTTTACTCTGCTTCCTGTCATCGATAATAATTTAATATTGTGGACTTTTTATTGACTAAGATAATAAATTATACACTTCGTAGTAGTAAACTGATCATAATGTCAAATTTTACGAGCACGAGAAGTGAAATTTTTATTTTTCGTTTCCATACCTTGGCAAAACCTGGTAGAGTAGTTCTTCCGACCTCCTCTTCTCCAGCGATAACTGTTCCGTCTTCTCCTCTACCAGCGACTCGAGGTTGTTGGCGTACTGCTCCATGCGTCGCAGCAGGTCATCCATCAGGTTGTCGCAGTAGCCCCTGCGATAATGCTACATTTTACTATAAGCGTATAATAGGCTGCAGTGACCACTTTCCATCAGACAGACCGTATAGTTGTAGTTTAAAAAAAATTTGGTTGTTAATATTTTAAGGTATTTATTAAAAAAACAGTACATAAAAGATTTACATCGTCTGTCAAATAGTTCATCGGTAGAGGTGGAAGTCTCGCGCAAGCCAAAACCGCTAAAATAAGGCAAAGTATATATAGTTATCGTCACACGTATGAAGTATCCCACCGCTGCCACCAATAAGATGAAGTGATAAAGCTAAGTCAATCGTCGTACCAAGTTCATTATTGTCACCACGACCTGATAATTTTCGCGTATTTAAATTTGACACTTTATATTGTCTTTCGTACACCGAAGAGAAAATTCAGAAATCCTCTGTCATGTTACCACTGGTATCCGCAGAATATCAGCTTCCTGATGAGATACCTCAAGGTAAATGCCGAGCGAAAGCCTTAAGAAATCATTAGAACTAATTTTTTGGTTATAACATAAAGTGGCAAATAAACTATTGTTACATTTTTAAATAAACTCATGGACACACTTACTTGATGTAGATAACATTAATAGTGTCAAAGCTGGGTCTATCATCTGGTATCTCGTTCCAGCACTTGGCCGCCAGCTCGAGCAGCTCTGCCGCTGCTCCCGCACCCCCTCCCCCCGCCGTCACATCACTCGTGCAGACCACCGGCCGGAACGGGGGAGATTCCCGTGCGCACACGCGTGTAACTATTTCTTTGAACAGAATTACAATTGCTTAAACAAAGTATCTATTAAGAAAGCGCATAAGGACTCTTATTCACAAGTGAAATAATCTCTCGACGTTTGACGCTTTTAAAATGCTATCGACTTAAGAGACTATGAAATTGAATGTAAGAAGCTTTGCGCGTTACAGCAGTTAAAGCATAAGGCTTTCTTCTTCACAAGAGATGCGCTGTGCGTAAGCTGTGTTTCGAAAAACGCTTCCAAACCGATATTCATTATGTATATAAAGTACATATTTCCAAACATTAAAAGCAAAATCAAATACCTATCTTATTTAGAGTTTTATTTCTTTGTCAAAGTCAATATTTATCCTTTAAAGAAATTTTAAAGGAGACCCAATATGTGGTCCTCCAAATATAAAGGGTTCAGTGCCCGTATTTTATTTGCGAAGACAGTATTATTCGAATTGCAGTTTTACTTTTGTAGGCTTTTTTTTTTTTGTTTACAAAATGTAGACATCGAATTCATATACGCAGAGTCACGGAATCGAAAGAGCTAAAAGTAACAATATTCGACGAAAATAGCTAGTCTTTAATTCAACTTCTATTAATATCAATTAATTTAAGGAAACAATCAGGGAATACAACCCTAAAAGACTAAAATAAAATAGGAGTGAGCGAAAAAAACTGATGTTAGGATTACACCGAGGTTTAGACAAATGACGTACTTCGCGTCTTTCTGCGCACGTTAAAGTTGACGTCGAAGTTGACATTGCAACCCACCCTTAAAGTATCTGTAATAGTAGAAAAGAGTTGGGAAATAAATAAATAAATAATAATTAGTAAAACGTCAGTTACAAACGTAGGTATAATGTCAGCATAACTTTGTCCCAAAATTCCCACGGGAGTGAAGCCTCGGGGAGCCGCTAGTTCTAAATATACGATGGACAAAACTGAATGGTCCGATGGAAAGGTTATATTTTACCCGTGTATCAAATTTCATAACAATCTGTCCAGTAGATTTTGCGTGAAAGATTCGAGTAACAAACATACACAGACAACCTTACAAACTTTCGCATTTATAATATTAATAGGATGATATTCACACACATTCACACACGACATTCACACTTTTTTTTCACATTTATTTAAATTATATTTCTCATCAAAAAAATCACTTTATTAAATAATGTTGTAAGCAAACAAATAGGTAGGTAACTCCAGTTCCTTATATATTCCTAGTAAGTTTATTACCGTCTAAAAGACTTTAATTAAATGCCTTAGTTCTGTGAGCTACCTGTCGTTAAAACGGTTACACCTACCATTACTTTAGATTAGATAAAGTAGGTAACTACCTTATTTTTACGGTAAAATAATGTATTTTAATTATCTAAATTTAACGACAGCGCAGCATATATGTATTTGTACTTAATTAAGATCACAAATATTTCTCTGTCTGTGTGCCCGTTTCTGTGTTTGTGTCCATCGAATGCGTACGCGTCCGTTCTTAACTTATTATTGTCAATATCTCGGTTCTAAGCAACGTAATGGAATGAAAAGATAATTAAACTTATACCAGATTTTAAGTTAAACCTTCTGCTATACTACTTTGAAAACCGCATCCAATTTCAGTAGTTGTTACGGACAGACAAACAAAAATGTAATAAATTATTTGAGCTTCTATAAGTCCCATAAAGACCTATAATTATTGTTCCTTATTATCTCCTATACAGACATAGCCCACTTACAGTTTTATTATATGTATTGTATAGATTTTAATTTTTCATGTTTCAAAAAACGTAATTTGCAAATATTTTTTATAATGGACATGAAATTTGATATTCGAGGAGCGGCGGCGGCAAATAGGATTAAATTTACAATTTTAATTTTGAATACTGGCTTTTTGCTTTGTTTATTTTGACCAACGTAAGTAATTAATAAATATTTGACTTTACAAACCTAAAATTTAATGAAACTTAGGTAGACTAAAAACAATACGTACATGAACATGCACTTATTTATTGACAACTAGATTTGTGCCCGCGGTTTCGCCTACGTGAATTTCCCAAAATCACTTTTCTCAAAAAAGGTTAGAGGTTAAGTGGTTACCTTTATTGGACATGGTATTGTTGCAGTGATGGAAAGGCCCGGCCCTAAGGACGATCTCCTCGAGAATAATCCCGAAGCTATAGACGTCACCCTTCAGCGAGGCCGCGGCTCCAGGGTACAGGCTCGCTGCCACCAACTCAGGTGCTGTCCACAACAGCTCTGTAGGACACCCCAATCAGTTAAATTTAAAACGTTTAATTCAGACAAAGACTATATCATGCTCTCTTTTCATAGTCGTATTTCCTTAACGATCATGGCTGAGGTTCGTGGTCGTTACGTGGAATGAATCACACACAACTTTCTTGGCACTATTAATGGAGTGTTTTGTCATTGTCTTCTCCATTTCACAAAAATGTGAATGATCAACCAGTGTGCAGGTTTCCTCACGATGTTGTCCTTCACCGGAACCAAGAAGTATTCGATAAAAACTACTATACATAAGTCAGATTTGTAAACAAAATAAATCATGAGGCACGAGCACGATTCGAACTTGGGACCTTTCGATCCACAGGCTGGCATCTTCACACCAACACCGTCATGCTCATCGTGCTAGTAACAATATTTACTTATGCAACTATAATTAGTAAACAAGAGAATTTTCATAATCATCAATTAATAAAATCATCAATTACAATATTTAAGAACCTCCTAAGGAGGAAAAATTTTATCTAGAAGTTTCATTAAACGTTGAAGCACAAAATATACTTTTCCTGGTTTTGTCACTTCAATTAATTTCAATTAACGTATTTTTCCGCCAACAGCGCTTAAAGGGTCTTGTACCTACTTCACCTCTACTATTCGACCTCTTGTTGTTTATAGTACTAAGTTATATAGTACGTTAGTGTAGATCTTTTAAAATGACTCTTTTTACCCACATAAGGCTTAATCTAGAATGTCGAATGAATACTAGGCTAATTTTTAATTAGGTTTTTTTTACAAAATGTCATTGTTAACACAAGCTTTTATTGTGCATTCAACGGGTGACACTATCAGGTCAAATTTATTATAATTCATTGCAATTGAAACTGACTTAATGTGTACATTATATAGATTTCATATTTTGACAAGCGGAAGTATGTATGTTTTATTAAAAGACTACCAATTTTTCGTAAAGATTCAAAATTATTAGAAAAAATTACTGTACAGACAAAGCGTAACGATACTTATACAGAAGATGCTTATCAGACTGAAAAACGTGTGTTAATTCTATATTTCCTATAATAGACAGCGGGACAGGTGAAACTATTACTTTCAAAAGCGGTCTAACGTGGAATCATTATTTGCAAATTTTCTAGGAAGGTCTAACGAGTTTTGTAAATTGAAATGATAATAATTTAAGTGGAATGAAAGCCCAATGTGCACTTTTGTATTTTGGGTCGAATCTCAAAGGTCCAATGGGTATCACATCGTTACCAAAGCCATGTTAACGAATGGTCTGAAAATTCTCTTTATCACAATGATCTTTGTTTGCGTCTGTTGACATTTAGAACAACCTAAATTTGTTGAAGTCCGGATTTTATCACTGTTAATATCATTAATAATACATTGGTCTTTAATTAATTTTAGCAATTCTGCTTCTATCTCTGAAAATAGTCTAATAATACTATTTATTAACGTTAACCTTCTAAAAGACTGTTTAAATCACCCTAAAATGTTGATGATATTACTAATACCATTACTAAATTGTATGGCTTGGTCACACATTACCATCAATATTTAAAAACATTAAATGATATCTATTATTTAATAAATTAATCATATTTTTCCGATTCAAACGAAAAAGATAAAAATATTCGCTATTTAATGAATCGAATAAAAGGGAATTAATTTCCTCAATCTCTACAATTTACTTAAAATTGAACTGCTTAAGTACTTAGATGAATTCATTCGAACGAATTACGAACTCTAAATCGATTGGGTGATAATGTACAAGCTTTTAGATAAATTTGATTTATTTTTCTATTGATCTGAGTTAATTTATGAATGAATGATAAAACTTGAAAAAAAAATTTTCATTTTGTAATAACTAACAGCCCGTCCCGGCTTCGGGTAAAATCACAATAAATTAGACACCTCACCCTTATCAGTAATCACTCTATCTATTGGTGTAAATCATACAAATAAAGCCGACCGAAAACCGTTTTTGAGTTTATCACATTCACACAGACAGATAGACAGACGCGACAGAGGACTTATTTTCATAGTAAGAAAGAAATTGTAGGTTCACATTCAGTTTCTTGTCACCTAAACCAATTTGTAAGAGAAAAGGACGTTGGTTCTATATTATTATTACAGTTCGAAGCGCTGTGCTACGAGCGTAGCACATGCTATAGCACAGTGCTACATAAATTAATATTTTGTCTGATATTCTGATTTCTATTAATCCACATGTTGACTTGATGTCGTATACGAGCAGAATGCAAATAAAAGTACAGTAATAATACCACAAAAATAATATAGGGAGATTTATTATTTCACCCAACATTCTAGGGAACGGAAAGTTCCGAGAATCGGCGTCAAAACAAGAAATATGTAAAATAAACTAATAATATATATGAGTAAATATCTGATCTTTTCATGGTCGATTCTAAAAATGTTATGACTCCGGGCTTCGAGGTGTTACAGCCCCGAAAGCAACTAGAAACACTCAAGGATGAGCGATATATAATAACTCACTGTAGTAGTAGGTGTCATCTTTGATCAAGTCTGTGGGCGTGCAGAGCGTGTTGAGGCCGAAGTCCGAGATCTTGAGCACGAAGCGTCCATCGATGAGGCAGTTGGAGGAGCGCAGCTTGCCGTGCGCGCCCAGCCCGCCATGGAGATAGCACATGCCCTGAGATACGACGGCATTTCAATGATCGTAGTTCATAATATCTTTTCTACGAGTATACACCTTCCGAAAACTCAAGAGGTAAAAGTAGGGCCCAAGGTAATATATTTCGAATAGTAAAAACCTCACTCGCCGAAATCGAGTACGTAGTCATCTTCAACGTACACTCGGTACCGTCCAGCGCCACCAGGACACTTCTCTCAATAGGTCCTCCAGCCATTTTGATCATATGATGCTCTGACCATTTTTGCAGCCCTTTGTGCTGTTACTGTTTTGGCTGCAAGGTCCTGGAGACTGTCGCCATATTTCCTCTGGTTAAGTAGTAAAGATCGATGTAGCAATCAAATGTACTCGTAAGTAGGCTTCGAGAAAGAAAAATAAACGAGTATACTTTTTCTTTCATTTGAGCGTCGCTACAAAGATTGACGTTCAGAAAGTGCCGTATACATAGGTCAACGAAGGGCTCTGCCCAGACACGTGCGGCCATGGATAAACTCAATTACCGGAAAATTACCATCTTCCGATTAAAATTGAATCTAAACTGACAACACGTACTTTATTGTCCATAAATTATTAGAAAATAGCTTCAATGTAGCTTATATTGTAAACAATTTATAAACTTCTTCTGTTTGATCGTAAAGTTTCCGAGTTAATTGTATAGTTCAGAAGGCCGCTCTTTCTATGCAGCCATAAACTTGTGACGTCATAAAGTTGGAGTGCAAATTGTTTACGACAGTGTTGATAGCGTGAAATAATACCAGTATTTACATAAACGGGTGATATAAATGAAAGGATTTCAAATGTTACGACGTATGTTCAATCACAACAATTTTATTGACATTTCTCATGGAAGATCGTAACTTTGGTGCATATTTCTGTGTAGTTAGATGCATTTCAATATTAAAATGAGTTGATGGCTTCGACTCTAGGTAGGTATTTTTAATGGAAAGAGCTATGATCGGGATCTCACTGAGGAATCGTATACGGAATGAGGTCATCCGACAGAGAACGAAAGTCTTCGACATAGCCGAAATTACAAAGTCAAGCTGAATAGACAACAGGCAGGCCATGTGGCCACATTTGAAGAGCAGATAAGTGCCTCAGCACACGTGTTCTCGAGTGGAGATCGCACCCGGGTAAGCGAAGCATGGGACTGGCTAGATGGCGCGATATCTGCGAAAGATTTCAGGTTACAGCTGGATGCTTAAAGCCCAAAACCGGTGGCAGTAGCGTACCTTGGGAGTGGCCAATGTCCAGCAATAGACTGCAATAGGCTATGATAATGATGATCATTAGATGTTATAGTCTACAGGGATCAAAGTCCCTAGAGCAGTTTTACTAAATTAACCAGTAAATCTATTAAAAAGAAAATTTAGCGGCCATAGCGAAAAAGATATAACCGTCGCTATCCTCTGTCGTAAAATAGCCTTCTGTAAGTATACTCCACCTGCACTATATCATGGACCAGTGATGTCCTGAAGTTCCAGTCTAGTTGAAGCTCGTCGTTGGCCAGTACATCTTTCAGGGAACCCTTAGGGCAGTACTCCGTGAGGATGAATACTAAAGGGCAGTCCACGCATGCACCGATGAATCTCACAGTGTTCTCGTGGGATACGTTGCGGGCCTAAGGGAAAATATAAGTAAGTATAATAAGGGAAAATATAAGTATATATAATAGTTGATTGTTTATTAGAAAATATTTTTTACGGTCGGTTCAAGATTCAGTCTAACACTGGGTCACGTACTCTCAGCAGCGAATAGCGCACGCACTATATTCTGATATCTATGGGTGGACGTATTCAGAGAGTCGGAAATTATGTCTATCACATTTTATTTTGATTGGAAAGTAACAAATTTTTACATTATATGTATTATGGGATCAGGGTAGGCTGATTCTCGACATCCGGAAGGGAGTGCACAAATTAGAAACGATAAAGATAAGACAATACGGATTTATATCAATACAATTCTGGAAAACATTATTTTATTTCTTCTCACAATATTTCTATAACACACACTGATATTTTTTTGCTGCCAAATTACATTTATATATCAAGCGCTGTACTTAAACGTTATGGCAGCTTGGTATTTCATTTTCACTTATTTCCATAAATTAAATATTTCCTCGCACCTTTTCCTGGTGATATACATAAATATTTATAACATTTAAATATCTGAGCTCTCTACGTATTTGGATAGATAATTTAGATAGATTTTGGCAGTTGATAATTATATAGACACAAAAATATGTTAGGAAACCTCTAGCATAATTTGCGGTAAGGATGCTCTCACCCGCAAATATTTTTTTGCTATCGGCTATTAGTGATTCTCAGAGCGTTTCGACCTCTGCGGCCGCGCTGTCATGTCATTCATTAATTCAAATACTTTCACTATGTAAAAATATTTATTTACCTGTTTAATCTCCCAAAGCAGCTTCTTGTTCAAGTCCAGCTTCTTTCTGTGAATTTTCTTGACAGCCACTCGGTTGCCCTTGTACAGCCCTATGGTGAAGGATGTCAGCGTGATGGAAGGACTGTTGCCGACAGATGTCGCTGTGCTGCCGCGGGTGCTCCAGCCCAGGGATAACTGGGATAAAACGTATTTTATACCAGCTTTACCTTTTAATGTTTGACATTCCCGAACGAACCTTCTCTTAAATAATCCATAGGTATACCTATGCGAAAGTATTTGCAGAAAATTGAAAGAAAGTTGCTTTCTCATTTTGGCCTGAGCTGGACAGGACCTCTGCTGTGTCCGCATTTTATATTATATTACCTGATGCTGTCTGAGCGATTATACACATGAATATGCAAATATGCTTACTACTTCGAAACTTGCAAACAAAATGGAAAATACTGGAAAATAAACTGAATACATTCACAATATAAATTGACTGTAACACGTCCATTCTTTTTTATTTAATAATATTTTCTGAACAGTCTCACGTCTCTCTTCGTTATCAAATAGAAATAATATTATAAGAATAAGTAAATAATTCATAATAGAGGTATAAAAACAAAATTATATACGAAAATTGGTATTTGTCATAATATAATGTAATGCGAAGTTAAAATTAACTTGTATTCAATAAAATATCAACATTGGAAAGCTTTCAACATTCTAAAGAGGTAGTAGTTCTTTGTGAATAATTTACTATGGATGCGCCGGTTCAATGACGATATATGTAGGACTGTATATTTATGCTTTGCAAGTTGCTAATTAGAAAAATAAAGGACGAACTGCCTGGAGGCTATATGGACAAAAGGAGCAGGCAGCTCGTGGATAAGGAACCACCAACCTTTGCTGAGATGCCTTCACAAATAGGTCGGCCGGCAGCGTGCTATCGGGCTTGGTCCGCTGAAGATCCAATTTGCTCTCCAGGCCGATGCTGGAAGTAAACTACAACGCACAAAGTCCACGGTGGTTGTATGGAAGAGTTTATGCACATTCACAGGGTGGTACAAGTGTAATTTCATTATTAGCGGGACCGCGCGCGCGACAAACCGAATTTTTTTGCACAACAATGAAGCGCATGACTATCGGCGATGATTTGCGAATTGCTTGGTATTGTCTTCTCGCTCACACATGCGTTGGCGCGTTGGTGTGGGAAGGAGACAACTAATAGGAACAGGAAATGTGGGAGCCAATCAGCAACTTACAATTCAAACAAGACCGAGACGTATGGCGCCAAATTCAAAGTACCATATTGGCGCAACCATACTATATGTAATTTGCAAAAATACATTTCAAAAGAGGTGCAGAATTTCAACTTAAGAAAAGGAAAATAAAATAAATATATATATTGTATAAATAATCCGTAGTTACTAATATTATATTGTACATTATATCCTTTTAATAATAATAATGTGGTGAATACTACTTTTATTGTACTAAATTTATAGCTCGGGGGATAAGCTCCGGAGCGCAACTAATAAAACAAACTGATATAATTTTAGATAATGAACCACTTATTCTGTAAAACCATGCACGCTCTAGTGGATTCTGATTAGTATTTTGTATAATTTTATTTATGTTTTTTGTTATCTGCTTTTTATTGCATGCCTCAAGAATAAAATAATATATTTAATGACAATACAAATGAAACCAAATCCCTGACTTCGTCGACGTGCACATAACAGAGTTGCATTCATTAATAGCTCCCCGGCTCTCAGCGTAATTGACAATTGACGTGACTACGAGGCTTTACGTCGCTGCCAATTAGAGAGATTACCGGTTAATTGGTAATTAAATTGATTCTGTTTGTTCTATCACAATTAGTTGTAGAGGAAATAAAATTATCTTTTACTATAGTGAGAGGACAATTTAATAAATTAATAATTTATTATTTTAGAGGTTCCGTACCTCAAAAGGTAAAAATGGAACCCTTATGGAATCTGTAAATTTTACGCTTATTTTATATTTCTTCTATTTGTATTGCCTGTAATCGAATACATAATAATTTCGTTAATTTCGTCTCATGGTTAGCTTTTTCATGTAAGTAGCTATATGTAGCTAAACAAATATAATAAAAAGGTCCATGTTTTTTATCATTCCAATGCTTTTTCATCAATCAAGCCCCAGACAATTTTCACACCGCTTTGCATCGCAATATCTTCAAAGACTCGTTAGCGGAAAATGTTAAACATTTTGCAGTTATTTTCAGATTTCTTATTTTATGTTGGTCTTGATTGGGTTGTCTGGGACAGGTCAACAAGGCTTCGGTGTTGGTGTGAATCAAAAATAAAAAGATAGTCCCTTTGCGGATAAAAAACGAGGCAAACTTGTACAACGTTAAAATGCTTTTTACTATTTTGCAACGATGTCGATGTCTGCCAGTGTCCTCCACGAACACTTCTCCAGGTAGGACTCAATTTGTGACCTACCTTAACAGCCTCATTGATGTTGTGCAGCGCTGGGCTGGCTCCGAGGCCAGTCCCCACCTCCACTAGCACTTCTTCGGGGCGGACCCTCCACGCCATGTTGTTAAGCTCGGCGTCGATTCGCGCTTGCCTAAAACAATAGTTAAATTTAGCTTGCAAGTAGTTTGACCACTTGCAAGCTAAATTTTTAACTGGACTAGACCAGGCGTTCCTAGCCTCGGCCAAGCGCAATCTCTGCATCATCTCATATTTTTAGCTCACATTAGACTATATCTAGACATAAGCCTCAGTTTTTCTATAGTCCTATGCTAGTCAGCGCCAGATTTGGACTTCGGCGGCTCATACTCATACATATTAAGGTTTAATTGATATATTTAAAAATGGTGGCTCCACCGCAGAACACGACATAAACTTAACTTATAACTTGGTTAAATGTTGAAAGTTACTATTAATATCAAATTAAACAAGATAGCAACTGAACACGTTTGCTTTCATAAAACGTATTCAAAATTTATCTAGAGGCACCAAGGTATAAGTAAAGGCGCCATTTATGTGTTCATATTTCGTTCTGCTTCCAACTCTAAGAAAAAAAATTCGTCTATTTTTAACAATAAATCCTACTGAGCCGTTAGGTATTATAAAACATATAACACAACCATTTACAGCAAGGCTTTGGACAGCAAATTTCTGTTTGTATGGAGCTCGATATGACCTATCCATAAATTGATATCTCGTTTATCAATATCTACTCGGGGGCGCAGCCCTGAGATGTTTTTCATCGCACGCCTATTTATATTCAAACTTCGACTTAGAAGTTAACTTCGAAGATAAGTACTCTTTATATGAACAGCGCCTATAAATCAAAGTTATATTTTCATTCAATTGTTATCTTGAGTCATAAAAAACACATTTTAAGGTGATCTACATTGTCACAATGTTCTTTAAAAATTTATTGTTATCTATTCAAAATTATGATTGAAGTTGCAGACATGGAAGTCACTACAACAACAAGAACAATATATGAATTCAAATAAAGTCACATAAAGAAATCTTATTTGTTTCAGAAACCTTACGGCTGATCAAAATGAAAATCTTGTAATTCATCACATTTTAATAAGTTAGTTTTCCTTTTTTTCACTGACTTGGTAAACAGAAATAAAAATCCGTAAAAAATATGGCCACTACGAGTATGTTAAACATGTATTTGTTTATGAATTTTGGTAAACACTATAGCATCATTAATCTTCCTAAATGAATAAAATGAAGAGAAGTCTTAGGAAATTGATGAAAATCCGACACAGGATGGCATTTATCGGCGTCTACCTACGCAAGATTATAGTCGACCGTTTTGTTCCGAACTTCATAAAAAGTTAATAGAATCCCGATAAGTACTTACTTGTAAGCGACGCAGGCGGCCGTTACTGCGAACGTCAGGAATATCGCCAGACCGATAAAACAATAAATTATAACGGTCTGGGCCTCTACGCAGCGTGAAAAGGAACGGATATATATGTATATTTTAATTGTTTTTATAAATACATATACACATTGCATCACTTTTTTAGTTACGCATCTATTTACGAAATAAATTAATAAAGTCTTTCATTTTTTTTTTCTTTATATTTTTAATTATTTTTTTCTTATTCTAAATTTCGCATCACTGATGTTGGGAGTATTTATAAGGCCACATAGATTATTAAATCGATTGATGAATTTGTCAACTTGGAGTCATAAAACGGGTATTTCTTGAAAACTTTACAAAACATTCGAGTAACCAGAAGTAACCCTAAATGAAAATTATCACTTTGCACCACAAGTTTTACGAGCAATCTAAACTTTGTGGACGGAAATTAATGAAAAAGAATTAAGGATTAGATAGTCATTGAATTGGAAAATATAGTGAAGTGCTTCGACCGGTAAAGTTTTGATTAAAAAGTTTCTTACAACTTAAGACTTAGACAGGAGAAACAGAAATCATTGTAATCTAGTTGAAATTGAAAATGAATCAGATAAACTTAATGACAGGTTATGCCTGACAGTTATACGAATTTACGAATATTGTCAACTTGATTACATTACTTGTAAAACATTAGGTATTGCATGCATAATTATTTTGTTCTATTAACAAAGTTATAATATTTTATTTAAAAAAAGTTTTTTGAATAACATACACCTTGAGTTTGTTATATATTTTATCGAAAGATGTTGTTTGTGTAGAAATAAATAAGTAGTTGCATGCAACGGGTTTGTTACCCATACTATACCTCCTTGGCACTTGGGGTCTGTGCCCAGGAACCCGCACCGCGGGGTGTCAGGGGGCGGGCCTCGCTTTCCCCCGGGCCAGTGGATGGCCTTGCCTGGCACTGGCTTGTAGCTGCTGTTCAGGCCGTGGTAGAACGCCACCACCTGCCAAGAATTATGTTTACAGTACTCAACGTTGACTGCTAAAAGACGATTCGATAGTCAACATCATAATGATTTGACATCATTTCGGATATTGTGAGGAATTTAATAAACCAATCTTTGTTACATTGAATCGAAAATTTACACACAGAAAGCTATAAACTCTAGTTGTTCATATATGTATGTTATGTAGATAAGTTTAGGACATCTTTGCTCGCAAAATAATAACATTCTTTGAATGTTTTAGTGACTTTAAGCTAAACTTATTGACAGTATTACAGTATTACGTATTATATGAAATATTTCTCGCGAAAAACTTATTTCTTCGAAGCAAAATTGGCTTTTATTACTTACTTTTCCTCAACATATAACAGTTTCTGAACGGAACAATATTTCAAGCTCGACCTGCGTCCCTTCAATCATTTTTCGGTGGATATTTAATTTAGACATTAGAAAATGTTAACAATATAATTATTTACAAGAACGACTACTTAATTAAAATATTAAATAATAATTATCACCGTGCCTTGCCTTCTTTACATATTTTTAATTTATAAGTATTTATAAGTTATTTTTACATAGTTTTAGTTTAATTTGTTTGTATCGTTAATTCTATTTTGGATAAATAATAATAATTATTATCTCATATTTCTATAGTGCAATAATATTAATAATATTATATCAATAACAATGATCGTAATATAACATACCCAGTAAAAATAAATTTCGGGAATAAACATACTGGATATAAAAAAATAAACTTCGCTTGACCTTAATACTGCTTTTAAAAATCTTAATTATGGTAAGTACATTTAAGTTATTACCAGTCCGCATATTATTTATTCTGTTTAAAACTCATGAAAGGAAAATGGCGAGAAACGTTCACTCAGTTTCAGAGAGTACTTTGAAGAGATATATGCTCCTTTGTTCAAAATTAACTTGTGTTGCTTTCATTGTTTTTCAAACATATTGGACTCGACCCGAGGTATCTAAATATATACCCATTTACGCTTATTGAGACAGTTTTGTTTGGAATAATAATGTCGACCTCGTAATTTCGGCGTGAGAGAGACCATAAAGTCTCATACAAATAATTATAGGACATTTATTTATAGCGGGATACTTATCTGCATTCATAAATTATTAGGTACCTAATTTCTAATTAATTTGAATCACTTCAGAGCTAACTAACCCTTAGATCACTTTCTCATGTCTCATGCATCACCTCTGTATCTATATAAAATTAGGTACAATACAGAAATCTCTGGGTCATTGCCCGTTTTTGTGCTGATCTAATAAACATTGATATCAAATTTCTCACTGTATTTCTACCCCTTAGGCCTTAAATAAACGAAGTTAAGGCGGAAGCACTCGAAGTAGAAACAAACTTTTAATTTACTTGCCTCAAATTTCCCAGTGACAGGGTCCAGGTCCAAGATGGCGTAGTCTGCGTCCCTGTCACCCACGGCGTCGATGCGGACGTGCCCTGTTATGCCTATACACAAATTTAGAAATAACTTAATGTAGGCACCACACTAACGCCGTAAGGTACAGGAATGTACATTTAGTACATACCTACATTTCACAACAGTAACAGTAGTTGAACATTCCAAAACAATATTTTTAAATGTTCAAATTTTCAAGTATATCGTTTGGAGCATTGTAGAATTTTTTTTTTATATCACAATTATTTTTTTGTGTAAATTACCTAATTTGTATGTAAGTTCGTAAGCGAGTTACCATGGAAGTCTCTGCCCCACATTTTGGCGGTGATGTTCCTGCCGTCCCGGATGTCATCGCCCCGGGAGAGCGTCTCGTTCAGAGCCATGCCTAAGAGGTACACGCCATCGTAGAACGCACCGATGAAGAAGTTTACCTGATGGAATGAGTTTTATAAAAAATCCTGAAGACTACGAATTCAAAATTTGAGCACTTGAGTCATACGATACATCATTCACTCGACTTGGGTGGGGATCGTACACACATTTCTGTAATTTTAATTACCAAGGCAGCGGTACTTCCTATAGCATGTGCTATGGAGCATATAAAGAAACTCCATTGCTAACTACAGAACTACGAGAAATAGGTACTTAACTGTTTATAATAAAAGCAACATCTTGTTGATCCCATAGGTTCAACCAATGACGATGCAGTAACGTAAGTACATAACATTTCCTTACCAATGGTACTACCGACATAAAAATGTCTTCCTAAATACATGGAAAGATTTATTTTTAGAGACAAAAGGAAGAGAAATGTCTCCATTCCCGCGGTGTCGCTCAGGTCATTATGTATTCTGTCACATAATGGCGCAAAAGTGCCAGTTCCACCACAAACATTACTTACTTTTTCTTTTCAGCAAAAGTGTATTAGGAAGGTGTCAGACGCATATTTCTTTTTCTTATTCAAGTTTCCCATATTATCTGTTTCGGTCAGAATGCGGAATGTATTTCAGCCCACACGGACTGAGGCATCACATCAATAAATATTGAGTGAGTCATTTTATTTTTACAAAATAAAATTTTTGTTATAAATTTATTTGTAATGCGTATATAATAATGCGTATGCGTGTAATGCGCCAAATGGGCGTAGACCCAGTACCAGGTCTACAAAAGAATACACAAAGAATAAAATTCGTGTTTATATCTAGTCACGTGTAAAATTTCTCAGAAAAACTGAAGCCTGAAGAAGAATAAATTTACGATAGCGATAACGAGCTTGAATAAAACAAACACCTTCTTAGCCTCCAACGCAACTTATAGTGTCGTGAACTAGGGTTCCGTCCGCACAGGTTAAAAACAGAACACTTATAGGAATTACTTGTAGGAGATTTCGCTCTCCGTGTGTTCGTCAGTCTATCTATATATTTTCAATAACAATTTTTTATGAAATGCTACGCCGACGATCTATGATCTCTCCAGCTGTCAAAAAATCAAACTTGTAAGTAAACGCGATAAAAATATATGACTATTTATGTATAATAAGTTTAGTAAAGACACAAGCTTTTATTTTGTCAAAAAGATCTTATTGCATTGAATTTGTTACTGAAACTTGAAATAATCGCGCCCGTCCACTAAATTAGTAGTTATGTTACAGGGGAATCAAAACTTCCCGTTAACCCAACTAGAATCATGAAACTTAACAAGAAGCATTATCTTACACACGCTAACAAATAAATCTTGAAACCGTAGATAAATATGTACATACGAGCAAATAAAAAAGCTATTCTGACGGAACCCTCAGTGCGCATATCAAATTCTGACTTGACATATTTTGTTGCGATATAAAATAAAGATGTCGTCTCAACTGAGTTTATGAACTTGTAAGATCAAACCTCGATGTAATTTACTATAATAGGATGTAGTTTAAAAATAATTTTCTTGCTCGAGAAGAGCAGCTTGAGAGTTAACATTAAGGATTATGTATAAAATAATAAGCCTTTTTAAAAATAATCATATTCAAACAACTTAAAATGTTTGTTTAGAACTATAGATACCTCATAATATACCTAAACGTAGATTTTTACCCCGTAGAAGTATCTACTTGGCAACTTGCTTTGCATTATTTTTTCTAAAAATCTCTGCCGAAATAATTGAATTTTATCTCCATCCAAAATACTCGAAACAGAATACACCTTCGCTAATCCA
Source organism: Plodia interpunctella (assembly GCF_027563975.2). Classification (NCBI taxonomy): domain Eukaryota; kingdom Metazoa; phylum Arthropoda; class Insecta; order Lepidoptera; family Pyralidae; genus Plodia; species Plodia interpunctella. The sequence goes on along the minus strand of NC_071311.1, from coordinate 2,560,971 downwards.
AAAATGAAGAATTGTTAACAGCATAGGCGTATGCTGTAAAAGGCGACAAAGGAAAAAATAGAATCGTAAATAGAATCTCTTTGCAACTGTAATGAAATACGTATACATCTCCATAGTAATCACTTAAGGGGTAGACAGAGCCCCGTAGTGACACTCGAAGGCCACATCAAGCTGTACATTTAATAAACTGTTTAATTAAAAATCCTTTATTTCAGTTTCGTCAGATCCATCTTAGACTTTGGCTGCTGCATATGGAACCCAAATTACCACAATCACATAAATACAATTGAGAGGGTTCAAAGGAAATTTGTCAATATGCTAAACTACCGGAACGGCATCGCAGACCGACCTTACCTTGACTCTCTTAATTGTTATCAACTTCTTTCACTCCAAAATCGACGGTCTCAATGCGACATAACCTTTCTTTATAAAATTATCAATAATTTTGTTGACTCCCCTTTGCTCCTATCTAAAATTAACTTTTTAACTAAAGTCAGGCTCCCAGTTCGTTCTTCCCGTCGTCTAAATATATTAGTGCCGCCTCCTCTTCACAAGAATTATACCAGAAATATTTTTTTCCATAGATGTTTAGTAAAATACAATTGTGATTTCTCCGACTTAGACCTATTTTCGAATTCTTTAGCAACCACTAAAAACTTTCTCCACAAAAAATTGTTAGCGATACAATAGTTATACTCTTTGATTGTACGTATCTCTCGCCTTTTATTCTTAGTTTCTATAAATTTGGTAATGTTTGTCAACACTGTGTTAACGTAATTATACTATGTATAACTTAAATAAGATTCGGCACTGTTTTTGTCTAGTACTTAAAATTTGTTTTTGTTGAATGTAAATATGTGTATAATGACTGTTATGTGCCAAAATAAATGGAAAAAAAACTTACCTCTTCGCCATCAGAGAAGGTATAATTGTAATGCTGTCTAGCCCTGGCGCGGACGGCGTCTGCGAAGTCGTCAAAGCGGTCTCCAGTGGGCAGCTTCAGGGAGACCCGCAGTAGGGCTTCGTAGGCGGCCCGCGCGGCTGCGTCCCGCTCGTCCCCGGCCGCCCAGCCCGTCTCACCCCAGTAGCCTCCCTGATAAACAGTCACTTCTCATAGAAAATATGTTAACGTGCAACTAAGCTAACAAGATTTTATTTTCTTTTTGTTATTAAAACGTAAGCTTCTACATTTAAAGAAAATCTAAAATCAGTTTGTATTCTTGTCTACTTAACTTTGGGACCAATCACCTAATGGTAATAGGTTTAAGTTAACGTCAAAAAAGTTAACTGGTACAACACACCCTAAGTAGGTATACTTCGATTGCAAGGGCATCAACCCTGAAAGCTTCGAATTTATCAGTTGACTAACAGCCATATCGCTAGGATACTCCAAAACATGTAAATTACATTTACGCACAATCAGATAATATTTTGAGAAATGTCCAATTAAGATTAGAAACAATAGCTCTGTCCAATTTTCGCAAGACTGCTCCAAAAAAAGGTATTTGTAAGATTATTTATTCCACCGTAACTCATATTCGCCTTATCACATTAGATTCCTTACATTACCCTGGTGAAATATGGTGGATTACCTTCATAAATAAATTACAACCTAAAATATTAAAATTTGACCAATATACTCTAATCGTGTAGGCTAAACAGGTGGTCACAAGTATATTTGAAATGAGCACGGCAGTCGTATGATATCTGTCATTGTTATTTTCTTTATTGACCGCCAATTAGGGTTGTCCAAAGCAAATAAATTAAATTTAAACAAGCTAAGTACGAACGACAGTTTTGACGCGAGGCGAGCTCGTGAATTAATAGCCAGGCTTAGCATTCTGCCAGCATCGTTCATAGTTCAATGCCTGCAGCCAACAGCCAACAAGGGCTATGTACTGCGACTATGCAAATGATCAATTTACCTAATCTTAATCCTAACTAATATTATAAATGCGAAAGTAACATTGTTTGTTACCTCTAAATTTTGCATACATATAGTATGAAGTATAGAGAAGGACATAGGATTTCATCCCGGAAAAATAACTGTTCCCGTGGGTATTATACCCGATTCCAAAAGCTAGTCTTAGAATATAAACATCACTAGGGATACGCTTAATCCTACTAATATTATACGAGTATATGCGAAAGTTAGTGAGGATGTATGTGTATAGGTGTATGTAAGTTTGTTAATCTTTCATGCGAAACCTTCAGGACGGATTTTTATGAAATTTGGTATACGGATAGAATATAACCTGCAATAACACATACGCTTTTTATCCCGAAATTCCCACGGGAGCGAAGCCCCGGGGTGCAGCTAGTAATATGTATATCTACCTTGATCTAGATGAGTTGACCTGGCCCCAGCAGGAGGTAATATAATGAACACAATTTTTAGAAGTCCGTATTTATTTTTGCACTTAAAAACAGAAGTTCAGCCATTTACATTTGTTTGTTTACTTGTATTATTAGTAGAATTTTTAAGTCTAAGGGATAAATTTTGAACTTTCAAAACAAATTCATATGGCTTCAGCACCTATGTAGATACTTTCAGCAGACTTTTCAAGAATAAAGTTAAAATAAAATAATATTATCATCCAATCTCTTTTAGAATTTTATTTAAACCCTTTTCGTAATTTAATTTTGTGAACAATCTTATCTAAATTCTGAATATGCTGAGGGTTATTTAGATTGTAATCTTAATCAAACCCGAAATGTATTTTGGGCGAGTTTTCTTAAATTTTTTAGGTAAAATATTTTCAGTAATGATTGAACGTCAATATCTAGTAACTGTACCTTCAATCGAACTTTCAAAAATGATATAGACTAACTGAGAAAAAAGAAAGAATCACCCTTTTATTTAAATTTTGCTCATAAAGTGCTGCTGTTTTGACAATATGGACGTATTTATAAAAAGAGTCGCCCATCGTGTCTGTCAGTGCGCGATATACTCAAAAACTATCGGACGGACATTTGTACGCTTTCACCAAACCTTAGATACCTAGTATTATTCCTGAGGATGGTTTAGTTTTACCCGAGCGAAGCCGGGACGGATCTTTAGTTAGAACTAAATGGGACTCCAAAAGTATTATTTTGTAGATTACCTACATGTAGATGACGTGGCCCACAACACAAGGCTTCCCCCTTTTTCACCCGTCTCCATTAACGGCAAGGCCATTCTTTTGAAAATTAGTCATCTTTTGGGTTCCCGCGGCCGCAGACGTAGAGACAGACACAGATAAAGCGGGACGACCTCAACGAATTTTATTTATAGTTTTTTATTTCCTTGTAAACTAAAACGACCGTAGATTTATTTTAAGTTTCAACTTGAGAATCGCCATTGAGAAAATGGGTATTACCATATATTTTTTGAGGTTGAAAACTATTTTAGAGCTATTTTCGTTATTTTTTTCTATAGAATCAAAATAGTGCTATTATGTTTTGAGAACTGTACTTTACTAGCCCATATATTTTTTTGGATAGTTTTACACATCATAAAACATGTTTAGCTATTGTAGTCGTCTTAACAGACGGATGACGAAATAATCTGTTTTTACCTTCTGAGATACGCAACTCTGAAATGCTGAAATTCTTACGGAAGCAGAAACTGAAGGCGGTAGTTATAACTTTGAAGTTTTCTTTTATGTAACTCTGCAGTATCATTTGGAGGGCCATTCCGCAAAGTGGCAAGGTCGACTGTTTATACCCGCTCTAGTTTTGTCCAGTTTCACTCAAGTTTTACCTTATGTTTAGTATTACGTCTTCTCAAGTGTTTTCATTAGTACACGCAAGTACATTTCGTAAAGCCACGGATTAGCCACTAGGTTGTGTTGTTATCCCGAAAATCCAACGGGAGCGAAGCCCCGGGACACAGCTAGTAGAATATAAGTATCGTCTAATAGGTATATAGGTATTGTCGTGTTCCACAAGTCTCAAACTTACATTAGTTAAATCACTGTATGTGACTTATTTATTACCTGAAATATCTCGACGTCCAGGAAGGCCCAGTCTCCTCTCGTCATGCCTAGGGCATGGGCTGCCAGCAGGAACTCCCTGACTAGGGGCCCACGTACACTCAGGATTACCACTAAACAAACACATAAATTTAGCGAAGCAATATGTTTGTAGTTTCCATAGACCACCAATTGCCAGACTCAAGTAAAAAATTCCAACGCGTTAATTACTCAACTTAAAGCACCTAGCTAAATCACCCCGTTGTCTTAAGTCTACTCTAACCTTTACTTAAAGCACCTGAGGCCTTATTCAAATTATTTTACTTAAAGCACCCACATATTAACGTAGGTAGGTGCATTGAATCCACTGCTCATTTTATTTAGACTGCGTCGTGAATCTTGAGGCGAGAAGTTACCAAAATTACCAGTACCGGTCCAACCCACACAGGTGCTTAAGATTGTAGATCAAAAGGATGATGAAAAATGATGGAAAATGATCCTTTTCTAATTGGCCCGGGTCTTGGATGTTTATCTATATATGTAATTGAATTTGATATAAAATATAGTATCGTTGAGTTAGTATCCAATAACACGATGTGTGATTTGTCCTAATATATTTATTTATCAATTAGATATTTTGATAATATTTATCAATTAGATATTAATGTACTTTAACATCCATAATTTTTGATATTAATAATTTAAAGATAAAACTTGACAAAACCAATATAATGCATTTTAGTCAAAGACCGCTTGATACGGAAAATTATAAAATACAATATCAAGGCCATTTGTTGAAAGAAGTTGATTCAACAAAATTTCTAGGGCTAACTATAGATTCTAAATTAAACTGGAAACCCCATATAGATGGTCTTAGTAAAAGACTTAGTAGTTCGGCGTTTGTATTATTTAAACTCTCAAATGAATTAAACAAAAAAGCGCTTCTTACAGCTTATCATGGTTTAGTGGAATCAATACTTTCATATGGAATAATTTTTTGGGGCAATTCGACGGATAAGGATATAGCTTTTAAAATGCATAAACGCTGTATTCGCGTAATGTTTAGACTCCAAAGCACTGATAGTTGTCAGCCGTTTTTTAATGAACACAAAATTCTTACACTTCCGTCACTTTACATACTTGAGGTAGCAACATTTGTGAAAACCAATGCTCATTTATTCCCTCGTCTAGCTGATGTTGTATTGAGGAATTATCGAGATATCTATCGATTATGCATGCACCCATCAAAAACTGCTTTACTCGGTAATAGCATAGTATGTATGGCACCGAAAATTTACAACAAAATTCCAAATCAATATAAAAGCTTAAATTTAAATCTATTCAAAAAGTACCTCAAGTCTTTATTAACTGATAAATGTTATTATACTCTAAATGATTTCTTTAATGATAGACTCGGATAAAATTTAGGGCTAGTATACATTATAATTCTTTTTTTTGTTTTGGATTTGTAGTGGATAGCATGCTCCTCTTTATTTGTTTATATTTGCATACCTATATTCGGTAAAACATGTAGGTTTAATTCATTTTGACATCAATTAGTCTATTTGTACTCATGTATTTGGCAAATAAATGTTTTCTTTCTTTCTTTATTTGAAAGCTTCAAAAACCTTAGGTAACTTTTTATTAAACAAGTTCAACCTTGCCCTTTGGAGCTAATATCATGCCGAGAGAATAGCATGTAATTATTTAAAACAGAATATTTTTATAGACTAATTTTTTGAGTCTCGCAATCCTTTTCATGCATAAGCATTGCGTATTATCCCCTCTCTAAAATATTTCATACAAAAACCCTTGTACTTATTGCTCCTTTCTAAAATTAAAGAAATCTAATTAAAAAATTATGTTAGCCGCCAAAAAAAGACTGCCCAAAAAAAGAAGTATTATGTTTTCAGGGCTCATGTCTGTGTGTAAATTTCTTTATTCGCCTATCATTTGATTACTACGTGAATGGTACTATTGAATTCCTCATTACATTGCCTCGGGCGATAGGCTTGTAACCTCCTTATTAAATAAATATATAGGAAATAATAAGTCCATAAATTAGAAGCTGAAAAACTAAAATTCTGACCAATATAATTAAGCGGGGTGTCAAAATAAATGAAAATCTTTAAATGGTTATAATAAAAAAATGAGCAACTTATATGTTTAACCATATGTTAAGTAGTTATGTATAGATAACAATTATGGATTTTTTCTACGTTGTGAAAGCGATAGCACAAAAATGACGCACGGCAGACTCGGCTAATTATGCAGAAATCTATGGACAACGCCTTCGTATCATATTACCTTTCTGCTCGTCATTATCCAGCTAGACATTAACCGAAACAGTTGGTGGAAATGTGACGGATTCTATTGCAAGTTCATTGCGGTAAAAGCTCTCATACAAATTACGCAATATTCGTGTATTCGCGTCGGCATCTGTATTAGTTCGACGATAGTGTGTAGCCGGCATCTGATTATATATAGTCATGTCTTGTCTAATTTTATTATTATTTGCCTGACCTTGACTTGGAATTCTATTGGAGTATATTTTAAACTGAATCAAGGTCACCAATGAGCCCTCTATGAAGCTAAATGAGAGATCTGTATTTTTTATTAATTTCAGTGAGTTTGACCTCAATCTAGCTTGATGAATAACAGAGATGAGGACTAGGGTGTTACACACAAACTCAAAAAATTTAAATTTATCTGCATCAATATTAAACGGAGAGCATCCCATTTGAAATTTATTATTTTTTCATGGCTTAATAACCGAAATATGTGATGAAAATAATATTTCTCGTTCAACAAAAAAATATATTTAATTATATAATAGAAGAAATTATAACTAGCGGTGTCGCCAACTCAACTGCCCATTCGTCATGTGTTACCCTAAAAATATTATCTCCATTTGGAATGTGTACTTGAAAGATAAAAGCTTTTTGACGCTTCATTGCACTAATGACAGTATGACAAAAGCTGTTCAAGTACCCATACCAAAAATAGCTTAATATTATTGTACGAAAATATCGATATTATGAAAACACAGACATTGGTTTTGTTGGGATAATAGTATATGGCGATCACCTGTTTGAATGATAAGACATTAAATTGACATGACCAAAGCTGTGATAAACATCGACGAAAGAAGAATATTTAAGTTTTTTTACAAAAATGTCATTTTTGACACAAGCTTATATTGTTATCAGAGAGATCTTATTGTATCCAACGTGTGACAAAAAAAAACATATCCGTGCAGTAAACCGTTGAGGTGGTCCCACGTCCCAACAAGACCACCAAATGTGGAAAATTACACTTATTTAGTCTAATGATGATGATATAGCTTACCTATATGACGCCTGTATGACTGTTTGTATATTACGGTTACATACGTTTTATTACGTTTGAATATTTTAATACTTACTCATTGTTATGCAATATGCAATACGAGCCATTTTTAGTCTAAACTAGTATTTTATGTAAAAATACACACATATCACATGAAAGTTGCTATGTTACGTTTCAAAACATTGTGATAACCGAAACTAACCTCTATTTTTGCACCATTAAAGGCTAAATTGCTTTGAAACAGGGCAGCTGAATATGTTGCCTGTACAAATATTTTCATAATACACGAACTTACACGAGTATAATACATTATGCGAGTCTCTCCTTAATTTTAATCTATGAATCCCAGATTACATTTGGACAAATTCATTTTCATTCTAGGGAGACAAAGGTGAATGAACTTCGTAGAAAATTAAACATTTTTACATAACAAAGTGCTCGAAGCTTTTGTTTTATTTTATCACTTTTAGGGAGTCTGTCTGATGCAATGTAACTATGTCTAACACCTAATATTAACATGCACAATTTAAATATCAACACATAAATACTACAAACACGTAAAACGTATTCTTTTTATTTTGAAACTGTTTTCTAAATGGGTGAATTATCAATCACATTCCATTTCAGCAGCTGATACGTATAATCGTGACCTTCATGTGTTTTATTTAACCTTACATTATCTGTGATGTAACCAACAAAAGAAAACTGGAGAAAATAAGGATTTTTCCCGCCAGTTGAGTGAAGTATAACTGACGTATCGGAAAGCTCGAAGCCACTGCTCAGTGCTCACTGCCGCGGATCAGCGGGTCACCGATTGGTTTGCGAACCACCAATATATTTTCCCAGTTTACTTACTTCCAGTTAAAAGTTAGGGGAAAACCATAGATTACCAAAAAAATGGGCGAAAGCCTATCCATTACTTAGTTATAAGCTGGACTTTTTGGCAATAAATTGTAAAAATATTGAGCGTAAAACATCCCAAGAGGAAATCTCAGTTAAACTATACGAGTACGATCACGATTGGTATATAGTGAAAATGGGTTAAACCACTAATTAACGTGTTCCATATTGTCAATAACGAGTTAACAACCTAATTAGTGATGCTCATATTATACATATGTAATACAATTGACACAATTAGGCACTGCATTACTTACAGAAAAACCTGGATGATATCTGGATGAATAAATTTGCTTTCCTTAGACTTATCCCGTAGACATGCAAGCGTGTCTTAATACAAAATGCGATGAGAATTATAAGAGTAGTGCAAGATTTTTACAAGCTCTTATTTAGCTTCGTATAGCTATGTTTGTCTATAGGTAATCAAATCTTGCAAGATAAATTTCACCCACTTCCACTTGTCCTACGACATTTTTAACGTCAGTTCAGTTTGTATGACACACATTATTAGCATGATCTGATGGTGCACCCAGGCTCGGCTCCGTGTGTGGTAACTTCTCATCGATTTATTGCATGAACACGATTTATTGTGTCGATTGTTGATGATGGTGTGTGATTTATTATGTCACGCGTTCAAAAGCTATATCTCACTAAACATAATAATAGTTTGTGGCAAAAACGTCATTTAAATAAAACTTATTGCAATGATAGTCACCTCTCGCGTACATACTGACATCCTTTAACAGGGCTTCGCAGGACTCCCGCTCGTTTCCGTCCAGCTCCCGGACAGCCTTCAATATACCCTCTTTCCTAAGACCCCACTCTAAACTTTTACCTGTACACAAAAACATAAGTATTATAAATACGATGTGAAAAGCGTAGTTCATTTTTTACGTTGTTTTGGAAGATATGTGAAGAGGTCATTGAATGTTAACCTTAACGTAAAACGTTTATTAATGTTTGGTGTGTAATTTATCCGATGGAAAGCGTCTATATATTGTAAAGTAACTTCGTACATATATAAAAATGTATTTTTTGCATCACATTAGTGTGCCAGGCAATAGTAATGTATACAATATAAATGTTACCTCTACATAGATAGAAAATATATTTTAGTTTTTTATGTAAGTATAAAAACATAGGTAGTTAGGTTTCCAATAATCCAAATTTATTTTTAAATAAATAAATTTTACACGTTTCGAATTTCACGCATTTAAAAATAATTTTCCTAAGAGTAAGTATTCGTGTTGGAATGTTCCAAAGAATGTTCTGCGAACGACATGCGGTCGGGTGCTATTGGAAATGGAAATATTAATTTCTTTTAAATAAATATTCATTCATTCATTCATTCAAATAGCATTTGCACTGCGACAAACAATTTCTGGAAACACCGAACAGTAGACTATAGTAGTTGTAACTACGGACTTAGGGAGCAAAATCTAACAAAGCATATTTGAAATCTTGCCATTGTCGACAATCCTCTCCTTTGAACCGCAAAACAGGTCCATATTTGCGGAATAATTATATGAATTTCACTTTACATTTTTCGGAAAATTTGACGCTTTCAGCACTTTAACAGATTTTATTACTACAGTCACCCGTCTTGTTGCTGCTAGTTTCCAGTGTGATGCAACTATGGCTTGATTTCTTTCATTCTCGCGTTTTCCATGTTGCATTCTGGGTTGTAATACCACGATGTTAACGGGAAAAAATAAGAATGTTGATGATTCGCGGACCTCCTGCTTGATGGCTGCCTTCTTTGGTATTGATATACTAGTAGACACTCAGAAACAAAAAAGCCAGTGGAATTTATTAACCGTAAAAAGGAAATAGAAAACTCACCAACAGTCAGTGAAAACAGATCAGACTTGTCAAGTAGCAGCGCCACGTGCGTCCAGCCGAACCTCTCGAACACGCTGGTGAAGACGTGAGGCAGGCGACACTGACAGTACGACATCCGAGTCAGGGTTGGGTACTTCCCTTTATCGTTGAATAGAGTTTGAGGCTGCACAGAGAACACAAAACAAACAAATAGTACAAATAATCTAATATTGTATTTGATAAAATAAATATGAATAGGAAAACTAGTTGAGGAAAACGAAACGCATATAATATTGCAATATTGTAATGCAGGCACATCAAATACCTACACAACTATATTTAAAACCCAGACTTCCAATGCGAATCAAATATGCAATTTATTTATTTTATGCGATTTTTGCGACGGAAGGAGAGCTTCGTCCAGCAGTGGGTCCTGGACGGCTGCAAATACGGACATAGTTACCTTGATTCCTTTCCTCAGGTTCCTAAGCCTGTGCATCCGACTGACCACGCTGGCTGGAGCGGCCAGCTCTCCTTCTGACGGCGGCTGCAACAACAGTAAAGTACCAGTTCAGTTAAGCAACTTATTAGTTGCACAAGTTAAGTAATATTTGGCTTACGTGGCTTTATATATTTTCAGATATAATATACCTCTTCGCTCTTAGATCATAGACCTAGCTTTAGAGTGTTGCGTGTGGTTCCGCCCTAGAATAGAAATAGACCACTCCATATCCTACCATGGACGTCATATGAGGCAACTGATGGCCAACAATAGCTTTCCCAAAGTGAGGAAATGAGAGAGAGAGAAAGATCATTATTATTTATTTAAATATGTTTTCTTTTCATGTAAGTTTATTTGTGTTATATAAATATGGTTAGGTAAATATGTTTCATAATACTAAATGTTTAAGTAGTCCCTTCTCTTTGTTTGCGTTGTTTGCGCTTCCATCAAAAATCTCTGCATCATCAACTGATTAATTGATAGAAAAAGCCTCAGCCTCAGCCTACATGTTTTTGTAATGAAGTTAAATAAATAAACATCCAAGACCCAGGTCAATCTGAAAATGATCATTTTCTATCTTGACCTGACCGGGGTTCAAACTCGGGACCTCCGATGTAGCAGTCCAGCAACAAACCAAGTTGATTTTATAACTTTCGAATAATTAGGCCCTGTTTGACATTTCGCCCTCTTCATTGTATTAACTTGAAAGGATCACTTCCTACTTCCTTAACAGTAATTAATACTCGTCAGGTGGACGTTGATCAAAACAGCTTCTAATTGTTTTGCTACTTACCAGATGACAGTTTAACAAATTAAACAAAAGTTTCTGTTTAGGAAAATAAGAATAAATAATAAGTTTAACTTTAAAAAACAATAATGTAAATAACAATTTATTTAAAGTTACGGACACAAAATCATAACCATTGATTTAATGAAAAAAAATTACAAGTATTTTTTGTTTTCAAAATAAAAATAATAACTCGCCGTCAAAATTTCGACTTTCTCAACATTTTCAAAAATTCATTTCTGTTATTAGCTCGTATAATACGCTACCCCAACTCCTCCAGCAACTCGAGATTGGTTTTAAATATTAAATAGAGCGCCCATGGGCCAAACTGCACTAGAATAAAACTCATTATTTACTTAGTACCTAACTCTTAATCATATTATCTTATACATATGTACAACTGCTCATGTTTGGAACAATATGACAAAATGTCATATTGAAGCCTTTTGAGGAACTTTTGGGACAATATGACAAAATGTCATATTGAAGACTTGTTAGTAGTAGACAAAATGTCTTAAATACTAAACATTTTATTTAATTATTTTTATGGACGGTGATACTGAAAATAGTACGCTTAAGTTCAGTGTGTAGTGAAGGAAACTTCCTTGGACCTTTTGTCCGCCTATGTTAGTTATAGAGGCGATTTTTGTAATGTTTAGACGAACATTAAAGTACTGGTGGGATTATCATAGGTATGTATTTTAATAAAACAGAAATGGAATACACGGCACCCTCTTTATTACCGGGCTTATAAGCTTATATTAACACTCTGAAAGCTGGAATATCCTCATTATCGTCAACCAAAATAAGGATAATACTCCATCCTGTCCGATACATCACGTAATTACATTAGCTCCGATATGTTTTATAAGGAAAGTGTAGTAGGAATAGTTCTATTATTTTTACGTCTATTTATATGTGACTAGATCCTACACGCAGGAAATTGCTTTTCCATTCGATTACAATCTTATTTATGGATAGTTTTGTTTAATTATATGTACATACTATAGCGACCTGTCTCATCTTCGAAGGTTGGTGTGTATTTTATAATGGTTTTATGGTTTTACTTTAGTAAAGTCGGGAGGGCAGATGACGCTGAACACAACAGGTGGCACATTTACATTAGTTAACATTATAACAGTTAACATTTTTATTGTTAATATTTTAAAAAATAATACAATCATGACATATAAATGATAACAATGTACATATACATACAACGTAACGATACAACGTAAATGATTAACAATGATAATATAGTTCCATTTGTTTTAGATGATCAAAATTGTCGTGAAGGCCCAAAAGTACCGCGGGTGCTCTCCGCATTGAAAATCGCTGCCTAATGTTTAAACTGTACAAATGGAAATGTAATATTTTCCTAAATCTGGCATGGCAACAGAATCTTTTGAACTTAGAGCTCCGAGACTACAATCCAGACATAATCCCACAACCCCGGCCAACCACAGACATTTGACGCGGTATTCGGGGTGATTCGTGTAACGCTTGATCTTCTATTTATTTATTTCAAATTTCCATAAATACAGCAATGACTTTCTTTTTAACTGACTAGCGAGCCATCCCGGCTTCGCTCGGATAAAACTAAAAAAGCCTATCTTACTCGTCTATAAGCCTATCTATCTATCTTTTTCGTCTACCTCTGTGCCAAATTTCATCAAAATCGGTCCAGTCATTTTGGAGTTTATTCATTACAATATAAGTTTTTGAAGTAAAGGTAACAACATAATGTGAAACCAGTAACCAGTGAAATAGTTGCATTATTACTCTCAAAAGTTTCAAACTGTTTCAGTTAAAATTTTATGAGAGAGTTTTGTCACAGTAGTAATTCATTTCATATTATATTCATAGATATTTCATTTTCAATGTTTTTAGTAGTTTTTATAAATAAGACACCTAACTGTTAATTCTAACATGGCAACACCATCCTTTGAATTACAGTAGACAGGCTGTTAATCTCCAATCCCAGTCAACCACAGCTATCAGACACGGTAATCTGGTACGAGTACGGCCATACGACCACAGAATGTTCTAGACAAAATGTAGTGTTTAAAGTATCACATTGAAAGTTCCATTCAATCTGCCTTGCCATAGCATACATTCACTATGTTGTTCAATAGACTTGCATATTATGGTTTCTTCGGGTTAATGAAAACAACATGAAAATACACAATACGCTAGTTCATTTGACGACCTCGGTGGCGAAGTGGTAAAGTGCTTCCCTCTGAACCGAGAAGTCCCGGGTTCGATCCCCGGTCGGGTCATGATGGAAAATTATCTTTTTCTGATTGGCCCGGGTCTTGGATGTTTATCTATATATGTATTTGTTATAAAATAACACAAGTCTCGAACTTACTTTGGGGCTAGCTCAATCTGTGTGATTTATCCTAATATTTTTATTTATTTATTTATTAGTTCTATAGATGGTGACAGCATGGATTTCATAAGTACTTCGAGTATTCCATAGGCGATAGTCTTAACGTCTGAAAATGTGTATGTCGACAAAGGCGTCATATCGATCATATAATCGATAATAATATCGAATTTTATGTATACTTGAACTTTTTTCGATTGCATGAGAATCACGCCCAAGTCCATTAAGTTGTTTGCTCTATTTCTGTTCTGTCGATTTCAGAATCCACAAGTTCCACAATACACAGGAATCATAAAGGTTGGTACAGACAGACGGCTCATCACATTCCGATCCAATCCCATTACCCTTCAATGCCAAGTTCGAGCAATCTGCATTCACATGCTTTCATTCTGATTTGTTTGTACCCTTGACCAGGAGCAAAATAAAAATGTTCAGATGTGACACTTCGTACAGTACAGGTCAAGTTTGTGTTTTATTTGATCAGAGACACTCACACACGTGCAAGTTAAATAGGCAAGTAGCTACATGCAGAACCTACTATGACTTTGCCAGGCAAGCTACTGGTATTACATTTATCGCCAACCTAAAGAAATAATATCATCCTAGTTTTGTAGCAGCACAGTTAATTTTTCTTTTCCATTATTACCATTTTATCAGCCAAATTTTGTTACCAACAATCATCATGATATCGAGTGTGCTATTGCTAACACTGGTGTCAGATTTTATTCAAATCGCTTAAAGGCATCTGACATGACTTTTACGACTTCTTACCTCCATCTAGTGGCAGGTTACCAGCAATTTTAAAATTGTTATTTTCTGAATATATCAGTATATATTATTATATAGTGTATAAATACCAGTGTATTTATGTAATTAGCGTAAGACCTCCTTGATGAAATTGGTAGTGACCGCGTCAATAATTTAGTACTTACTTTAAAAAAAAATTTTAGAACTCACTTGTGTGCTGTAGAAAAATAAAAAGGCACATTTGAGCACAACATGCAAATTCCGTTATAATAAACAGAATTAGGTGTACCTAATACTGATACAAATCATATTTCTGGTCTATTTCAATCTAAGTTACAGTAATTTAAAATGTAGAAGCAATATATAATTCTGTACACTATATATTGTGTGTATTGTTAAACGCTCGAGCGCGCAGGTGACGGAGGGAGATTGTTTGCGGATTTGATTGAAATCGCATATTTTAGGAGCTGGAAATAGCACAAGAATAAACAAGTGTTCAGGCCGATCATTTACACGACAATTAATGGAAGGTAAATACGTCATTTCATTTTTGGTTCAAGAATACCGTAGGTATATTCGATCGATTTCTTGGCACCAGATAGCTTGCGAAATTTCATATTAAAAAGGTGCTTTGAATAAACAAAACAAATATTCTAACTCAGTAAATACAATTGGGTGAAATCTCTCTCTTTCTCCCGCGTAACGGTTGTCCAAAGTAAATAACAAAAGTTTTCGAAAATATTATGGAAATCTAGTCCAACCTTTAGACTTAACCTAAAATCATAAAAAAATAAGTATCATTATATTTCTTTTATCTATGCTAAGTATTTATGAGACTTAAATTACTTAAATTGGGCAGTGGTTAAGGGAATAAAATTAAATATATGTTGTAAGAATTCTCAAAAGATCACTTTTATTATTGGTTGCTAAGCACCGATGCCATAGTCTTTTTAAATTTATTTTTTAATAATCAATAATGAGTTTATCTTCACATGGTTTTCATTCAATATTTTAGCAACTGTTATATGAACATATAATATTTTAATGCAATGGATTCTGAATAAAACACGACTTCATATTTGGATAATTTAACTTACAAACATAATTTATCTACTTCTCATCTAATCCTGCTCACAGCTTCATCCCCAGTTGGGACGCCATGCACCCCAAAATAATCATTCAAATATTCGGCTTTAATTTTATGACCAGCCGCTTACCTAGCGTCAACTCTCTTAGGGAATGCTGTCGTTGCCTATAATCTATCAACGGTTATGCCTTAGTAACCCCGTACGATATCCATAAGATAATATGGTATGAAGTGGTCTGTTATGGAGCGGGAACCACACGCCTTGTCTTGAAATAGAATGAGTACAGATGTTTTAAAACAACAGGCTTTCGCTACCCATTGTTTTCCGCTAAAAATACTCTCTTTAATAAATGGTATCGCCAGGTGCTATTGTGTACAGCGGCTTGTGATCACATTACATTACTAATAAGTAATTTAGGAGAAACCTCTGTGATTACAATAGAATTACACGGTCCCCAGACGAACTATTCCTCCTATTATCTAGCTTAGATTGTCAAATAACTCTCTATACAGTATGTAGGTAGGTAGGTAGTTTATGGCTTAAATCAAAGTGTTTTCTGTTAATAGGAAATAGGATCATGGATTTAGTAAGTACTCGGAGTACCAGCTAATTCCATGGGCAGGATATTTTTAAAAACAAGACATGGATTTCCATTAAAATGTGTAATGAAAAGCACCTACATCGACAATGAAAAGCCCGATCAGCTGATGAAAAAATAACAATTTATCATTTTTGCTCCAGGATTTTTTTGTACTTATACCTACTTATTCCGTCATGAAAGCCAACTGACAAATTTGGGCTGTTTGTATTAATAACAAAAATTAAACTCATAAATTAGCAATAAGATATTAAATATTTATTTATTACGAAAATTAATCGAAGTAAGCATTTTCTCAAACAACATCTCAACTCGAAGTGATAATGGCCTCCAGCCCCTTTTAGGGTGAGTTCCACCAGTCATCTTAGACGTTGACTTTAACCTTCGCGCTGCTGATGTTCAGACCAGGCCTCACCAGGCGTACTTTGCGTTTTACGTTAAAGTTAACGTCAAAATTTTTTGGTGCAACCCACTCTTAAACTTATGGTATATATGGAAAGAGCGTTATTTAGATAAAAGGTAAAGTAAGTATTTTCAATGAACTCACTGAGTATTGTTTTCGGTTGATTAAAAAAATATGAATATTGAAGCTTCAGTGGTCTTCTTAGTTGATTGAGTTGATTTCATTCGTTTAAGTAACACTTTTTAAGAAAATAAAATGATTTATCGAAATATTCTATTTTTGATTTAAGTATATAAGAAATTATAAAAAGGCTAATTGGCCTATCTACTCAAAACAATTGCTTGAATCTCAAAGAGATTCTGTACTTCGAAGTAAACGAATGTTCTTTGGAGAAAAGAGGTTATTTACTTAATGAAAAGTGCTTATTTTACTTCTGTATAATGATGATTACTATAATCATCATTATACCGAAGTAAACTGTGGAGTAACTGAATTGATTGAACTTGTGAAGACCACGCCGCGCGAAAGGTCAATGTATCGAAAGAACAAAAAATGTAAGGGTCTTAGTTTCCGTACACTTAAAAGATGTAGGATGATCGTGATTAATCGTAATGCACTGTTAGACAGACTCGGGTTGCGGAGATGATAAGTAACACGACGTATGGATTTTCCGAGTTCCGAGTTTTTATTAAACTCAAGTAGAACTGTGCAAGAAGGTCCTAAAAGGTAGGTTGCACGTAGTGCGATGTAAGTAAAAAAATATTAACTATGCCAAATAAAAAGAATGCTTTGCCTGACCAAATCACACTTCGATAAAGATGGTTTTTTTTTCAGTATTTAAATACTGATGATCAAGTACTTCGAAAATATTAATTCAGAAATTAGATCTTCACGGCCCTTTTTCTAGTTAAATTTTAATCATATAGTACCTCTCAAAATCTAGAAACTACTACAATTTCGGAACGACCACAGTTAAGAAGAAATTCCGAAAAAGATCATTTAATCAGTGCTGGAGTCTATCATGCCAGAAATGCGTACCTTTATTGGTTTTTATATTTTTTAAATAGCATTTGGTATATGATAAAAAAGCACATGCTCAAAAAGTATACAAAAACCATACTTAAGCCTAATAACTCTTTTCTTTTTTGTTATTATTACTAGAGAGACTAGGTAAATATCTGCCAAAAACTAGGTTAGTCCACACACGTAGTGTATGTATCGCATTAATGAAGCACAAATTCTGTGAGCCAGTTCAGCCAAAGAACATGAGAGTAACTATGTTTAATCCGGTGCCCCGGCTAGACAGGGGCGTGGGTTCAATTCCCGCTCGATTCCAAATTTTTTTTTTCATCTCATGATTATTTTCAAAATTAGTAACAATTTAGTTTATGTATAACATAAATAAGTTGTATTAATTAAAATATATAATGAAAATGAACCATATGTAAATCGTTTATGATGTTCTACGAAATAGCTACGAATATGAGCGAAGTAGTAGCGTAGCATTATCGTAGCGGTGTCGTGGATGTCATTGTATTTTTAATATTAAAAAAAAAAATACATTTCACTTTTTTGTTACATACTTTTATATAGGTAACAGGTAACTGTCCTTTACAATAATCAAATGTATCAAGCTAATTTCACTTACTTTCGCTAGTGTTACGGAGTCGAAATTATCCACGTCGCTTAAATTTTTTTTCAGTGATTGCGAAAGTCAAGTATAAAATGCAAAGTCAGTGCATTTTTATAATAAGCATCATTTGATGGTGCACCCAAGAGCGGCACCCAAGGAGAGAACTCCTCATATAGGTTTACAGCATAGACATGTTATTTTTATCACGACTTCTTAACGATAGATAATACAAGCTTGAGGCAAAAATATATTTTTTAATCTATCTTTGTGAATTTAAAAATATCGCAAAAAAGTTTCGATTTGTTTTAGAAGAATTTCCAACTTGTATTTGTTTAGTTTTAAGAGTCACGCACTTGGTACATAATAAAATTACGCTAGTTAGTGTGCTAGTCACGAATTTGTGAAAATTGCCGTCAAGAATGTTCAGTAGCGAGGATCCAATTTCAGGCTATAGTGGACCTAGGGGACACCAATATTTTTAGAATTACTTTCTTTTTCTTCAAAACAGAATAGGTACCTACTTAAAATTAAGAAACGCCGGTACGTGTAGGTTTAATTTAGAATGTACAATTTTCACTTCAGTTTTCCAGTGGACTCTGCATGCTTGTATCGCAGTATACTTTCCTACTTCAAGCCACGAATACACCAGGAAACATTTGACGCGTAATTTATCATTACTTATCATCATTAATTCCTTTCATAACAATTTACATGAGCGAGATTATTACTCGAATCAATGAAAATATGGTCGGGACATGATGGAAAATGATCTTTTTCTGATTGGCCCGTGTCTTGGATGTTTATCTATACATATATGTATTTGTTGTAAATATAGTATCGTTGAGTTAGTATCCCATAACACAAGTCTCGAACTTACTTTGGGGCTAACTCAATCAGTGTGATTTGTCCTAATATATTTATTTATATATTTTTTTAAAGTGAGAAAGCGCTACTTATATGTTGCGTCAAATACCCTTCATCCACCGTCGAAACTATTTTTCGTAATCAGATGTTTTCTTGCAAATAACTTTAATCAGTTCGTAAAGAGTTATGTTCCCTAGTCGAAACTTCGTCCTCCCCTCACTGACCTGGTCTCCCATGCCGGTGATGATGGGGGTGTTCCAGTAGGCGGCCAGGCGCGCCACGGGCTCCAGGGCGAAGGCGCAAGCCGGACCCACAAAGGCGATGACGTCATCCTTGAAGTGCATGTCAGCTGCCAAGCCTGGTGCTACGGCTCCGGAGCACGATGGGTAGCTGTGGGCGACAATCGAGGAATATGAAATGTGTTTGGTTTATTCTTAACAACATTAATTAATTATTATAAAATACTAAACTTCAAAAATATATAAACAAAGAACAACTAAATTAACCTGAAATTAAAACTAAAGTATAAATATGAAATTAATTTAAATAAAAAATTGATCCTAAATTTGTTGTTTGCGCACGTCCACCCTGCATGCATGGTTCTTTATGCCGCGGTAATGGGGAGGAGTTTTCAATGAATTTGGGTAGGTTGATGTACTATCGACTGTGTATATACGGCGAATGCCTAATAAGATATTACATTACCGTTCTTAAAGTTTTCGTATATATTCAATACAACGTTGTTTTTTTTTATACTACTGGCATGCAAATGCGGTCCACCTGATGAGAAGCGGTCACCGCTATCTATATAGTGTCGGCAATAAGAGTTAATTTATTTAACAAGAAGTCTACAATTCATTTTATAATATTTATTTATCTCCTTATTTGGCGTCTGTGAAGAATCTTTAGGTCATACGGCATAGGCATACGGCATTCGGGACTGTGAAGTCGCGCCGCCGCGAAAGTCACAACGTCAACCCTCCATGAAAATGCTATTGTTGCCTTCGCCAAGACTGCGTATCCCTTAGTCGCCTCGTATGGAATGTACAGGAGGATAAGGACCACTATAATCCTCCCGTGTGTATTCTAGGGCGGAACCACACGCCAAACAATACACGAACCTTTTCCTACATCCGTGTAAAATAGGAATTCTCTCAATTTTCGCCTTTGTTACCGTCTTTACACATTTTCTGCCATTCAACGTAAATACTGAATGAACGGAATCTTAGACCATTGGGAAATGTTCGTGTACCGTAGGTTATTTATATTGTATACTCAGGATACAGTATTAAATTTATATGTAGGAGTACTTACAAGGGAATAGGTATTCGGTAGAGTAGTAAAAGCAATACCCGGTCTGCATATCAACGAGATGGTAGATTTGTGGATAAAAAGGGTGCTAACATCAATTTTATTGTCGTCTTGTTAGGTTTATCATGAGCTGTTGTGTGGGTTTATTTTTTACCCTTTTACAATTCAAATTCAATATATTCAGTTAATCAAATAGACAGAGTCCATATGTTATTAGTAACCATATTACTTAGGAAAAACAAATGTACATTATACGAAATAGTATGACAGAGAAGCAACTGTCGACCTATTGTTGTAACCTAAAACCTATATTATGGACCAAGTGATTAATTGGACGCTATCAAAAATTATATTATTTAAAGCCGATATTTTTATTATTTCGCCTGAAATTAAAGTTATAATTCTATTTCGGATGACGATTGTCAGAAAACGGACCCACAGAAAAGTTATCAACAAAAACACTCCCGACGACAATATGGGTTCTGTCATTGTTTCCCCCTGAATATATAAACGTGGCACATTTGACATGGGTTTGGCCGTCGCATATCATTTACTCCGGATGTTTTAATAGCCATATATAGTGCTACCATCTAAAGCAGAAATGAGGTTCTATAAATATATAAAATGTTATTGTTATAAAACGAATTAATACCTTCTTGTGATTAATTTTCGGGCACAAGATTTAGGTAGGTAATAAAAATGGAAAATATGTATATTTTGATGTTTTTGCGAAATACCTATGATGACGAGGAGCCATGAGATATTTCACTATTAATTTTTCTTTTCTGCTTCTGTGTGTAGTGGTTACACCTGCCCACTGTGACGGTTATGGCCAAATCCGCTCATATTTCGGTAGAAGCTTTTAGTGTTACTTGGGACATTTAGAGGCGGTAAAAAGATTTGAAGTTCTTTACGTGATAAATATGTCTTTGGAGACCGATCTGTTCCGTATAGTGGACTTAACGTGTCCCTGAGGTCACTTAATTATAGAGAACAAGTGAAACAGACGTTATCGTTTTTAAGGATCCGTATTTCCTTATCCGTCACGTAGGTTTCAGAAATCCATTGGCTGCGGTGACCACTTCCTATCAGGCGGGCCGCGTGCATGTTTGCTTGCTCGGTAGTGTATAAAAAAATGCAAACAAAAAAAATATAATATAGATAAAAAACTGACCTGCCCTGCACTTTCTGCAACTCAACTCCATGATGAGCAAGAAACTTCTCGTTGACTTTATCCAGCGCCAGGTCCACTGCTGGGCCACACCGCTCCAGGTCAAAGGGGGAGTCCAGACGAGACGCCATCAGAACCCCCACTTTATACACCTTTTTGGGGGACATCTCGGAAGAGGATAACACAGGTATGGAGAATAGGAATAATACGTTTAACATCAGCATTTTGGCTGATAAAAGTTTAATGGTGTTTTGTGTTTTAGTAAAAAAATTGAATTCTCAAAAAATTGTCAAAATACTTTTATATTTAGATATTAAGAATGCATTCGAACAGTTAATTTGTTATGGTGGATTTATATTTGTTTGTCATTCAATCTGACGGACGTTCACAAATATTTTAAACAAATTTCCAAACCAAGGCTTGAAATGCACATCAATATACATACTATCGAAAATAAATTTCCAATATCAATTTCAGAAAAATGTCTTACGAAAGTCAAAACGCGTGAAAAATGGCGCGAACCCTGCATTCCCGGGCACGTGCGTCCCGTCGCGGCGTTCGGTTGACACTGACCGTTAAATCAGGATCCAGATGAGGAGGCTGGGTGGTGATATTTGGGGGTGGGTGCAACAAGTCGGCAGTCACCCACAAACCCCTTTTAACCCTTGATGAGGCAGCATCGCAAAATTAACAGAGCGACCTTTGAATCTCAACGATATTGATTTTCAAATCCTCGATTGTATCAGTTTTATCAGAATGTTAGATTGTTTAGGATTTGAGACGGTGCTGTTAACTATATACTGACTTCCATACCTAATATTATAAATGCGAAAGTCGACCTGTCAAGCTTTAACGGCTTAACTGCTGGGCCGAAATTTGGAATAGATATGGTAATGATCCATGGTCAAACATAGGCTACCGCGGCGCAGGTAAAGCTGCAATCAAAAGCTAAGAAAAAACATTTTTACCTATGTAGGTACTTGATTTAACTGAACAAAAATAATCCTTTTATCCACATGATAATTAACTTTTCCTTTTCGGCTAAGATCCTGAATATGAGCGTCCAAAAATGTGACTATGCTAATGAACCTAACTTAATTCTATGCTTATTATATTATACTGCCGTTATAGAAGTTTGGTGAATCTTCTATTCTAGCTATTCCACCGCAACACGCCAACATTTTACAAATTTTAACAAAGACACGAATCATAATAACACTTGAATTTATAAAGATACTAGCTTCACCGCGGGGTATTATCCACGAAATCGCATCTTCTGGGATAAAAAGTGTTAATCCAAAGTATCAGATGACATAAAAATTATCTCAGCGGACTCAGCCATTTGGGCGTAAAGAAGTAACATACTCACAAACTTTGGCCTTCGTAATATTAATGGGATGATCGGTGCAATTTCAATTATTATATTTTGAAAGATAATAACGATAAGGAAACAATCGGTAAATTCATCAAGTTACACAACTTCTTTCACATTACGAACCAGATTTCTGTTTAATTTTTATTAATGGCCCTTTAACGAACACGATCGTTCGATTGACAACAAACACCAAACAGCGAATGAATTCCTAATGGTCATAATATAAAGAAAGCCGTTTGTGTAAGAGTTACTGCCGAACACTAAACCCTCGCAAGGGCAAGGTCCGTCAAAAACTAGGGTTTTTTAATCAGCCCTCTTTTTCATTCTCTCGAATTCATTCGCGGCTGTAACGCTATGAAGCCAAATGCTCGGTTAAAAAATAAACCCCCTAAAGAAAATTCACCTGTGATTTTTCTATTGGCCTCCAGCCTGACCTCGCAACCATCTTTATATGAAAGCTGTAGAAACCTTCATAGCTGATAGGCATAACAGCATTTACAAAGAGGTTTGATTTTAGACAGCCGGCCAATCATGAAATCACAAGACAAATCTTTCAAAAATCGTATAATTTTTACGCGGACACTGGGCTCCGAGGCTTAACAAATAAATATATTAGGACAAATCACACAGATTGAGCGAACCCCAAAGTAAGTTCGAGACTTGTATTATGGAAAACTAACTCAACGATACACAGCAGATAACAGCGAATGCGACCACACGCAAGGATGTCGTCGTCACGGAGGAATGTGGAGTGGTCCTATTCCAGGACGGGAACCACACTAAGCACCATTTCAATCTGTCCTACTAAAATATTTGGGCTATAACTGGGCGTTTAAAACAGGCCCTTGCCCCCAACCTTTATTGCTGGCTATTACGACCGCAACAGTGGGTGCCACCGACATTAATGGCCTACACTTAGAAAGACAATATTACATGGTACAGATTTCGGTTGTAATAGATACTTTTATCTTTATATCATCGGCAAGGTAACCTAAAGAAATAATTATTTTCAAGAAATTTCCATTTTGATGTGGAACAGACAGATATTTAGAATTATAGAATGGATAGATTTCTTTTAGTTAGTAAAAACTAGTTTTTCTCTAGTCACGGCGACACGCACAAATGAAATCATTGAGCCTAAACTCTATTTTAGCTTCAGTACCTCTTACCAAATGCCAAAGTTATCTCGGCTGTAGTTAAGTAACCACACGCTCTTATCTAGATCTAATCAAAGGCTAAACTTAGCACTGGGCCTACCAGAGATTTAGCAGTCATATGAACGTTGCTTTTAGGTATGTTATATTCGTCAAAGATCATAAATTCGAACGCATTTTCTGTCTTCTGTAAGTTATTTTGTTCACAAGATTTTTTCTTTAGTAGGTACATAAATTCTGAAGAACTGAGTATTATGCCGGTTACAGATTATCGCCGAACTAAGGACAGATACCGACACGAATGCATGGACATTGCCTAGTTTGTACGAGTGGTTTTATTTACCGCAATGAATAACCAGAAATGTATGCCAAAGTTCGGCAAGTGTGGAGCCGGCATTGACTGTAACGATACTTTCCTTGTCCTTTTCTTATAATAAAACTATTGATTGGCGGAGCAGACAATGGCCTGCTGTTATCAAGTCGTAAACATCATTTTCATTACTTGTGTATGACCATAAAATTATTAATACTTATAACATAACATATAGGAATTTGCAAAAATAACATCCTAGATCACATATTTCACATATTTTTTCAATGAATGTTTTGATGAATGAAATGATGAAACCTTTTTTCTAATTAGAAGATATATAATCGCTTTTTAAAAGTTAATTAAATAAAAGAAATTATTTCGAAACATGACATTTATTCAACAAAACATCTACACACGGCTTACAATTTTCGCATAAAATATAATTATACAAACATGAAAGGTACTATTTGGTGTTATAAATTATTACACATAACAAAATAGGTACATATCTATATATTATATGGACCAATAAACCAAATTACAACAATCAACATACACAATTTTATACATAAAATACGTAATATTTTTTTTACTATTATTGTTCAAATCACCTACATAAGGTAATAATATACTCTCTTAAAAACTCTAATCTATGGAATATATTAATGTATTTAAATACATTTTTGTAAGCGTCAATTTCATAATGACTACGGGTAGGTATAGGTATGTCCGGATAAAAATGTAGACACTACTTTAAGAATAAAAATGTACACACAACTTTAAATAAATTATTAATTGTAAAGTTGTCCTTAGTATTTCGATTCTTTATCACCAATTAATTGGCATTGGTGGGTATACTAGTCGTAGTCGATATTCTTCTTTGGGCTCTAATATCGAATCTTGTGAGACGCAGACGAAACTAACCAATCATTGTGCAGCGTTAACCACATGCGGTGTGGTTGTCGCAATATGATTGGTTGACGGCGTTTCACTGCGAGCGGTCTCATTTCAATAGTGAAATGTAAATTGCGACCCAACACTAACCCCTCGGATGTATGGGTTTATATAACCAACTTGTACTAAATATTATGCGGAAACCAGATAGTGTAAATGTAATTTACTGCGGCTTGTTGATCAAAACGTGCAATAAATGTACCGTATCTCCTTTTGAAAATGCTTTAAGTCATAAAATCGGTTAAAAGTTGAGGCTTTTCGATCACAATGCCGTAGAGAATTCTTTACAACGGGTATTTGAAGTTGTCTACATTTTTATCTATCTATAAAGTCCTATGAAACGAACCGACATTACAATTCTAAAATCAATGTAGATGCAATCCGTGAAGTATTCCGTAAAAAGTCAACATAACTCTACACTAAACATATTTTAAAATATATCTTTAAAAACAATATCAATATTTCAGATCAACAGTCATTTCTGAAAAGAATATTCTCTTTTTCAGGTAACTGGCTTGAACAGTCAGTAAATAAGTGGTATGTGCACAATTTGGCCTACCTTTATAAGGAATAGTATGGATTGCAAATATTAAACATTCATATTACGATAAATCTGAATACCTCGACAATTTATTCGGTTATACCTGGCTGGTATGCGAGTGCGATACCGAATTAAAAAAAAAATTGAAAGAATACACGGAATGGTTACAATTAGTTTGCTATTATAATATTTGTATATAGTTTTACAAATAATAATTATAATGGTTTATCTTTTCGCCAAACAATTTAGATCATTTTTTTGTCTTAATATTACGGTTACTGCTATTGTGTTTAATGTATTTTAAATTAAAATATAACAACAAATACGTTCGCAAACCTTACACTTATCGAAAATTACATTATGAAAAGTATTAAGTAATAAATAAAATTGTTAGATCAATAAAACAAAAAAATAAAATAAGAATTGACATAGCATTGCTAATTGTCAAAAGAAATATCTAGAAAATAAAATCAAAATTTTATCTCAACTACTTTCCCCATCGTGGATCGCACTCTTTAACACACAAATGACATCTAATAACTTAGGCCAAAATGAGGGCACTCGAACTGGTCACTAGAACGACGAGGATTGGTTCCGATAACGCTAATACTACACACAATATTTAAATGAGCCGGTTAACCGAACTGGCTGGAAATGTAGCGACGACAACAACGCCGCAATGCAATTTGTTGGCTGTGTCTTTGACAAGTAAACTTCAAAGTTGGAATCGAAAACTCGCATTAAGATCACACACGAGATGTAAAACCAGCGAAGGTTGAAAGCCCGCTGCGTGACGTGTGCTCGTAGCACGTATACAATCTATCTCAGTCACACACTTTGCGTGCGTAAAAGTTCCACAGACTTTATCATTTGGATTTATTTAGACTTTATAATCCATTGATTATGTAAAATTTATAAACCGAATTCAGTTGACCGGCTCCACATACAAAGTTAGGCCGAAAATCTACATTAACAACTATAACAAATTATAATGACTAGAATTAGAACTTATTGATGATAGAAGGCTAATCTACCACCAGAGGTTTTTGTCAACTTTTATCGATATAAAATGTTAAAATAGAATAATCTTTCAAATGTATATTTTCACCCCAAGTGGTGCCCTCTGGTATCAGAAAACGAACCACTACAGGTAGATTAAAATTATGAAAATTTTACGATATACAAATCTGGCATTATAATGACCCAAAACTAAAGTACAATTTTACCATTCAACTGGTAGTTTTTAGCACAATAAAAAAATAAACCATCAATAAAATACAATACGGATGTTTTGTTATCACTAATCTGTGATAATTCCTGGTTACAATATTGTACTTTACGACCTTAAGTTAAGGTTAGTATTAGATCGCCGCCCCCAGGGCCGTATATCGGCGTCAAACGCCGCACGCGGCAAGCTCAAGTTGCTTAACAATACTTTAAATAATGAATACCCTAGTTTGACACCGTCTTATTCCACTGAATGTTAGTTACGAAACACGATCCATATTATTTCGAAGATTTGCTTTTAAGTTGCCGAAACTATGACATGCGAAACCTTGCACAGTTGACAATCTAATGGCTGAAACCACAACAATATGAATCGTGTTGAACATAACCAACAGTGATATAGATACAAATTATTTCATTACGTCAGGAACGACTATTTAATCTTTCCAGTTACTTTATAATTAACATCTAGTACAACTACCAAAATTCACTACAAAATCTATTTTACATTTACCTTAGTTTTATCCCAATACTGTCATTTGATATTGACTGTCAAACTGGCTACAAAAATGTCACTTTGCATTGGTTAATTATAGCAACACTGACGCGAAACATATCGCCATCTCTATCTAACTTAAATGAATTCATCTTCTCTCATCTCCGTCATGCAAATTGCACAGAGCGAGAAAGGACATGCATGTTAGGTGTCAATTGTTGCCTAATACTAAGCTAGACTATAAATGTATTCGTTAGTAATATTGCTAAAAATATCGTCGTTTTAAGGTAGATCCCAATGCTCGTTTTAAGCCATTTTATTTCATTTATTACCACCATTTTTATAAAATTTTAATACCCGCACAGGATACCCATTCGAGACAAATTTCTATATTTATTCTAAATTTACACAGAGTGGGCAACAATCACGCCAATTTTTTGCTGGAAACGTTGTTGCCACGCGACCTGTACAGAAGGTGTCTATCCTATACGCTCACGATACGCCCTCATGACTAATTACATGGAATGAAAACACACAACGCGTTTTTTGGCAATATTAATGGAGTGGTATGGCATTTCTTTCCCCATTTCACACACAAGTTAATAAATATCAACTAGAGTGCGGGTTTCCTCACGACGTTTTACTTCACCGGATAGACTTAAGATGATCATTTATTGATGAATTGGGATCTAAAGTTTAACATCTGTATAAGAGTGTCTATTGTAATGTAGTATTGCTAAAACATCATTTTTCTTAAAGAGTTATGGTAGGTATGTGTCAATTATTGCTAGTTTGTGCGAGACGCTCAAAAAGATTAAACTTCCGTTCCTGAGACGCAAACACACAAACATACAAACCACTGTATCCACTACACTAAAATTTGTGCGTATCAAACTATGATTACGTTACAACATCCAACCGACACCTCGACGAATAAAATACGTACACATGGATATATTACTATATAAATATTAAATATACTATAGTTATTGCTGTTTTTGTCTCTGTCACACAGACACAAGGTGTTCGCACATCACATCGGCTGAGCACTGTCGTTTATTTACTAACCCGAATTGCTTTTTTGTCATAATTTGGAAATATTATCCAGTTAATTTATAAAACCTAACAAGATATTGCCAAAAATTTTGATCAAATATGTCTTTCATCTCTCTTCAATATTGAAATGAGAAAATACATATTCTAAAATACCTAAAGGCCTATACTATAGCGTTTGTTAGATTTTATGAATTATGTTTTTAAGGTCTATTTCTCACATAATATGGAATACTATGCAAGGTTCTACAGATGGCAGCACCAGCAAAAACCACGCTTTGCCGTGATACATAACAAAGACAAAGAAAAGAAAGACAGTGAGCTAGTGTGGCCAAATGAAATAGAACATTTCTTACAACTTTCCGGACCATCTCTACAAAGGGCCAGATTGGACGTTGTAAAATCGGCCACACGATGACGAACAGAAGATATTAGCGCTCTTCGCTATTCTTGTATAATTCGAATTAGCGACCCGCCCCGTTTTCGCACAGGTACAATATTTTGCACATTATTTACATATCAACCTTCCTCTTGAATCTTAAAAAACGCGTCAAAACCCGTTGCGTAGTTTTAAATATCTATGCATACATAGGGACAGGTAGAAAGATAGATTTGCGTCAAGATTGTTTGTTGCGTCACAACGGCGCACTGTGATTGGTTAGCTGCGTCTCACTGCGAATCGCCTCGGTGAGATGTAACTAGCAAAGTCGCACTACGCACACAGTGCACAAGTGTCATTTGTTATACTTTGGAGGCTGTAATTATAGCTATAGCATAGTGCTGCCCTCTGGCGTCATAACTTACCAATAATATTATATTCTGAGCCGATGTAACATGCGAAACCTTTAAAGAGCTCGTTACACTTACATTACTTAAATTGTACTCGCAAGGTTAATATAACATGGTCGATTAAAACTTCAATCACTCTGGTAACTTAATCAAAAAATATACTTTGGTTATTGGATTTTATGGCCGTTTTTATGGAGCTGGTTCACTTGTCTGATAAAACGTCAAAATTTTGAGCGACGTATGGGACGTATGCGTTGCGAAAAGTAAACTCAATCGAATTTTTAAAACTCACACTACACATATATTTTTTACACTGCAGGCATTAGGCCCATCTGATGGTAAGTAGTCACCACAATGGTGTGGTGACTACTTACCATCAATCAACGCCTTCAACACCAGCGGTATCACACGCGTGTTGCCTTCTTTATGGCATATCACTGCTACTTTGTACTTGCGTATTGCAGATGCGGCACAGATTGTGTAGAATTGTACGCAATGTTGAGGTTAAAGCACTAAGGTGATAACCTCCATAAAGAAATCAAAAATGTAAAAAGAAAATAACATTGGACATTGTCAGTTCTCATGCGAAAATTAAACTCTGCAATACGCAATACACCGACCTCAAGATCTTTACAAGTGAACAAGCGCCATGCGATATACTCTCACAGAATGATGGTTTGCGTAATTTTTATTGCATTATTATTTTATTGTTAAATCTCCAAAAATCAATGATGTATCGTCAATTACTTTAATCAAATTAACCATCATTCTTTTTCGCAGTAATATTTATAGGATTCAAATCCCCTACTCGGTCCTCTATGACATACTATATCTGGTATACAAGCTAACATTTAAACTCTTAAAGAAATCAATGGCTGAACTTAATATACAATAAATATATGGATTCGACACGTAATTACTTCTAATTTATTGCTTCGTCGGATTGGAACCCGACCCCCTAGAGGAGAGGAATATAGAGGTAAAGCTTTATACAATTACGACACTGTACACTCTCAAAAATATGGTTATTGACCGAAATATATTATTTGTTAAATAATTAAAATATCGAAAAATGATTAAGAAAAAAGTATGTTCTTTATTTATCTGAAACTATGATAATTTTATCATTTCAGATACAGAAAGTATACATATACAATACATACACTTTTTGCTCCTGATCGAATGAAATGATGATATAACTTTAAAACATAAGATAAGAATCCATCTTTATGATCGGAATGTATTATATTAATTCGGGTATACATTACTTTTATAATGGTCACAGGTCTTCAGATCCAGATATGTATTTCGAGAGGCGAATAAACCAGCCTACCAGCTTATGATAGAACTCCAATTTCATATTTCATACAAAATTACATGTAGTTCTTCTGTGTTGCACTAGTATGACAAAATGGTGTGACTGCGTATCCGCATGAGAATGTAAAAAGCTACGTCTCTATATTTGTCTACTCTGTAAATATGCTGAGGCCAGAGCTATCCTATGCTTGTTATTACTATAGGGCAGTAAAACATACATAAGATGACTAAACAACATATAAAATACTATATTTTTTTCCAATTTGCACCAACTTATGCACCATTCTAATCTAATTCAGGGGTTTTCTAAGGAACTTTGCAATTTCCCATTATCAGCAAGTTTCATCCTACTGAAGTTTAAAAGAAAATTAAGTTATCTAGTAAAGAAAATTCTTTTTTAATTATATATATTTATATATAATATGAATAGAAGACCATAATTATCAAGTGTCTAGGCCACTTCGACCTTAAACTTTATTCCATTGCAATAGTCTGTTTTAGCGAGTTTTATAGATTTAAAAATAACACGGGCAATGATCGTTGGTGCAATAAGGGCTTGATATTGTGCTGTAACTGATTTAAATCAAAAGAGATCGATTTAAATGGACAGATTAAAATCAAGTTTTCACTAAAATTATTGGAAGGCAAAGATAGGCCTTGCATTTTTATTATAGTTGTCTAAATTATTCTATATCAAAAACAATACTGTTTTTATTAGAACCACAAATACAAGGGATTCTAGAGGACCAATACAACAAAAAGATTGCCATTGAACTAAACTACTAAACAATGATCAATATGGCTATTAATAAAAGTAATATTGCCATTATCAAGATGGCAAAATGGTAGATTTGGTAGAAAGTTTTAAAAAGTTACATCAATGAGGTAGAGGAGGGTAGGACGCACCTGTCTACTTAAATTTAAGGTTGGACCAATTATAAACCATATATAGGCGAAAACTGCAATATATATGCAATTTAAGTAATTCAAATACGACTATGTGGTCCAACCATTGCATAGCGCAGATTTATCTCACTTTTTTTTAATTATATTTAAACATACATATTCCCTTGTGAGCCGATAACTTTAATAACTAGTTATTTTCAATGATTTACACTACAAATGACAGTTTCTAATCTTTAATACTTTATATTCAACCATTTCGTTGGAATATTGCCTTGTTTAGATTAAGACGGACGATTATATTGCGGTTAGTACATAAAGGGCTAATTGCATGAATTTTAAAATAGATATAATAAGGGCTATTGGGGCTTACTGCAAAGATGTGGATGTATTATAGATATACAGTTAGGGCTGATGCCGGCGCCGGCGTCGGAACACTAGCGCAAAGATGCTGCGTAGTCTGCGCCAGCGCCGCCGACCTCCGCCTGACGATATACCCGTGCCCAGCAGTGATGACTGACGAAGAAACAAAAACGTCATTATAATCATATATCCTAGTTTATTCAGAAATTTGACAGGCACTTTTTCACGTGACTTTTCGTATGTTTTCTAACACGATTATAACTATTCATTTCGGAACGACCCAAAGCCTCTGATCGTCTATCTAACTACCCCTAAATCTATACTATTATTATAAAGAGGTAAGCGTTTGTGAGTATGTATGTTTGAGGCGGATAATATCCGAAACTACCAAACCGTTTTCAAAAATTCTTGGAGAATGAAACGTTCCAATGGTGAACCATTCGAAAGTTACATTCTCCAAGAATTTTTAGCTACAGGCTATATTTTATCTCAAAATTCCCACAGGAGCGAGGCCCCGGGCAACATCTAATACCACGAGCTAAATGTTGCTAGATGTATGGCGTGTTACCTGTCTCTGTCGTTCCAATCGTCGTATCTCTCTTACAAGCGCGTGGAAGGCGTCGTCAACGAAATGTCTCAAAGCCGCTGAAGTTTCGAAGAAGGGGCATCCTAATTGTGTCGCCAGGGCTTTGCCTTCCTCTGTGCTCACCTACAAAGATAACATTGTTAAACCAGCTTTACCATGTTTTACAACATATACATTAGTTACATAGGTAATCAGACAGATAAATATAATTTTCTGTCTTGACCTGACCGGGGATCGAACCGGCCCCA